>NC_060269.1:67794250-68140314 GCF_021613505.1 Equus quagga
ATGAACAGAAGGAATACTTCACCAAAGAGATTGAAACTCTAAAAAACAACCAAGCAGTAATTCTGGAGCTGAAGAACACAGTAAATGAGATGAATAAAGTAGAAAGCACTGGAAGTAGAGACGACTGTATGGAAGAGAGAATTAGTGAGCTCAAAGATAGAAACCTAGAAATGTTTCAGGTGGGAGAGAGAACTAAGATTTTTAAAAAATGGAGAAATTCTACAAGAAATATCCGAATTAATTAGGAAAAGCCACTTAAGGATATGGGATATCCAGAAAGAGAAGACAGGGAGAAAGGAGCAGAGTTTATTTAATGAAATAATATCTGAGAACTTCCCAAACCTGGGGAAGAAACTGGATATACAAGAATATGAAGTTAATAGAACATCAAATTATCTCAATGCAAAAAGACATCCTCCAAGGCATATTATATTAAAACTGTCAGAAGTCAATGACAAAGAAAGAATATTAAGGGCCACCAGAGAGAAGAAAACAGCAACCTCCAAAAGAACCCCCATTAGGCTATCAGCAGATTTCTCAGCAGAACCTCTACAGGCTAGGAGAGAGTGGAAAGACATATTCAAAATATTGACAAAAACTGTCAGCCAAGAATATTCTATCCAGGAAAGTTGTCTTTCAAATATGGAGAAGAAATAAAGGTTTCCCCCAGACAAACAAAAGCTGAGAGAGTTCATTGCCACTAGCCCTGCCTTACAGGAGACATTGAAAGGAGCCCTCCTGCCTGAAACAAAAAGGCAAAGGTTTACAAAGCTTTGAGCAAGGAGATAAACAGACAGAGAGAAGCAGACAATTGCAACTGTATACCAGAATAGGTTAAAAACGGTTAATTATAACATAAAGGCTAAAGGAAAGAAAGCATCAAAAATACCTATAACCACTTCAATTTGGTAACAAACTCACAATACAAAAAAGGATAATATGTGACAACAAAACATAGCAGAAGAGGAAAAGGACAGAAGCTGTATAGGCAAATGGAGGTAAGACACTATCAGTAGAAAAACGACTATCTCATCTATGAGATCTTTTATACAAACCTCATGGTAACAACAAAACAAAAATTCAGAACAGAGCCATGAAACAAAACAAGAGAGGAAGCCAAGGGCAGGGGAGGGGATGGGGAGCCTCCGCGGGGGTCCAGCTTACAGGTCAACCAGCTGTCACCTCCTCTGGGTGACTCCCTCCAAAAGTGAAATGTTCTTATCACAAAAAAGTTAGTTGATTAATAATACTAAAGTAGGCAGGAAGAAACTTTTGGAAGTGATGGATATGTGCATGGCATAGATTGTGGTGATGATCTCATGAATGCACAGTTATCTCCAAACTCATAAGTCGTACACACTAAATGTGTTTAGATTTTGTGTGTCAATTATATCTCAACAAAGTGGTTTAACAAGAAAGAAAGAGACATATCCAAGGTCATGGAGTTTTTTATGACAGAGCCTAAAATTCAAACCCAGATTGCCCGATTTCAAAGCGGCAATTTAAATTATCTGTACCTAAATTCTGAATTTAGAACAACTGCATATCAGGAGATGATTTGAATAAAAATCCTAATTTAAAGTAATAAATATCCCCAGGCAAACCTGCCTGGGACTCAGACTATCACGGGCTCTGGAAAAGGGAAGCAGAATGTTCCAGAAGCAAAAAAAGAGAAAAAGAGGATACATACAGAACCAGGGCAGAGACATTTTCTTTGTCACACTTGAGAAGGGGTTTCTTCATTCTCATGCAGGACCCTGGTGTTAACTGCAGAACCACATTACATTATCTGTGGTTGTATCTACAACTCTATGCTGGGTTAACTGGACAGTCAACGTAGGTCCAGTCAGTCTCAGTAAAGCTTTTATGATGTCATCATAAAGCCACAATTTAAAAAACAAAAACCGTTCAGGTATCGTCAAAGAAATTATTAACAAGCAATATTAGATACCGTTAAGGAAGCAGCGTACCTCACTGAGAGTCCTGTCAAAACCCTGCTGCACGAGACTGCAGGCCGGCCGAACCTCCTCCTTGTTCCCATTGTGTGGCAGCTTGTCACAGAAACACATCCAGAAAATCACCCATGCTGTTTATCTTCAGGACACATCATTTCCCTACCCTCACAAAACACCAGGTTTTGTGTCCCAACTCTGCTTTGGGCCATGTTCCCAATCAGCTGTGGCCGGAGGGATGAGGGTGCATGCGATGAAACACGAATGCTGCCCCTCAGGCCTGGGATGAGGCAGCATCCCTCAGCACGGGGTGTTGGTAGACAGGCACTCCAAGGGACAGCTAGGAAACGGGGATTCATATTGCTGCCCGGCTAAAAGCCCCATGAAGAAGTTATTCTTCCTGTCAAAGACAGTGAAATAAAAGAAGTGGAGGGCCAGCCCACTGGCGCAGAGGTTAAGTTTGCACATTCCGCTTCTCGGCGGCCCAGGGTTCGCCAGTTCGGATCCCAGATGTGGACATGGCACAGCTTGGCGAAAGCCACGCTGTAGTAGGCGTCCCACATATAAAGTAGAGGAAGATGGGCATGGATGTTAGCTCAGGGCCAGGCTTCCTCAGCAAAAAGAGAAGGATTGGCGGCAGTTAGCTCAAGGCTAATCTTCCTAAAGAAAAAAAAAAAAGAAGTGGAGAAGAAGACAAATACCCAAATACAAAGCACAGGATACTCAATGATGAGCATGTCAGAGAGAAATGAAAGAGTCATCCCACAGTAATGAACACATGAGCTCAGGTGTATGGAGAGTATTCTTGAAGGAGTCAATTAAAAAGATTTGGAAGTGGGAGTGAAACGTGATTAACTGTGCATATGGGTTATTGATCATTTCCCTCACATTTATGAGACCCCGCAAGAAGAAGAGAAATTGGATAGAACTTAACGCAAAATGACCAAAAACCATTCTATTCATAAGAGAGAGAAGGTGAGTTACTTGAGCCAGGGTGAAGATTGTAACCTGGAAAGGCCTTTTCCAGAAAGAACGGAAGAGTCCTGGAGAAGCATGGTTTTCAGTAAGGTCTTATACCTTTTTAGAACAAAGAACACACATTAAACAAGCCCAGGATATGTATTCATCAAAGATTCAGAGAGATATTCAGCTGCAAATTAGCGGGTCAACATGACTCTGACATCAGGAAGAGGGACTAATATGAGTGTTGCCAATAGGGCGCAGGAGGGGAAGTGTGCATTATCCTCTTAAGGGAGCACATTCTTCAGTGGGTAAAGCAGAGGTACGAAGTGCGTTTGATGGGACGTAAGTCAGGCTGCTTCAGTTCGAGCCGAATCTGTTTTTGAACCTGAATAGTTACCCCATATTCTTCAATGGGTGAAAATCTCCTGTCAAACTGAAACAGAAATTATTTTCTTAGCCACTTGTGGTAAAAGTTTCCTAAATAAAAAGGAATAGACCCCATTCTATTCATTGTCAGTATGGATATTGTTATGTTTAAGTTAACTGTATACTAGAAGGTTTATAGTTCTCATTTCATCATGTGCTTTGAATCACCTGATTTAATCACACTGCTTCCTGCATAATCTCCCAAATGGAAGTGCTAGACACAGATATGGATGTAGATAGATATAGATAGAGATACAGCTATAGATACAGATATAGAGATAGATACAGGTATAGACACAGATATAGATATAGATGTCTGACTTACCTCCTGTGGGCAAAATTCTAGAAAATTCTAGAGCCTAAACAGGTGAACCTAGGGAAGCAGAGCACCTTGTGCACTACTGACCTTACAGGGCTTTCAGTTTCACGGGAACAGATACTATTAAGCGCCCATCACCTAACAGAAGACTAAAGGAGAGGAACGGGTGTCTACAACACTTTAGCCACACTCACAGATCTCACAACAACCCTTCTACTATCCCTTATTATCCACCCGCAAACACACAAATTCTTTTAAAAAAATACATACGCAAATATATTCTTGGACTCAGATCGTTGAGCAACCCTAGATTATTTTTCTCCATCTAATGCTACACCCATGTACTCTCCTTTATAATCCCCCAAAGAACATATCTAAATTAAACTGTTCCAGCATTAAAAATTCTTCATGGAAGTCTTAATCTATTTCCCCACTTATTCCAGCCCTTTCCTAAGCTCATGGACAACCAGAAAAAAAGAACAGGTGTTCAGTAAATGATAATCTTGGAAAGCTCAATTAAGGATGAATACCCTTAGATGGGTTCCATACAGCTTGCACACTTACTGCAAGTGAAACGCCAACCCAAATTTATACTGAAAAGAGAACAAAATAATTTATTCATTTATTGCTTTTTCATAGTGTACCAATAAAAGCAGTTTAGATGCCAAATAGAAAAATAATTCAGTAAATATGTGCGAAATGAAAAGTTTTTAGAACCATGTGCCGTAGAATACTAGTTCAGAGAAATATTCTACATGCGGTCTAGCCTCTTGAAGGTTGACAATGAGTATTAGTGTCGAAAGTCTCTGGGACACCATAAGGAAATGAACGTCGCTTAGCTCAGTGATTCCCAAACTTCTTTGACCACAGAACATAATCTGCTTATTTGTTTATTCCTTGATTGTACTATCTCTCATCAGCATGACCAACATTCTATGTAACAATCTCCTGGGAAGCCCTCATATGATAGCCAATATTGCAGCCATGGAAATACTGACTATCAAGACCACATAGCAGCTCAGACATATTAGGCTGCTAGGGCTGCTGTAACAAAACACCATGGAGTGGGCGGTACAGACATTGATTTTCTCATAGTTTTAGAGGCTGGAAGTCCAAACTCAGGCTTGGTTTTGGGTGAGGCCCGTCTTCCTGGCTTGCAGAGAGCCACCTTCTCCCTGTGTTTTCACATGCCCTTTCCTCACTGCATGCTGGAGAGAGAGCCCTCTCTGGTGTCATTGCATCTTCTACAGGATATCAGTCCTGTTGGATCCAGGCTCTACCCTTATGACATCATTTAATCATCTCCAAACACAGTCACACTGCGGATTAGGGCTTCAGCATTTGAATTTAGGAGGGACACAATTCAGTCCATGACAAATCGCATCCTGCTTTCTTAATTTTAACCATGCGTGATGTCGTGATTTATAATAAACACATATTTTGGCCTTTGTTCACAGTTCCTGGCTCACAGCTCCCAAAACCTTTGGAATCTCCTAAGAAATAAGAGCAACGGGAGCATCTTTTGTTATAATATTTGCTCTCCTGTCCTCAGTGCCTGAAATGACTTCAGGGCCACCAAAATGAAATGGGTGTCTTGTTATTCATAACAAGCCCCTTTCAACCACAACTGAGTTTATGTTAATGAGGTGACTTTGGAAATCCCCTAAAGTTGGAGGGGTTGGCTGCCAGGGGGATCAACCATGCATAGTGGGTTGGAACTTTCAGTCCCACCCCCTTATTTCCAGGCAGGGGAGAGGGACTGGAGATGGGAATCAATCACCAATGGCTGATGACTTAATTGATCATGCCTATGTAATCAAGCTTCCATAGAAATGCCAAAAAAATGGGCACTTTGGAGAGCTTCCAGGTTGGGGAACCAGAATGCTTCCATGTGCCACAGTGCCAGGCCCTGAACTCCACAAGGACAGAAGCTCCTTTGTTCAGGACCTTGCCCTGTGCAGCTCCTCATCTGGCTGTTGTTTCATATCCTTTAATGTTCTTCATGGTGAATCAGTAATCTAGTGAGTAAACTGGTTTCCTGGGTTCTGTGAGCCTCTCTGGCAAATCAGTAGAACCCAAGGAGGGGTCATAGGAACCTCTGATTTACAGCCAGTCGGTCAGGAGCACAGGTAACAATCTGGATTTGTGATTGACATCTGAAGTGAGGGCAGTCTTGAGGGACTGAGCCCTCAACCTGTGGACTCTGATGCTATCTCTTGGTAGACAGTGTCAGAATTGAGTAAAATTGTAGGACGTCCAGCTGGTGTCAGAGAAATTCTTGGTGGTGTGGAAAAACCCACACACATCAGAATTGTGACAATTTTACACAATGTTATTTGTTACATTAACTACATTATATAGTTATATGAACTGTAACTGTAGGCATATGGAAAATATATATAGGAAAAAAGAGGAAGGAAGGAACTATGTGAAAAGAGAAAATGAATTGTGAAATAAAGTGGCTTGTGATTTTCTTCTATTTTTCATTTTTGTAATATAATATAATAAAAATATCATTTATATAATTTTATATTAAAAATGATTTGCTTTCTAAGATGTAGCATACACGGTGGTAGTTGGTGGTAGACTGTGTGGTGTGCCCTTGAGGACGGCCATCTAGTTTAACAAATGCAGCTGTGACACATATCTGCAACACGCGTGTCTGCAACACACATGTCTGCAAGGCCTGAGGGAAGGAACATGAAATCCTTCAGGTCTCGTGAGCCAGCACCGACCTAACCAGAAAGGGGCAGTTCTCTTCCTTCTATTCAGATTTGGTAAGAGATCAATCACTTACCTGTCACTTAAGTTCATCCCATGGAAAAAACAGGCAAAGTAGCAAAATACTTAAAGAGTTTTTACCACCAAATAGGAGGCTGGAAAAATAACACCCAAAGCAACATAAGCTTTCTTCCTATACTCTCAATCTCAAATGTAAACTGAGAATTACAGTCATAAGGAACTATAAAATTTTTCAGGATGTTCTTCTGTAAGCACAAAAACTTGTTGCCATAATCCCGAGACATAAAACAGAAGCTGAAGAATTCATTAAATGCAAAATATAATGCAAAGTTCACCTTTCCTTCTGTTACCAGTGTCTCCCTAGAAGAAACTTAAAGAAAAAGCTTGAAAACCAAGTATAAATTTAGAGCCAAGTTTGATTTGCATGTGAGAAGGACACGTCTGCAAAATCCAGCTAACATGATGAGTCCATTCAAATACAATAGTCAAAGCATGTCTCTCTAACACCTGAAATCTGAACAGAAAGGCAAATTCAGAGACTTATGGCCAAGATATGTTTACCGAGAGCAAAGCCACTGAAGCCACAATCTGTTAGGAACGCTAAAAAGGTAATTTTGATAAACTAGTCAAGGCTGAGTGTGCACTAGCTTGAAAGTGAGAAACTCTTGGCTGCATAGTCTTAGATGGATGCCTACAGTTATATAGATTATACCTCCAGGTGTTCTACCAGGTTCTCTCTGGGAAGAGTCAAGAAGGATTCCCTCCTGGCTATAGCAGGAGAGGAAAAGTAACCATTATGAAATACAGCCAGAACAATCTTCATAACAAAGTCCTACTCTCCAGGAGAAAATATTTTTTCAGAGCTTTATCCCACCTGGGGGAACTAGATTTCTCAACTCTGGCCCCCTTTAATTTTTCAGTCTCACCTGAACAGTTAAAAAAAAAAAAGAAAAAAGACTAAGAAACACTTGTGAGGGCTGCAGCCCAGAAACACAGGTCCACTAAAAGACTGAGATTTCATTTTAAGATTATAAAATGCTTCCTCTCCATACCAACAGAACTCCAATATAATAACAGTAGATTATAGGTGCACAAACTTCAAGATGGAAACTCTCCTTGAGGAGGAGTTCTTAGGGAAGCTCAATGACAGCAGGAGAGACAAAAACAACGATATTAGAGGAGTTTAAAGCATCCAGAACCTACAGCTACAGCAACATTAAGCACAGCCCAGCTCCTAGCCAGACTGATACAGAATCTCACACTAAAGGCTTATTTACCTCAGTTTCTATTACCCAATACATCATGTCTCACTTTCAACAAAACAGTTAGGAGGCATGCTGAAAGGCAAGAAAAAAACAAAGTCTGAAGAGACAAAGTAAGTATCAGACTCAGACTCATATATGACATCAATTTTGGAATTGCCAGACAGAGAATTTAGAACAACTATGATCAATATGTTAAATGCTCCAATGAAAAAGTGAAAAAAACATATAAGAACAAATGGATAATGTAAGCAGAGAGATGGAAACTCCAAGAAAGTATCTACAGAAAATGTTAGAAATCAAAAACAGCTGTGGCAGAAACAATGAATGCCTTCAATGGGCTCATCAGTAGATAGGACATGGCCAAGGAAAGAATCAGTGAACTTGAAGATAGGCCAAATAGAAACTTCGAACTGTCTCTGTTTCCAAGAGAAAAAAGAATTAAAATCATAAGAATAGAACATCCAAAAACTGGGACAATTTCAGAAGTGTAGTATACAGATAATTATTATACCAGAAGGAGAAGACAGACAGAATGAAGCAGAAGAAATATTTGAAGTAATAGTGACTGGGAATTTTCCAAAATTAATGACATACATCAAACCACAGATCCAGGAAGCTCAGAGAACACCAAGCAGAATAAATATCAAAAATATCTACACCTTAGCATATTACATTAAAACTGCAGAAAACCAAAGACAAAGCAAAATCTTTATTGAAGCAGAGTGGGGGAAAAACCTTACCTATAAAGGAACAAGGATAAGAATTACAGAGGACAAGCAAGAAAGTGGGGTGAAATATTTAAATGTTGAAAGAAAAAACCCACCAACCTAACATTCTATATCCAGCAAAATTATCCTTTAAAAGTGAAAGAGAAATAAAGACTTCTCAAACAAAAACTGAGGAAATTCACTACTAACAGCCCTGCTCTGCAAGAATTATTAAAAGAAGTTCTTCTCCACATCATAAGTCATCAAGGAAATGCAAATCAAAACAACAATGAGATAGCCCTACAGACCTATCAGAATGACCAAAATTCAGAACAGTGACAACACCAAATGCTTCCTAGGATGTAGAACAACAGGAATTCTCATTCACTGCTGGTGGGAATGCAAAATGGCACAGTCACTTTGGAAAACAGTTTGTCAGTTTCTTACAAAACTAAACATACTCTTACCATGATCCACCACTTCTTGGTATTTATCCAAAGAAGTTGAAAACGCATGTCCACACAGAAACCTGCACATGGGTGTTTATAGCAGCTTTCTTCATGATTGCCAAAACTTGGAAGCAACCAAGATGTCCTTCAATAGGTGAATGGATAAAGTGTGGTATGTGCAGACAATGGGATATTATTCAGAGCTAAAAAGAAATGGGCTATCAAACCATGGAAAGTCATGGAGAAAATTTGAATGAATATTTCTAGTGAAAGAAGCCAATCTGTAAATGTTACATACTGTATGATTCCAACTCTAAGACATTCTAGAAAAGGTAAAACTATGGAGACAGTAAAAAGATCTGCAGTTGCCAGGGGCTAGGGACAGGGGCAAAGGATCAATAGGTGGAACGCAGAGGATTTTTAGGGCAGTGAAACTATTCTGTATGATACTATAGTAATGCACACATGTCATTATACATTTGTCCAAATCCATAGAATGTACAACACCAAGAGTGAACCCTAAGGTAAACTCTGGATTTTGGGTGATAATGTGTCAGTGTAGGTTCACCGATTGTAACAAATGTACCCATCTGGTGGAGAAGGTTGATAATGGAGGAGGCTAAGCATGCGCAGGGGCAGGGGGGATATGGGAAATCTCTGTATCTTCCTCTCGATTTTCCCATAAACCTAAACCTTCTCTAAAACAGTAAAGTCTTAAAAGTAAAAAGAAGGTTTTTAGGGAGAAGAAAAATAACACAGGTCAGAAACAAAGATTTATATAACAAAAGGAAGAATGTTGGAGAAGGAATAAATGAAGAGCCCCACCTCCAATTAGATAATCTTTCAGTGCCACAAAGTGTGTATCTCTATGCCACAGGACAGCCATAACAGATAATAATTTAGGTGGGATGTCTTCCTATGAATGCTTAAAAGTGCAGATCTCATTTTGGGTGCTCCTAATGGAGGTTTGATTGTCTCCCCTCTTAAGTAATTATATTGGTGATAGTTTGATGTAATCTATATCCAAAGGGAGGCTAGAAACAGAAAGAATAATTTAAGAAAAAAAATAAAAATGGATAAACTGAATCCTGGATTTTATTAAGCGGAACAGTGAGTATTGGATAAGCTGATCATGTGTGATGTCATTTAACACTTACACACTCCGGGTTAAATGTAGAAATCTGTGGGGGTGAAAAATGAGGAAAGACCGGAGAGATTGACTTCTCCAAGGTCACACAACTGGGAAGTGACAAAACTTGAATTCAAGCCCAGATCTTACTTCACATTGCCATGAATTATAAATAAATTATGAGAATCCAGATTTTTCCCAAGTACACAATTGATAAGGGGAGCTTTTATAACGTAAAAGATCTGGACAGCAGAGTTGTACTTTTGTAAACTTAAAAAATTTTTGCAGCTTCCCAAAGGACCTAATTCACGTCAAGGAGAAGCTCCAAAAAAACCCCAGGACAATCTGTGACAGTTGTGTCAAGCTGCTGGTCATTGAATTGCAATGGAGAATCCATTTGCCAAGACTTTTCTGGAAAAGAAGTCAGATGGAGACTTTTTCAGTGGAGTCAGTTTCTTTGCTCCTGGAATGGCTAAGTCAGCAGTAAAGGCCTCAGAAAACAGACCCTGCTCCCATCCCCCTGGGCATCCTCATGCTGATTAATCACAACAGCTGGATCACACCAGCTGGAAAACTTCCCTCTCTCCTCTGAACTGGCCTGGTACTTAATGTCTATACCCTTCATCTGATACTTAAAGTACACTCTGTTAGCTTGGAGGCAAGATTTTAAGTGCATTGTTCTTGTTCAAATTCTAAGCTTTTTGAGGACAAGGACCTACATGTTATCTTCCAAAGCACCCAACAGTTTGCAGGGCGCCCAGCAGATGTTCCACCAATGTTGGTTAACTGATTGTCTACTGACAAAAGGAAAGTTGTCCAAGTATTCAAGAGTGAAATTGGTCTAGAGTTAGTAGTTTGGAAACATCTTAATGAGCTGTAATAAAGTGAGGCTCAGATTACAAGAACCAGAAGTAAAGTACGTTCACTTAGAGGTCATCCATTCCCCCATCTGACAAACGTCTCTGTGCCGCACAGCACTACCAAAGGGTGGGTTCATATTTGGAAGAATGTGACTATAAAACCACAGCAGACTTAATCACTCTTACCAGCGGGCTCCATCTTTTGTTCACATTATTATAGCTTATCATATCGTTCCACCTAGTCGTCTCTGTGTTTGTTTCTCTACTAAGAATGTGAACTTCCTTATGGCAGAAAGGATTCACCCTGCACTATGTATTTCTCTTCAGTGTATATGTGGTTTATAATTCATATATTTTATATCTAAAATATATAACTTACGTTTACATTTTGTCCAGTTTTATTTCACAAGCAGTTAGTGAGCATTGTCTCCCATCTGATAGAAACCATGCCTTTAGTGTAGCCCTAAGATGTCTAACCATTTAACGGAGATGTAGACAAAACCTGTCCCAGAAAATCTTTAGTGCCCACATTTTATCTGACAAATCTTTGATTTTGGGCCCTGATTTGCCAGCTCCTCTGATATCCAACTCCCTGGTAATGCCCTCATTATTACTGTCCCAATAGGCTTTGGTGTTTTACAATCTTTTCCCAACATACTGATTCTTTAACCCATCAACTGGCTTCTAGTTCTATCTTTCACATACTAGCATTAAAGGTGCTCATGAGCCCTATCCCCTTGACATGGCCCTGAGAGGATGCATGCTTATTCCCCTCCAAACACTGTGAGAATGCTCATGGCACAAAGATGAACAGTCTTTACTATCAGGTAATTTGGTTTCTCTGCATCGATGGAAATCTACATCTGTGCCATCCAATATGGTAGAAACATGTGGCTACTGAATCCTTGAAATGGCAAGTACAACTAATGAAATGAATTTTTAATTTCATTCAATTTTAGTTAACTCAAATTTAAGTATCCATGAGTGGCCACTGGCATCTGTATTGGACTATGCAGGAAAGAGACAAACAGCACCGGAAAAGGACAACTAGGCAGGTGCCAAGTATTAGTAGCATGAACAAAATACTATGTGAGCACAGAGTAAGGAACAATTAATTTTGCTTCAAAAGGCTGGGGAAATTTAGCAAAATGAATGGCATTGAAATTGTGATTTAAGCAACAAATAAGATTTTACCAAACAGAAGTGCAGAAAAGCATTTCAGATGGAGGAAACAATATGAATAAATGCCAACGGAGAGATAAGTTATTTAAATCCATGATTCTAACACCCAATTATAACATGTGTGTGCATGGGGTGGCGGTGGAGTTCCCATACCACCAAGCAATTTTGCGACACCAGCTGGGTGTCCTACAATTCCGACACCGTCTACCTGGAGAGAGCATCAGATCCCACAGGCTAAGATGTTAGTCCTACAAGACTGCCACTCCCCACCCACCTTGCTTCTGACCTACCAGCTATAGACTGGAGGTCCCCACAACCTCCTCCTTGGGTTTGATTAATTTGCTAGAGTGGTCCACAGAACTCAGAGAAACATTTATTTACTGGATTACTGATTTATTGTAAAAAGATATAACTCAAAATAGCCAGATGTAAAAGATGCATAGGGCAAGGTGTGATGAAAAGGCACAGACCTTCCATACCCTCTCTGACGCCACGGCTCTCCCCAAATCTCCACATATTCACCAACACTGAAGCTCTCTGAATCTCCTCCTTTTGGGTTTTTGTGGAGGCTTCATTGCATAGGCATGACTGATTAAACCATTGGCCATTGGGGATTGAACTCAATCTCCAGCCCCTCTCCCCTCCCCAGAGGTCGGGGTTGGAGGGAGAACTGAAAGGTCCAACCCAACCTCCTAGTCGAGCGGTCCGCTCCACTGGCAAGCAGCCCCCATCCTTAGGTGCAGTCCAAAAGTCAGCTCATTAACATACAAAAGACATTTGTATCACTTGGGAAATTCTAAGGGTTTTAAGAGCTCTGTGACAGAAACAGAGATGAAGACCAAATATATATTTCTTACTACAAATCATGATATCACAGTCCACCCCCTTGTCTTTGAACACAATCTCGTATAACAAAACAATCATAAAAGTCCAAAGATATCTGCATGTTACTAGAACCCCACTCGGTCATTAATAACCATCCCATCCATCATCATATCAAATGAAAATGTCTCCCAGGGTGAGGCCACTCAGATTTGCAGGGTTCCATTTGATTTTGTCAGATTCCAAAAGCAGGAGTGGTCTCAGCAATATACGGCTTCACCCTTTCAGGCATCTGGTATAGTAGAGCCAAGAGACAGTATTATCTCTTGCGCTGAGCCTCTTTCAAGGTGTTAATGTAATATTGGATTTTTCCAGATTACATAACTCACTTATTCATTCCTGTGCCCGTAGTTACCATTTTTCCTTCTCTCCACTTATACCCAAACTTCTCCACCTTTGGAAGGAACATTAGGTTCAGCCACCGTGTTAGTCTAGATTGCAGGCAGCGATACTAGTCTAGCAAGTGCCTCCACCCCTGTTCACATGGGGTAAGGCTATATAGGTACAGAACTAGTGGCCTATCTTTACTCCCAGGCAACATAGCTGCATTCACTGTTAATCCAAATTTTGTTAATGAAGTGAAGGCACATCCTGCCCCAACAGGCCCTTAAGAATTCTGACAAAAATATTAAAAAGGTAGTTACGGTTTCTTGCTTAGAAGTCATTTCTGCTACTAGCCCTTGTAGTTGCAGCCCTGGTCATATGACCATGCATCAGGAAGGGGGGGAAATGTTAAGGTGGTATGGGGAAGAGAGAAAACCAGCACTTCCCTCACCCCCATTTTAAGTCATAATATCACAAAACTCAAGGAGCTTAGGAGTACAGAGATAAGAAATGAAACTGGAAAGATTGGTTGGGGCCAGATATTTCTAGAGATATGCTATCAAATATGGTAGACATTAGCAACATGTGGCTATTTAAGTTAAATTATTAAAATATTCAATTAATCAGTTGTACTAAGCCATTTCAGAGAGTCAATAGCAACTGTGGCTACTGGCTACCATACTCGAAAGCACAGATATAGAACATTTCCATCATTGCAGAAAGTTCTAATAAACTGTGCTGCTGTAGAGTTTTATTGCTTGTTTATATTTTTGTTTTTAATTCATCTTAAATTCTCTAATAGAATGGAGGGGGGAAGATGAGGAAATATAAAGTAGTGGAAATGGTGAACAGACCAGTTAGGATTTGATGGGGGGAGAATGAATCAGAAGGGCACCTGCTCTTTTTAAATAATACCATTTCTTTCCAGACAATATCACTGGCACTGAAGAGCCAGCATCAGACCTTGCTATGGTCTGAATGTTGTCTATCTCCAAATTTGTATGTTGAGACCTAACCCCCAAGGTGATGGTATAAGGAGGTAGGCCTTTTGGGAAGTGATTAGGTAGTGAGGGCAGAGCCCTTATGATTGAGATTAGTGCTCTTATAAAAGAAACCTCAGAGAGCTAGCTCTCGCCTTCCACCATGTAAGGACACAGAGAGATGTAGACAGTCTGCAACCCAGAGAGAGCTTTCACCAGAACCCAACCTTGCCGGCACCCTGATCTTGAACTTACAACCTCCAGAACTGTGAAAACTACATTTCTTCTGTTTATAAGCTATGCAGTTTGTGGTATTTTTGTTATAGTAGCCCAAAAGGGCTAAGATAAAAAGTTGGTACTGAAAAGCGGGGGTGCTTCTGTGACAAATGTCTCAAAATGTGGGAGAGCTCTGGAAATGAGTAACGGGCAGGCTGGAAGAGTGTTGGAGGTTCATGTTAGAAAAAGCCTACATTGCCATGAAGAGACCATTAGAGGCGAACTGGTAAGGACTCAGTAGAAGAGGAAAGCTGTAGAGAGCCTCGGTCTTTGTAGGGAATACCTAAATGGTCGTGAACAGAATGTTGGTAGAAATGTGGATGCTAAAGGCCATTCTGATGAGGTCTCAGACAGAAACAAGGAATATGTTATTGGAACCTGGAGGAAAGGCAATCCTTATAAAGTGGCAAAGAGCTTGGCTTGAACTGTGTTCATGTCCTAGTGTTTTGTGGAAGGTAGAATTTTTGAGTGATACAATTGGATATTTGGCTGAAGAAATTTCTAAGCAAAATGTTGAAAGAGTGACCTGGTTTCTTTTCAATGCTTATGGCAAAATATAAGAAGAGAGAAATCACTTAAAGATGAAATTGTTAATCAAAATGAAAGCAGAATTAAAAATTTGGAAAATTCTCAGCCTATCCCTATTGTAAAAAATGAGAAAGTTTGCTCGAGAGAGAATACAAACGGTGTGGCCAAAATAATAAAGAGATTAGTTCGGACTGACCACCTCAACTGAAGCTAGAAGTTATTCATCGAGACAATGGACATCTAAACAGAAACCAGGACCTATTGTCCAAATAGTGGAAGAACGACCCTGATGCGTTTCAGAGATCTCCTGGGGCTGCCCCTCCTATCACAGGCCCACAGTACAAGGCCTGTGGCACAGAACAATTTCAAGGCTCTGCTGTCCGTGTTCTGGCACCTTGCCCCTTGGCTGCAGGGAGGGCCGAGGTGACCGCCCCCCCAGAGGGCACAGGCACTAAACCTTGGCATCATCCTCAGCAGCATCCTCATGGTGCTGTCTGCACTAGCACTAAGGGTGCACAAGCCTAGATTTCAAAGAAAGGAGATACCCAGACCCTGGGAGGTACCATCCAGACAGGAAGCCACTACAAGGGTAATGCCCCAGCAGAGCTGTGAGGACAGGTCCTACTCCAGTGGGCCGTAAGGTTTTGGACTTGCTCAGAACCTGTTGACGCCTTCCTTCTTTGTTATTCCTCCTTTTTGGAATGGGATGTCTGTCCTATACCTATCCCACCCTTGTATTTTGAAAGCGCATAACATGTGTGATTTCACAGTGTCCAGGCTCACAGCCGGAGAGCAATTTGCCTCACAATCTGATTTAGATGGTATTTAGATAAAACTTTGAGCTTAGATTTTGAGTTAATGCTGGATAGAGTTGACTTTTAGGGCTATTAGGATGGAATGAATATATTTTGCATGTGAGAAAGACACGAATTTGGGGGTATCAGAGGTAGAATACTATAATCTGAATGCTTGTGTCCCCACTCAAACTCATGTGCTGAAACTCTAACCCCCAAAGTGATGGTATTAGGAGGTGGGCCCTTTGGGAGGTGATTAGGTCATGAGGGCAGGGTCCTCATGTTTGGAATTAGTGTCCTTATAAAAGACACCCCAGAGAGCTAGCTTACCCCTTCCACCATGTGAGGACACAGCAAAAAGATGGTCGTCTATAAACAAGGAAGCCCTCACCAAACTGAATCTGCTGGTACCATGATCCTGGTCTTCCCAGCCTCCAGAACTGTGAGAAATAAATGTTTGTTTACAAGATTCGATTTATGGTATTTTCTTACGGCAGCCTGAACAGACTGAGATACCCCTTATTTAACTTTGGATTAGCACAGTTTCTGTACCATTTTGCAATTCTAATACACACCCTAAGCGATGAAATGAACATGCAGCCACGAGAATCAGAAACTATTATGGAAGAACATTGGTAAAGAAATAAATATTCCCTGAATTTTTTAAGTATGATTTGAAAATGACAAGTAAGAACTAGAGATCTGAAGGTTCAAGAGGGGGAAGGTAATCCTTTCAAATGCACTTTTTTCTGTTGTTTCTCCCCTTTTCACCTTTAAAAGGTCTCACACTGATTGATGACTACTAGGGGTTCCCAACACTGCAGGAGACTTGTGTCCCGGCCAGCAATCTTCTACACAGAGTCAACCTAGAATCAATCACACAGCAAGATACACTCCGGCTAAATTATCCTCTATTCCTGACCCGGCTGCTGTCTCCAAATTCCTCTCTGCTTGCCTACTCAGACAAGCCAGGCCCGACGGCCGAAAGCCTCAGGTCCCCCTTACTCCTCTCCCTTAAAGATCAAATAAAGGTCCTAAGTAGTTAACCTTTTTCATTCTTTCCTCTGATGCTTGCTCAATTCCTTCGTATCCAGCAGTTCTCAAACAACCAGCAGTTCTCTCAGGGGGTCCATGATGTCCAAGTTATTTTTATCATATCACTAAGATACTATTCACCCTTTTCGCTCTTATTCTCTCACAAGTATATAGAGGTATTTTCCTCATGCTTCATGATGTGTCACAATGCCACTGCTCTGATGGCTAATGAATACGTGTTTGTGTATTCTTGGGGTTTTCAAAATTTTTTAAAGTTGTAGGTTTAGGATCTAAAAAACTTAGATTAGCTCAGTTTATTTTCAAGACTTCTATTGAGATTTTTGTAGCTGCCTTCAATTATACCATCTATAATCCATGTTATTTCCTACCATCCAATAAATTATTTTAAAATCCCCAAATTTTCTTCATACCTATATGGAAGCACCAGAAAAAAAATGAATATAATTCTTTTGAAAAATATTTTTTAAAGTTCTTAAACTTTCTAAATTTTATCAAAACATTATTTTGGAATTTAATAAAATTTTATCCTAAAATAAAAACGTTTTAAGAACATGTTTCCTTGTATTTTAGGATAGATTGTTGGCTTAAAAAGGGAGATTAGAGATTTACTTTCCAACTCACAGGTGTGCTATCTACCTCCAACATACCGAAAAAATAAAAGTGACATATCAGAGAGTTCTTCGACTCATGGAAGAGAAGAAACAACTCCAAAGAAACTGGGAACATTTTCAAATAAAAAATACAACAAAAGCTATCTTTTCTTCAGTTTTATAAATGATAATAATTTACCACCTAAATTATTGTGTCGTATGCAACAGAACATTGTTGGATAGCATTTGGGTGTCACTTAAACAGCGGCATCATGTTGAGATTCAATGCCTAAAGCATTGGCTGGAGAAGTGAACATAATAACTAAGACTTTAATAAAGCTTCTACATTTGACATTTGCTGAATATCTGCTGGATGAAAGTTGGTTAAAGGAATCATGACACCACCACTTTCCAAAAATACAATAACTTGACAAATTATTTAGCTGTAGACAGGAAAACTGAGTTAGTGTCTCATCTGCAGAACTGCACTTTTGTTTTGTTATAGATGAACCTAAAGACATGACTAGACTTGCAGTCTTGTTTGAATTTGTCTGGAATTAGCACCAACTGATGATCAAAGTTTTTTGGGTTTTTTGTGAGGAAGATTGACCCTGAGCTGACATCTGTTGCCAATCTTCCTCTTTCTGCTTGAGGAAGACTGGTCCTGAGCTAATATCAGGGTATTTTATGTAGGATGCTGCCACAGCATGGCTTGACAAGCCGTACTAGGTTCACACCCAGGATCTGAATCTGCAAACCTGGGGCCACCAAAGGGAGCACCTGAACTTAACTACTACGCCACCGGGCTGGCCCCCAAGGATGTTTTATGTGACTGCTTGACAGCAAACACAGTGGGATTGAAATATTCAAAATGTTAAATAATGTTGAAATATCTCATGTTTTATCCTGGACCAACTATGGTGACATTTGCAGTGATTGTGCAATGGCAACAGTGGATAAACTGCTGAGAACTTGTATAAATCAAGGAAGCGGCACCAAACTCTACTAGTTGTCATATTCTTCAACCCCATATATGTGCAGGGGGACAAAAATGCCAAATTCTCTTTAGAATGTCCTTGAGCAAGCAGGAAAAAAAGTAGTAATGTTATTAAATTTTGGCCTCAGAGGGCACGTCTTTTTAAGATTCAGGGTGACAAAATGGGGAGTATGCATAAAGCACTTCTGGTACAAACTGAAGTGCAATGGTCGTCTCAAGGACAAGCACTCCCGTGGTTGCTTGAGCTTGAGCTGAGCTATCTGCTTGTTTCGCAGAGCGCCATTTTTACTTGAAAGAATGACTAGCCATAATACTATCGTTATTTAGATTTGTTTATTTGGCAGGCATTTTTTTGAAAATAAACAGAGTGAGCCTGTCATTTGAAGAGAAACAGGCATCAGTGTTTGTTGCCAATGGTAAAATTTGAACTTTTAAGAAAAAATAAGAATATTGGAAAGCTTGTACCCCTGCAATGAGCTTGACAGCTTTCCAATACTTAGAGACTTTTCTGATGAAGTTAGTGATTAATGACTATGATTTTTTTTAATAAAACCAATCAACATTTGGAAGATTTGCATGACTCAGTGAACTCATATCTTCCAAATAACCAGTGCAGGAAAATTACAAAATCATGCATGATTAAAGATATATTGAAAGTGCAAGATAGACCAATAGATTTCAATTTTACGAAGCACAAGAAGTACGAGTAAGGCTTCACATTCCACATCGTGCTAACCTTTAAGAAACTACTGTTTGTTACATTTTGGTGAAGTATCAAAGAATAATAACAGTTACCTGAAACAGCTGTTAAAATACTCCCCTTTGCAACAAGATGTCTATATGAAGCTCCTATCAAATATACTTCAACCAAAACAGTGTACTGCAATACACTGAACACAAGAGCAGATGGCAGAACGCCACTGTCCCCTAAGCCACACATGAAAGACATCTGCAAAAAGAAAAAAAAGCCACTCTACACATTACATTGTTTTAAAAAAATAATCCTTTTTTATTAAAATGTGTTAAGTTAACATGTAATAGGTACATTTTGTTGTTATTAAATGAGCTAATAAATATTTTAAATTTTTCTCTACTTTAATTTCCGCCTTAGTAGAAACCAATATAACCTGCATAAACAAAACCACTTAGAGTTTCTCAATAATTTTTATGAAGTAAGAGGCCCTGAGACCAAAAAGTTTGAGAATCACTACTCTTAGCTATCAATAGTCAGAAGTGTCTTTTAAGCTGAATGCATCCTGGGCTTGAGTCTTAACAATGAAAGAGAAAGAAAAAGATAATTGCCTTTTGACTCTCCCCAGGTTCTCACAAGAGTGTCCTCCTTCAAGCTGTCGTTGATTTCTTTCCCCTTCACTTCTCTCCACAGAAGTACCACCCTCTGCTGCCCACTCTCCTCCTCTAATCCTGCGATAATGGAAAGAGAGAATGGAGAGAAAGGAGTGAGGGTATCTTTTATTGCCTCTGCTCGCAGCGTTGGGCATTGTTTTATTTCTTCCCAACATTTTCACTTCTTTAAGGACCCTTCGCTGTGATGCTGGTGTAGAGAGGCAATAGGATTTACCAGAAAGGGCTGGTAAGCCTAGGGTCAAACTTCACTATCTGTGTGATTTGGGGCAAGCCATTCCGTATGAAGGAGACTCAGTTTCCTCTTCTGTAGAATATAGAGAGGATTAACTAATTTACAGGGTTATTGATAGGTTTTCACAAAGAAAGCATGTTGAAGAACATAGGAGGCACTCAACAAATTTCAGTTCCTCTCCCTCTTTCTCCCATTGCTTTTTGTCCTTGAATCCCACTCCCACTTTCTAGGGCACTGAGGAAGTCAAAGAGATCTGGGGAAAAGTGGAAGTGTGGTCTACAGAACACACATCCACCCCCATCAAGAATGGAGATGATCATTCTTGCCACCATCTCCAGCCTCTGTACACGGGAGCTTGGAAAAAGATAAACTCTTTCCCTCTGTCTTATCCTTCATAATCATCAAGTAATTCTGCTTTGTTTTTGGAGGAAGAAGATGATAAAAGCGATGTCGCAGGAGATCTTCAGTCTGAACATTCATGCAAAACCTCTCTGGCTTTCATCCTAATAAAGTATACTGCTATCACAAGACCCATTCGGCCTGGGACCCAGAGTTAAATTGGCTCCCTGTTGAACAAGATGTGAAGGTTTTGAGAAGGGCATATGATGACTCTGGCTGACATCCAGGCGCACTGCGGAAGGACGTGGATTCTATACATAGGACGCCAGAAGAGACTTGTACTAATAGCTTGTCTTTGTCTCTAAAAGTTATCTGAGTGGCCAACACCCTGGTGAGGACATGATCCAATTGCTTGGGCAGGGCAGAACAAATTGGAAGTACAGCTGTGCTGGAGACAGGATTCCCAAGCCAAGTCCATGAAGCTATAGCAATAAATAGTTTTCCAGGGGAGTATGCTCCAAAGTCTAATGTTTATGATTTCCTCTGCAAGAGCCCCTAGGGAAAAGGGCCATGCTTTCATGTGGCATTTTCCAACCTCACAAAGCAGCCCCTTCCTTATCCAGCCATCCTGACCCTGTACTTCTCTCTGAGGAATTAGTAAACTGTCTCTTGAGGAGGCCACTCTTGCCACAGCTCTGGCACCTCTGCTGAGAGGGTGCTCAGAGCGTGAAAGGGTTTTTTTTGTTTGTTTTATTGCTTCATTGATAAAGCCTATGCTTGGAGAAAACAAGTGAAATTTGAGATGCCTCATACAACTGGGACAAAGAGGAGTTAGTAGACAGCTGCCTTTATAGGCAATAGGGTTATAAATTCAAAAACTTACTCAGCCTATCCGCTTTTCTGTATCTCTAAATGGGTTTTCCAGCATTAATGGGATCTACCTAGCCTGCCTCTTTCTAACAGAGGTTAAGCTGTCGTTCAAGGTATTCATAGTGTTCATAGTGGTGATTTCAGCCAGTTGTTAGATTTATAACCAAACGTAAACTTTCAGTACTGTATTAGTCAAGGTTCCCCAGAGAAATAGAGCCAGCACACATAGTTGTGCACCATATAACAACGTATCAGTCAATGACAGATCAAATACATGACGGTGGTCCCATAAGATTACCATATATCTTAGGTGTGAGCAGGCTATACATCCAGGTTTGTGTATGTACACTCTGTGATGTTTGCACAACGACGAAATCGCCTGGCGACACATTTCTCAGAATGTATCCCCATAGTTAAGCAACACATGATTGTGTGTGTGTATGAAAAGATTTATTATGAAGAATTGGCTCACGTGAGTATGGAATATTTAATCTGGGCACCACTTGGCCCAATTAAGTTGACTTATAAAATTAACTATCACAAGCCCCCTTGGAAACCATGCATTGTAAATGAGGAATGCGTGTGTGTCATTCTCCCCACCATCATGCTAGAAGGCATGGGATATAAAATATCCTAATTGAGAGGACTGTGTTAACAAGCCTTTCTCTCACCCAGCACCCCTGACAAGAGAGTCCTGAATTGCAAGGTAATGGACAGCTGTGTCAAAATTAAGGGCCAACCTAGACTTCTGAAAGAGGAACCACTGCAGGCACGGGGAGCTTGAGACTAATTTGGATCCTACTGAAAACACTCTAAGCACCACAGGACAGAAGAACAGTCAGATCACACACGGCTTCCAATCTGGTGCCCAGAGATGCTCTCTAAACAGAACCCATTGCTCACTTAGAACTCTTCAGGGAAGGACAGATGGCAAATTGGGAGCAGTGGATAGCTCCAAAAATTATAAGTACAGTGGGGAGGGAAGAGAGAGGTGCATTTTGCATGTTATACGTTAACCTGTTTAAGAGGTTATAGAGTATGCTGGTTTCTGTAAAAGAAGTATGGGAAAACAGGAATATGTCTACGTGTTTATTTTCTTTTTGTGGAAAGGAAAAGTAGGTAGGATAAACTAGAATGAAAATGAAAACAGGTAATGAAAATGATTGCCTATAGAAAGTGGTGTGAATGGGTGGAGGCGATATGGAAAGCAATGAGATTTCTGCGAGTGTATCTTTTTATATAGTTTTGACTTTTGAACCATCTTAAGATTTATATATCCAAAAAATAAAAATCACAAATGATGCAAAAAGCAAACTCTAAAATGGAATACAAATAGAAACAAGCGATCCTCACTACATATCAAATTTAAAACACATATATAGGACGAAAAATAATTATTTCAAGTAATTCAAATACAAGGGGATACAATCTAAGAAGAAAAATTGCAAAGAAATTGTGAAACTTACAGTTAGGCGTGCTGTTCTTAGTGGTATTAGTGTGGTAATTTTAAAACTATTTTGTTTGTGATGTAATATTGACTAAATGCGTAAATAAATTAATGTTATAGGAAGCCAGTGTTCTCACTGTGAGAGAAGGGAGATGCAAATATGGAATGAGAGAAGCTCAGGAAAAATTCTACGATGTTCTACGTGAATTGGATATGTAAGTATGAAGTTTGTGTCTATGTATTTCTGAAGACCACTCCCCACTAGCAGGAACCAGAATTCCTTGAGAAACACTGATTCCAGGCCCAGACAGGGAAAGAATAAGATGAGCCTAACACCTTTTGTGCCAAGTAAGCAAGCGTTCAAAGACTGATGGAGAACACAGGAGCTGTCCTGAGGGCTCTCATTGTCCAAACTTGGGGCAACTGGGGAAAGAATAACAACGGTAGTAAATTACAACATTGAAAAGTGCATAAGTCCATACTGACACTTGAAAAACAGAGAGAGAGAAGGAAGGGGAGGGGTGGGGAGGAGAGAGAAACAAGAACAAAAGGGAAATCCCTCTCTGCAGAAGAATGCCAACTAGTAAATGTAAAAGGACTAATAAAATTAGAAACCCCTCCAATGTAATAACTGATTCAGGCAAAGATCATCAGTGCATGTTAAAAACAAAATCTCAAGGTATCACCCCACAGATTACTTATTAACTGGGAGGGGCAGGAGTTGGAGGGTGGGATTTGCATTTCAATGGAGAGATCTGGCAGTCACTACCCTATCATTAGTTTAAATAGTCAAGTTTGGCATGCCCAACAGTGGGACAGCTAAGATTTTATGCCTTCTCGTGTGATACAATGAATACATACAACATTATTTACGCATGGCACTTACGGTGCCATAGTTGTTTTACCTGAATCCAATAATGAGGAAACTATCAGACCAATCTCAGACCCTTCAAAAGCTTCAGTGTCATGAAGAACAGAGAGACACTTGGGAATCATTCTAGATCAGAAGAAACTAAAGAGACATATAAGGCAATGCCATAGCAGAAAGTTATCCAGGACATTGTTAAGACAATGGGGAATATCTGACTGTGGACTGTGTGTTGGGCGATGATACTAAATCCATGCCAATTTCCTTAGGTTTGTTTATGATGTGGTTGTGTGAGAACTCTCTTTTTCCTGGAAGATGCATGCCAAAGTATTTAGGAGTGAATGTCATGATGTTTGCAGCCTACTGATGAACGGTTTGAATGGTTTAGCACAAAGGCCGTGTGTTTATAGAGAGAAAGTGACATGGAGGTGGTGTCGCAATAGGTAAGCAGTTGGAAAATCTAGGTGAGGAGTACATAGTGTTCATTACAGCTTTCAAAACATTATATGGTTTTTCCTTAAGTTTTCAGTGGATTTCAAATTTTTCTAAAGAAAAAAATAATTTACTTTTAAAAAAGAGATTTGCCAAGCCACCACTCAGGGATTTCCATGACCTCCCTGGACCTCCTCTTCAAAAGGCAGAATTTTGTTGCCACGATCTGAGTGTGCTTTGGGGGAAGGATCACGGAGGCTCCTGTCCTCAAACATCCCCAGCCTAACACCCCCGGGTGCTCTTTTGAGAACGGATTCCTAAGCGTCTTGCAGTAAACTCTAGCTTCTATAAGATGTATGTGCTGGCGTGTACCTCCGTTGCATCCTTGTCAACTCAATCTTTCACGTATCCAGGGTGTTCTGCAATAAAACCCTATTAACTAGAGCACTGGGTTATTCATTTTTCCAGGCAACTAACGTGGAACCCCCAGAAAACATTTTTGCAGCATTTCTCCTCCAATCCTTCGTGCCGATGCAATTTTTTCAGGGTTTACTTTCCTGCCTTGGCAAAGTCAGGCTAAAGCTGTCCAGGAAAACTGAAGCACCACAAGACCCTAGTAGCATTTACATCCTATACCAGATTGTTCCAGTACCTACAGGGGCAGGGGTTGTGGGAATCTGTACTGACCCCAGAAAATGCCCTGGAAATTCCTTTCACAATTAAATCTCCTCGTGAATTTATTTTTCTCGCTATTTCTATTTTTTCTGTTATACAAGATTATGGCAGTTCCAAATAGCCAGGGATCTAATTAATCCAAGTTTCAGTTCCTTTCTTTAATAACAGACTTGTGAGGAGGGTTCTAGAACATGTTTTGTCAGTTCTCCAGGATTACACAGCCATTTTCTAGAAACAGATAAATATTTACTAATAAGTTTAGGATTTGGATGCTTATGAATGTCTCACATTTTAAGTATATATGGTATGATTTAATTAGGTCATGAAATTGGGAAATATTTTACCTTAGATGTTTCCTGTTATTTTAATATGATTTTTCCTATGCCATAACATTGTTTAAAAGTGTTCAAGGACTTTTATTTGTAAGACTGACTGTATTTTCCTCCTCTAGCTTTATATTGTACTTCACAACAAGACGTTGATTCCCAAACTCGGCAGAGTCCAGGCAGAAGGCAAACAACACAAGTGCTGTCATCTACAGATGAAGGATGCATCCCATGGTATCACCATAACCCAGGGTTCTCAGCTGTGAGGGCTGTGCCACGCACGGCAGGATGGTTAACAGCATCCCTGGTCTCTAACCACTAGATGCTAGTAGCACCCTCCACTCCAGTCATAAAGGAGACAAGCAAAAATGTCTCCAGACAGTGCCAAATATTTCCTGGGGGGTAACATCACCCCAAGTTGAGAAGCACTGATGCCATCCAAATAAGGAATCGAATCAGAAACAATGAAATAAAATTAAACCCCACACCATCTCCAGTTCTTACGCCACAGCTCCCTATCGTTATTCAGAAAGGTAGCATGGTATCACTGAAGAACGCTCAATTAGACACTAGAGACATGGAATCTAACCCTGAATCTGACCCGTTCTCGTAAATGTTGGGCTTCATGACTTCCCTGAGTCTTCTAGTTCCTCATCCACAGAATAGGAACCATGCAAGTCCCACCCACTCCCAGGACTGAGGGTTACAGAAATAAAATACCATCCTGTATGCGTTAGTCAGCCTGGGTTGCTAAAACAAAACATCACAGACTGAGTGGTTTAAACAGCAAACATTTATCTCTTACAGTTCTGGAGACTGGAAGTCCAAGATCAAAGTGTCTGCTGATTTGGCTCCTGGTGAGAACTCTTTTCCTGGCTTGCAGATGGCCGCCTTCTTGCTGTGTCCTCACATGGCAGAGAAAGACCTCTTTGGTATCGCTTCTGAAAAGGGTACTAACCTCATCATGGAAGCCCCACCCTCAGGAGCTTATATAACCCTAATTATATCCCAAGGCCCCACCTCCAAATACCATCACATTGGGAGTTAGGGTTTCAACATACGAATTTGGGAGAACGCAAACATTCAGTCCATAATAACGTGCAAGTGCTTGGTAAACAGAAAGGGTTCTAAGGTTATGAGAGAACCAACATCTATTGAACACAGGCCATGTGCCAAGCAATTTAAGATTTTGTTTAATTCTCACAATCCTCTGAGATAATGCCATTTCCCCTGATTTTACGGAGTAGGAAACTGAGGCCCATAGGAAGTTATATTCTCAAGCTTATCGTGTTGGTAAGTGGCAGCACTTGGCTGCTTGAAACCTTAGCAGCAGCCCCTCTCCCATCCAGCACTCCATGCTGCTCCCTGCGACGCACATGACCTCTAGGGACCTATGGCCTCGACACAGATCTTTGCAGTCAACTGATGTAAATTCTGTCTTATTAGCCGATACTTTAAATATGTGTATGTTTGTTCATGTATGTGGTACGCAAAATAAAAATTTTTGTTTAGAAAAAATCAGGAGTCAATTATTCTCTCTTGAAAAATTAATATATATGTCTTCCTCCTTTTCCCCCTTCCTATACCTACTCCTCACCCTTGATTCCTTTCTAGCATTATTTACACACAATATAGTAGGGGCCAGTTGCAATACACCCATGGCAAAAAGCAACAGACAGACACTATATTTTTAATGAGAGATATAGATAGATATATATAGATATAGATACTGATATAGATATAAATAGACAGATATAGATATATAGATATAGATAAGTATAATTCTTAGCCACAATTCTGGGATTTTTTTTTAAATAAAGACTCTGTGATTTTGAACAACTTGAAAAACTTGTAGTCTAGAATACTCTGGGATCCAAGCCTTCAGAAACCAGATATTACCAAACTCAGATGCCTGCATCAAACTGAGGGACTTTAATATTTTCGTGTGTTGACATATAGAGATGAAAACACTCACAGAGCCATCCCAAGAGCTAACGCTCTGCATATAGAGCCAAAAAGGACCAGGAATTAAGTAACAAAATAAGCCCACAACAAAAAGTGCTTGTCAAATATTGGGGCGGGGGGGTGGGGGGGGAGGGAGCACACTTCTGTTTGTTTTTCTTTTTGAGACCAACGCAGGGAAGAAGGAGGAAGCAACAGCGAGAGCACAGAGAGTGACGGATTTGCACAATCGCACAGAGCCCCCGCCTCCAAACCTGGTTCTCAGGCCTCCCCATTCTCGCAACACCCGCGGAGTTGGCACCCCGCCAGAGGCCAGAAAGAGGGAAGGCAGTCATTCCATCCAGAGCGTGAGCACTGAGGGCCCACTCCAGCTGTGTGACCTTGTCACTCACTTCGCTTCTCTGGGCCTTCTCCTGTAAACCCCCAGCAACTCCTCTACCTAGTTTCACCTGTGAACGGTGGCATGGATTCCCAGTTCACGTCCGTGGCCTAAGGAATGGTTCTGCCAACAGAGCAGAGGTTTTTCCCCAACACTTTCACTGCCCCTAAAACGAGAGCCGCTGAGTGGTCTTCAGTGCAGTGTGACTGACAGAGGTAGGTAAACTCTCCTGTCCCCTAAGCGTGTCTGTGCTAAATGCCTGAAAATCTTCTATTAGCTACTCTTCCTGAGACCTGCTAAATGCTGTACTCTGAGAAAGATCACAAAACGAACCCATTAACAGTAGAGTGTGTGAGAACAGCTGATTCCTGGAGACACCCCGAGCATCAAAGTTGGTCGTTCCTGAAGGAGAGGGCGAAAGGCAGAGAGCAAGGCTGGAGGCCCGGCTGGCCTGGAACATGCCCTACATGCAGGACAGAGGAGGAAGGGGTCTTCACCAGCACAGTCCAGCGCCCCACCCAAGTGCTCAGGTCCCTTCCTGAGGGTACAAGACATTGTCGTGGGGGAGAAAACACTACTGCCCTGAGAACCCAGAGGGCAGATCCTAGACCCGCTTGGCTGCTAATCTAGCTGCATGACCTCAGGCAAGGCACCTCAGATCTGGTATTAAGTTCTCTCATCTTTAGAATGAGTATGTAAGATTATATAAAACCTATGTTCCCTTCAACCTTGAATATTTTACAGTATTTTTGTCCTACTTTTCTAGAGGCTCTACCCTCATCACAGCAGAATCGCCTCCTCCCTCGTCTCCCCTGCAGAGACGCGTGGTATGGCGGCGGGACCATTGGGTTATCACGTCAGTTTACGTCAGTGTTGATCTCCCTCTGCTGAGCTGGAAGCACCTTGAGAGTAAGGAACTTGCCGTATTCCTTTGTTCCCCTAGCACATGGGCTAGTGGAGATTATGTATGCAATCAATGATCGATGGAAAGGCCTTTAAAGTATAAAGTGCTACACAACTATAACATATTATTTTTACCTTTTTTTACCCTAAATAGCCATGGGTAGCCCTGGCCAAGGCCTTTCAAAGTTGTCTGGGAAACTCCAGAACTGAAAATCCAGCCCTTGCAAAACCTGTTTTGCTGTTTTCTCTTTTAAAAGCACATATTGCCTTTATGTTTTTTTAAGCCAAGAATGAAATAAAAGCTCTTTCTCAAGTCCCCCACTAGAATTCAGTGTAGAGGAGACTAAATCGAGATGTGCTAAAATCAAACCGCCAAACCAAAGCTACACCAGTGATGGGCGAGGTGGGTCGTGTGCTATAATCAGCTATCCTATCCCCACTGTTGCTCTTGGCCACACCTATCCCTGTGCTTTCTGGCCCAGAGTTGTCTGAGGCTTTTGTGGCTCAGACTGTACCATAAACAATTGTTAGGGAAAGCTCCTCTTCAGGTAAATCACGTTTGAGTTTATGCAAAGCCTGGAGCTTTGGGCCCTGGTCCAGGGAAAGCTGAGTTGAAAGCTATCAACATTCTATGGTTCAACCATCATCCACCACCCTCTGCCAGGTAGCTGGTTTTAAACAATCCAGAGAATTTGTACAAGGTCATTTCCCAGACAAAAGGAAAACAGCCAGGTGACTGACCAGCAGTGAACAGGAGCCATACTTAACAATAGGGGAGTCTTCAAGCATGAAGGTTTAGATTGGGTTCAGATAATCACCCAAAGGTTGAAAGACATTCTCAAAACCTCGTGGGGTTCCAAATTTAGACCACCACTTGGCTGAGAATAAGTTGAATGAAGCTTCCTTGGATGGAAGCCATCATTCCCATTCCAGGTTGGCCCCAAAGACAACAGATAAAGAGGCTAAAGATAAAGAAAACAATAAACTCTAGCAGGTAGTATTGAACAGATGGGTTGAAAAGCTTGGAATGATAGATGGATAGAAAGATGGATGGAAGATGGATGGACAGACAGATAAATAGAAACAAATATAATAGAGAGATATATGTCCTTATGTGTGTGGCAAGCAGCCATGCTAGAGCATTCCTATTTTATGACAATGAATAAACCTGGCTTTTGCCAACAAAAAGAAGAGTTTGGATCAAGAACCAATGGTTGAAAAAAATAAGTAGATAGATAGATATGGATAGATAAGAGAGAGAGAAAGAGAAATTTTGAGATAATTTCATGGCCAACAGGTATTTTCCCCTTCCCGCTCCCAGAGCTGAGCACAGTGCTATCGGAGGAAGAGGAAGCAATCGAATGGCCTAGGGAGGTCAGTTGTAGTTCAAGATCCAGTGATTGATCACGCCCTTCCTAATCCTGATGCTGACGCAGCTCCCTAGAGCAGCATCTCCCCAAAAAGAGAAGTGGAAGCTGCTCAGCATCTGCAAAATGTACCTGGCAATCCATGCTGGGGAGAAATGCTCATCTATGGCTGCACTGTTTTTTCAATTGAAAGGAAGACTATAAAATTATCATAATAATCTCTATTTTATAGTATTTTATGATTGACAAAGTACCTTTACTATACTTACCTTTCTTGACCCAGCCACTCTGTGAAGCAAGCAGAGAAAGTTTGTTGGTGGTTGGTGGGTTGTTTTTTGGATATTTCCCATTTTAAAACAAAAAAAACTGAGTCCTAAGGAAAGTAAATGCCTTCAGTAGGATCACACAGGTCATTAGAGGCAGGTGGGATCAGAACTCAGCTCCCTTATCTTGGTCCATTTCTTTACCCATCACGCTATGCATGTGCGTTCACTGCTCAAAGGGCTCTGCAGAAGGCTCCCATTAGAAACGTCTGACCCGGAGTCAGGCACAGGAGGGTTAGAAGCATGCTTGTATGTATTTTGTTTGTTTGCTTGTTTTGCTTTTTATATACCATGTAATCTTGATCAAATCATTACCTCTGCTGTGAAATTTAGGTTTCTTTTCCAGTGATTTCCTCAGGGTTAATACAATGACTCAACATTGCAAGAACAAGGAAAGAGACATAGTCTACCCTCAGATTCTGATTCAAAATCAACTCACATCTAATGAGTATCAGCTACACGTCAGGTAGGTATCCTTTGTTTTTTGATCCCTACAATGAGCTCAAAATGTAAATATAATTTTCCCCATTTTACAGAGGAGGAAACTGAGATCGAAAGTGGTAAAGTTACTTGCTCAAGGCAGCACAGCCACCAATTGCCTTGATTGCTAAATACAAGGGTGAAACGAATGGAATTGGTAATATGTCCTATGGAAATTGGGAGGGAGGTGAAATCGTGTCCACTCGGAGTCTTTCAGCAAGTGTGTGTTCAATGCTGAAGGACCACAGAGGCAATCCTAGGAGCTTGAAGACGAGTGGGACAAGGATCTCCCAGCCTCCCTTTGTAGGAGGGGATGGCACACCTGGGCTGTCTTTTGTGCAAATAAGGACAAAGTGGATAGTGATACAGAGCTCAGGAAGCCAAGATTCCAGACTGTTTTAACTGGACACGGCCAAGGAGAAGGAGACCCAGGTCGGAGGGAAGAGAGTGTGGGAGAGCAACCAGCCAGTGTGGGCTGGGTTTTAGGAAGAAGTTTGGGGAAATGTTGAGAGAGTGAAACATGAGATTAAAGACAGCTGCTGTGCTTTGTGAGACGGTGCAAGAATGAGAAGGAAAGAAATGCCTAGTGCCCTGGGAGGGCTGGCTGTTGGGGCCAAGCCCCACTGCCAGGCTTCCCCCGGGCCCCCCACTTACACTGCAGAAAATCACAAGCAAGTTGTTCACCCTCGCTCGTCCTTAGATTGGTGATCTGTGAATAAGGAACACTAATAAGAAGAGTGCTGGTGAAAATGAAATGAGACAATCTGTGCAAAGTGCTTGGTGCTTAAGAACCTAAATTGGTGTAGGGGACACTGCTGTCACCCACCCTTAGGAGCTGTTTGAGAGAAGTTAGCAATGATTTAAACTACTCTTCAGCGCTTTCTTAGATTTGGGACTTGCGTTTCCTCGGAATGTGTCAGCAGGTAGATAGGATCAGAGGAGAGTCGCTGTTTTAAACAGGATGGTCTGAGAAGGACAAAGTCCAACAGAAATGCAGAGGAAGTGAAGAAGAGTTGTGCCAGTAACCTGGGGGAAAGGGTTCTAAGCAGATGGCACATCAAGGTCAAAGGTCCTTGTACATGACCCAGAACAGCAAGGAGCCTCTTGGTAGAGAAGAGAGCAAGGGGAGCAAGGGGAGGAAGTGAGGTGGAGCAATGGCCAAGTAGGGGATCAAGTAACACCTTGGAAGCTGTGGTCAGACCGTAGCTGTCATTGGAAGTGCAATGGGAGGACAGACACGAGAGAGTTTTGAGCACCTGTTTTACATTTTAAATTCCTCATCTGGCAGCTGTGCGCTTCAGAGACAGCAGGACAAGCAGAGTGGAAGCAAGGGTAGCAGGTAGGAGCCTTCTTGAGTCTTTGACAGGACGGTGGGGGCCTGGACCAAGGGGTAGCCGTGGAAGTGGAGAGATGTGTTCAGATTTGGAATCATTTTTAAGGGAAAGCCAACAGAATTCGTTGATCAATTGGATATGGCATATACATGAAAATTGAAGACTGACATTTGGGCTTGAGAAATTAATTGGGTATGACTGCCGCAGTAATCCATACAGTCATCTCCCTATATTGGACATTCAGGTCGTTTTCAGAATGTTTGGTATTTTAAGACAATGGTGTAATAAATATTCGTATACATTTATTTTTAAAAAGGAATAACTATTTCTCAGAAACAGATTCGCAGAACTAGTCTTTCTGGATCAACATTTTGCACTTTTAAGAAAGATTGCCAATTACTTTCGAGAGAGGTTGTAATCGTCCATAATCCTGACAACTTGTGTGACAGTACTATTTCCCCACTCCCCTGTCAGCAAACGATGTTTTAATGGTTTAAATGTCTTCCAGTTTGCCAATCTGATGGGTGAAATACAGTGTTTCAATTGTTTTCCCTAACTCCTAGTAAGGTATGTATCTTTCTGCATGTTATTGACAAATTGTATCTCTTTTTCTCTTGTTTGTTCATAAACTCTACTTATTTTAGGCGATTTTTCTTATTAATCTCTAAGAGCTCTTGGCATACAAAGACTAGTAACCCTTTTTTTTATATAATCTCATGTTTCCTCTTCATTTATCCTTTTGCTCCGAACTTTATTTATATCTTGTGCCATAATAAATTTTTAGGTTTTATGTAGTCAAATCTGTCCATTTTTCTTTTATCATTATTGGGTTTCCTTAAAAAATTAAAAGAAAAACATAGTAGAACGATACATACCAGGACCTTTTTTTAGAAGTAGGTCTTTAAACGTTTTTCCAATTATTTTGTGGCTACTGTTCTGTCCTGGGTTTGCGTTTCTTCTTGAGTCAACTTGGTGAATTGCAGATATAAGAAAATCATTTATTTATGTAGTATATTCAGAATTACTAACATAAAGTCGTCCATAATATTTCCTTCACTCTTTAAATCACTTCTTTCTCTAGGGTCTATCCTCTTTCTTCTCATCTTAAACATTTGTATTTTCACTACCTTTATAATTTACATTATCCAGAGTTTGTTCTATCTTATAATATTAAAAGAAATATCTAGTAGATTTATAAATCCATTATATTAGCTTTATGTATTCTAATTTAATAATATCAACATTCATAATTTTCTTCTTGCTTTCCTCAGGTGTATATTTTTTATAACATCTTGCAATTCCCAGGTTAATTCTTCTCAATTCTTATTGTTTATTTCTGAAAGCATTCAGCGCAGTGAGATTTCCCTTGAGAACAACAGTGGCATAAGTTTAATATGCAGTATTCTCATTGTTGGTTCTTTTCTAAGGAGTCTGTTATTGCACTTTTGATTTTTTCCTGTTAAACCAAGAATTATTTAAGGTCATTTTTTAATTTAAAACTTTTACTGTTAATTTTAATTTATACTGCATTATGGTTCACGAAAATCCTCCTCTGGTTAAGTCCGGGAGAAAGAACATTAGAAGAAACCAAATATGTGAACAGCTGTGGGTAAGGCATATTGAAAAAAAATATTGATCCACCTCTCACAATCTTGTACCCCTGCAGCAATTGCTGTCCGCTGCACAGCTGCAGGAGCACAGGAAAGCCTACTGAGGTGCTCTGTGAAAGGATAATCTGGGAATCTCAGAAACCTTCATCTGTTCATCCTTAAAATATGCACATGGGTTTGCTTGGTTGTCTCCTCTTCCTGATCATGCGGGTAAGGAAATTGAGCACAGACTCGATGCTCTAGTGACCCCATTTCAGGTTTGCAAGATCCACTGCCCGCCTAGCTCCACAGCTCTCAAGAGAAGAGGAGGTGGTGGTGTCCAGAGCAAGCCATAACCGCCTACAACACAAGCAAGATTAAGAGGCCCCAAGCGCCTGGTCGCCAGTGGTAGCCGCCACCTGTATATGTTGAGAGAGAGGGCAGGAGGGAGAGCAGCAGTAGCCCAAGTGCCTAAAGTCAGCTTAATGGCTGGGCATAATGGAGCTTGCACAGACTCCCAGAGATGACCCAAAGTGGCCTTCTGATAGCAACAGTTTCACCTTGAAATTTTCCCCTTTCTAAGGAAACACAAAGTCCTGGCAGGATATCATTTTAAATGGATGACTTTGTGCCAGGCTCAACATGAGTATAATCTAGAGGTCAACTCAGGGCTCTCTGCCCCTTGCATTCTAGACTTAAATTACTTGAATTACAGCACCCCACACACATTGCATTGGACCTCAGTTTCCAATGTCTGGAGAAGTCCAAAGTTTGTTTCTTAGCTATAATCCTCCCCAGGTTCCTGTGAAATCACAGAGCTGTATAGTCTCGAGTTCTGCCTTCCCAACCACTCACAGGCAGAATCAGCCTTTCCCCAGCATCCACAGGAGAGCCAGTCACACCAGGCTTCTCCAATTATTTCAGATCTGGGTAGGGGTCATTACATCAAGGACACAGCATTCTGCCATCATGCTCATCCTGTCTGCTGAGATCTCTCCCTTTCCCCATTCCTCACCACCTTTCTCCCGAATACCCCATTTCTCAGCAAAATTTCTTTTCTCTCTGTTATGCAAAGTATCTTTCCCCTTCGGAAGCCTCAGCACCAACAGCTCAGCCAGGCCCTGGAGGCTCAGTTTCTACTCCAAGTGGGCTAGCACAGGCATTTTCCTAGGAGAGGAGCTGAGACACTCTCTCAGAGGAATTCTATTACCTGCTGCTAAGGGGAACATCTTTTAATTAAAGGAGGAGCATCAAGTTCATGAAGTAGGAATCAAGCAACTCCGTATTAAGTTTCTACTAGATGCAAGGTGCTAAGGATGGCTAGAGCAGTACAAGTTACGCCTCCTCTTCAGATGCCCATAGTCTGGGTGGGTAGGTTCAGAGGAGGAAAAGGTCACTTCCTGCTGTGAGCTTCAGGAGGAGAAAGCGTATGATTGCAAATGTGCCATGAATAAGGAGCCAGGGCCCAGGGAAGAGTCCCAAGCCAGGTGACATTCATCTATTCTCACTTCAGCACACATTACTCCACGTGTAGGTAAACAGACAATATTTTTCTCCCAAACGAATCATCACCATCCTTCAAAACAAAATGAGAGCAAGCTTGGCAGTGACAGGATGAGAGACATCAGAGCTGGAAAGCAATAACAAAAGATCATAGGCAACGGTAGTTAAAGGTCAAAGAAGCCAATCCAGACTCCTCGGAAAGGAACCGATAGAGTAGGTGACCTCACGGTGATTGAAAGCTCTGGAATGCTGGGAGCTCCGGCAGTTGTCGTTTTAAGAGTCCACTCGGATGAGTGTAGCATGGGGAAGTGAGAGGGTGGCTGAGGTTAATCAGACATTGTCCCCCCCCCACCCCCCAAACCACATCTGAGAACAGCAGAGTTGGAGTTAGCAGTAACTACAACAGATCAATGACTTCACACGTATTATTTAATTTTCACCATCAATAAGGTAGATATGATTTGATCTCAGTTTATAGAGGTTCAGAGTGATAATGCCACTTGCCCAAGATCACAGGGCAACCAAGTGACAAAGCAGGATTTCAACAGTGGAGCTGCCATCTCCAGAGCCCCAGAGCCTTATAATCTGGTGGGAAAGGTAGACACATAAATGAATAACTCAAAATCCAAGCAGACCATGGTAAGTATGTAAAAAAAAGAATAAACAACACTCATGAGGATTGAAGAGGAGGGAAATGCTATTCTTGCCCTTTCTCTGCCTCATTAAAATTTGCACTGACCATGTCACAGGTGGTATTAAGAGAGAAGATCTATAGCCAGTGAGGAAGAAGAGGACGGAGTGCATCTACACTATCAAGAATGAAGAGCAAAGGGTAGACATGTGAGCCACATCCGAATCAAAACTGCAGTGAGACATGTCTCCCTGCCGGTGTGTTCGCTACTCAAAGCAAAAAAAAAAAAAAAAAAATCATCTTCTTGTGCATCAAGAGGTAATGAGAGGACACTGGACTGGGAGTTAGGAGAACAGAGTTTTCAAGTTCCTTTTCCATCAGCTTGAAGTGTGGTTTGGAGCAAGTTATATATGCCAGGTGGACTCTCTAGGCCAGTGTCTTCGCTGGAAGAAGACTGAAGGATTTCCAACATCCTTTGCCCACCATGAGCACCCAGGGTTTCAGCAGGATGCCCTGGGCTCTGCAGACAGTAACACCCAGAGCAGGAGACTGCCCCTGAGCCTGTGCCCAGACAGAGGACCTCACAGAGCACAGGCCTCCTGTATTTTTTCCACTTGACCACATTCTTATCGGCAGGGTAGTGCTATTGTCGGGTTGCCCATCAGATAGAACATTCCACCACAGGTGGATGCATTTCAGTGAGTCGCCAATAAACTGCAAAGAAATCCCTGCTTCTAGGATCAGATAGCCTGAAATAGCAGAAGTACTTACAGACCTTTAATTTTCGATGCAACTCCACAAAAGAACCAAAAGCAAATGAGAATCCCCTTGGGTGTTCAACTAAGAGTCCCAAGTTTGGTATTAAACTCCAGGATCCTCTGCAGCTTGAGTAAATGTAATTAAATCTAGGTTTGCCCCCATTAGATTTAATTATCATTCACTCAGTGATGGCAATAATAATACTAAGTTCTTACGTCAGTACTTTTCAGCTTTTCAAATGGCTTTGACATGCTTTATCTCACTTGAGCTTAATAATAACCATGCAGCATAAGTAGGGCAAGTATTATTATCTCCATTAATACTAATAATAGCTAACACTTAGGTAGCCTTTTGCATTTACACAGTACTTTCATACATCTTTTCCCATTGTGCTAGAGGCTGGGTTCCTGGACATCAGAACTGTCTTATTTATCTCTTTGCCCTGCAGTGTTTAGCACAGGCCCAGGCACACAGAAGTCACTCAGTACATGTGCATGACATTTTATATTAATTTGATATTTGTGAAAACTCCATCAGATTGGTAGGCAGATATTTTTATCCCACGTTTTCAGATAGGGAAATTGAGGCTCAGAAAATTCCAGTGACATGTCAAAAGTCACACAGAAGTGTCCAGACCAAGAAAACAGTAGTTTCTAGGTAAGTCCAAAATGTGGTGCTCTTTCCTCCATACCAGTATTTGCCAAATTTTAACACATAAATAGGTGGTCTGGAAATCCTGTTCAAGTGCTCTTCCGGTTCAGTAGGTCTGGGCAGGGCGTGAGCTTCCGAAGCACTAACTAGCATTCAGGCGATGTGGAGACTACTGGTTTGAGGACCACTTTTTTTTTTATTTTGATGTATTTTTTCACATTTCTTTTTTTCCCAACTTTATTGAGATGTAATTGACATAGAACATTGTGTAAGTTTAAGGTATATACCATGATGATTTGATATATGTATATATTACGGGATGATTTCCACAATCAGGTTAGCTGTAAGATGAGTAAGTGCTGGGGACTCTAATGTACAGCACGGTGACTAAAGCTAACAGTATAGTTAACACACTTGAGAGTTGCTAACAGGACCACTTTCTCACAGGCAAGTGGACATAGGAAGCCAGGAGCAAGTAAGTGACTTTCCCAAGGTCATCCCCTGAGTTAAATGTAGAAATAGAAGTAGGAGCTACTCCACTGACCCCCATGCTAGCCAAGACTTGTTATAGGCACGTACCCTCATGATTCAAGAAAACGGCACTCAACAAGTAATTCTCCATTTACTCTCTCCCCATTCACAGCTGGCAAAAGTTTCTGAACCTCTCACACTTAAGAATACTGACTCAGAGTCAAAAAGAACATTTTATTGTTGTTTATCGGACACACACCAAGAAGTGTAAACGGGGTGAAATTGCACTTCAGAAAATCCAGTGGGGCTCCTGTTATGTCACAAAGCTGTCCTGGTTCCCTTCAAACCCAGGATAGTCCTGATCTTATACTTATGTGCCACCTTCCAGGCCCATCTGGCAGAGTGTCTCCAGCCCTTTTGTCAGAGAGGCCTCAGGATCTCCAGTGGTCTAGAAAATCCCCTTCTGGGAGGCACGGACACAGCAGGAGCTGGCCCTAGGTCAGGCCATGCTTGTGAACCAGAAATTCTGATCCTGCCAAACTGGAAACACAAGACAGGAGCTAGTAACCCAGCACCAGACAGGGCCACATGAGCTGGTTGAATAACCTCTCCATGAACTTTACGTCCTTTTCAATTGTCCTGGCCCATCATCAGATCTCAGGCATAGCTCAGGACTGTGCAGAGACAACAGGTTGATTAGTCAAGACTCCCCAGAGAAGCAGAACCAATAGGATGTATATATAGAGAGAGATTTATTATAAGGAATTGGCTCACCTGATTTGGGAGGTTGATTATTCCCAACATCCGCAGGGTGAGTTGGCGAGTTGGAGACCTGGGAGAGCTGGTGGTTTGGTCTCAGTTTGAGTCCAAAGGCCTGAGAACCAGGAGAGCTGATAGCGTTCTTCCATTCTGATGGCCAGCAGCCTCAAGACCTAGGAAAGCTGATGTTTCAGTTCAAGGCCAATGGTAGGAAAAAGCAGATATCCCATTCAAAAACAGATGGGCAGAAAGAATTCGCTTACTCAAGGGAGGGTCAGCCTTTTTGTTCTAGTCAGGCTTTAACTGGTTGGATGAGGCCCACCCACATCAAGGAGGGCAATCTGCTCTCCTAGAACTACCAATTTAAATGCTAACCTCATTGAAAATCACCCTCACAGGAACACCCAGAATAATGTTTGACCAAATATCTGGGCAGCCCATGGCCCAGTCAAGTTGACACATAAAATTAACCATCACACCAGGGCACCAACCACATCTATATGCCGTTCAGTTACAGAGACAAAGTACCAAAAATCTAACAGACCCTAACACCTGCCACCATGCATTTCCTGTTTTGTAGGATCCCCTCCTTCCTGAAGAAACTTTCTCAATGTGATTATCTACAATCTGTGGGCCACCTTGTGACCATTGCCCAACACATATTCCAGAGATACTGGCTGCAAGAGACCACTAGCTAGCAGGGGGGTGGGGCAGAATGGCACATGCCCAAGACAAGATGGCTGATTTCAGTGTGGGATCCTTTCCATGGTGTCCAAGGGCTCATGCAGAAGGATAGGCTCTGACCTTATCTCCAGCCCATTGTTATCCCTGAATACTGGCTCTTCATCCCTAAACTCAACTCCCCCCTCTTCTCATAGCTCAGGAAAAGAGGAAAATTTCTCAAAAATCAGTTGAGCATTAAAAAATGAATAATTATATGGGCTCAGGAGTAGTGGAACCACGTCTGGATGGGAAAGGAGCTGCAAGAGCAGGCACAGCGTCAGGTCAGGGGACTCTCCTGTGTAGTAAGAGGCCACAACATAGCCAGTCCCCAAAGGCTGATGAAAATATATGCTGTACAACTGTGCTCCAAGAAGCCCTCCCTGGCCATGGTCATTCTAGTCTGCATCGTCATCAGGCAGAGGACTTGAGTAAACAATGCCAAGTTTCCTTTATCCAACAGGTGACAATAGAGGGTTCTAAAAATAAGGCGTGTGCACTAATGGGAAAAAGGTAAAAATGAGGTCAACTGGGTTGGGTCTGGTCGTCAGAAGTGGGGAATATAATACTCACTGGGAGAAAGAAAAGGTGGCTCAGGCATTCTGCTTGCAAACCCTTTTCCTGGTTTAATCATGAAACGGGCTTCCAGAAATTCTAACCATGGCCACTAGTTGTGCACTACATACGTGCAATATGTGACATTCAAAAAATATGCCCATTATACGCCAGACACGCTACTAGAAAAATATTTTTTACTGGAAAAAAATACAAAATAACATACTAGTCTGTTCCATTTCTCATGTACATGATCTCATTTAGTCCCTCCAACTGATTTCTGAGTTGTACATTCTAAACCCCATTTAGATATGAGGTGACTGAGACTTGGGGAGGTTCAATACTTTGTATGAGACTGTGTATATAGAAGGTAGCAGAGTTAGTATAACCAAGACAAGTCAACACCTACCTACAAGGGGTACTAAGATCTCTCCCCCAGTGATCTTAAAGTGCCACAGAAGTGTCCCTAGCACCGCTGAATGAGACCATCTTGGAATCTCCAGCATCCTTTTCTATGATGTCTTACCCAACTCATCAAGCATTCAGAACCCTAATGCTCCACCTCGATTTCCTCACCATCATTCACCAAAGTCTACATACAGAAAAATTCTAGTATTCATTATAGGACCATTCAAGGTGAGTGACAGTTGGTTTGTGACCTCTCCCAAGGGTAATTATATATTAAGTCTTCTTTGGAATAGCAAAATGAAGGTCATTGTCCCCTACTGAAGGACCATCATTGAGGAGAGAAGACTTCCTCAAACTGTACCATATCAACTTCTGCCCTCTGCACAAGTCAAGACTTCAAAAGCATATTCAAGTATTTTGACTAGCATTCATTCTTTTATTCATTCATGAAGAATTTATTATCCGTTATGTGCCAAAGTCTGAGATATCAGGATGAAAAATGCAGTTTCTGCCCTCAAGAACCTGATGTCCTCCTGAGAGCTGGGACACAGAGAGAAATACAAAGAAACAGACAACCACAACTCACAATAGGATTCTGGGCTATGGGGGACCTCTAGGAAGGAGTAACTAATATAGCCTGAGTGGAGAGCCATCACAGAAAAGTAATATTCGAGCAGAGCTTTGAAGGATAAGATGGAGCTTCTAGACAGCGAAGAGGAAGAAGAGTGTTGCAAGCAAAGGAAGCTATGCGAACAAAGGCATGAGGATGACATGGTAGACCTCACAGCAAAGAGTAGAACATACCCCACGTGCTCTCTGTCACGGCGTGGATCATGGACCACCTACTGTGTGCCGGGCACCTTGGGGCATACTAAGTCTTGAACTCTGAGATATAAATTGATGAAATATTAGAGCACAGGATAAGAAAACAATGCCTCAAAAGAGAATAATACCAGCAGTTAGCACAAGGCAGCAAACGGCAATTTACTAGTGAGTGAGATGGACAATAACTGCTTGGAAGTCATTAGCACTGTTCCCATTTAAACCACATCACAACAGGACCATTTCCTCCTAAGAGCAAGTATGTGGCAGACTGTACAATTTAACATGTAGCTTTGGGTCTAGGCGACATAAGGTCAATTTGCATAACCCCAGATGACGTTCTCTCAGCCATTAATTGTCAAGGGCTGTGTGATGCCTCCACGTACTCAGCACTCTAATAGGCACCATGGGATAAGCAGAATGAGTGAAACACTCAGTGTCTTGTTTCCAGGAGCCTACAGCTGAGCTAATACACATACTTGAATGATTATTGGAGAACAGGTATTGCAATGTGAGGCAGACATGAGATTACAAGTGGAGCTGAGAGATGGGTACAGTCAGAGGACATTGCGTGGGGGAGGCAGAACTTGAGATGTGCTTTGAAAGAGTGGAAAGACTTGAAGAAGAAAAGACGGGACATTCCAAGCATGAGAAACAGACTGTCAAGGTGCCAGAAGAAATTCTTCTGACAAATGCAGATAGAGTAGGACAAACCGTCAGCCTAGAGCAGAGATTTTGTGTCAGAGGATAACGGGTAGGATAGTGAATATGAGGCCAGATTTTAACAGGTCCTAACTCAAAGCCTGAGAAGTCTGGACTTGACTTTGTGGGTACTGGGGAGCCACTCAAGGGACTTCTCACATTCGGGGGTGGACTGATCACATGGCTTGGGAGGGTGGCTGAATTATTACCAGAGAAAGGATGAGTTGGCACTTGCCTAAGTAGCCTATGGAGTAATGTATCTTCTTTATACTTTGGTAAGTGTACTAGTCAGGATTCTCCAGAGAAACAGAACCAGTAGGATAGATAGATGATAGATAGGTAGACAGACCGCGATTTATTTTAAAATTGGCTCTTGCCAATGGCAGGCTGACAAGTCTGAAATCTTCAGGGCAGGCCAGCAGGCTGGAGACTCAGAGATGAGCTAATGTTGTAACTTAACCCCAAAGGCAGGCTGGAAGCAGAAGTCCCTCCTCCTCAGAGACCTCAATCTTTCTCAATTAAGGCATTCAACTGACTAGTTGCGGCCCACCCACATTATGGAGAGTAATCTGCTCTATGCAAGTTCTATGCATTCAAATGTTAATCTCGTCTAAAAAATATCTTCACAGTGACATTTAGACTGGTGTTTGACCAAATATCTCGGTACTGTGGACTAGAAAAGTTGACCCGTAAAATTAACCATCACAGTAAGGAGCCCTGTATCGTTCTTACCCTTCAAGCCCTGCCTCCTCTGCCTGCTGCCTCAGCGTCCTGGGGAGTTTGCAGCCTGCTTGGAGTGGATGTTTGACTTTACTTGAAGAAACGTTAAAAAACAAGCACTCAGTCAACCCAAAGTGAAGCCAGATCTTCCATCTCAGCAGGAAAAGCTGCCGCCTTCTTAGATCCGTTTTTCTTGAGGCTCGCGCCAGCTACACCTCTTCTCCTGCTTGGCACACGAGGCCCGAGGTCGACCCTGAGAGCCCGCCTCTTGCGCACTCACTGTGGGTCTGCAGAAAACAACCTGCAAAACATGTCACGTGAGACTCATGCCATTAGGGCCGTGTTTTGATTTGGTTTGGTTCAAAGATTTCTGAACCAGCTCTCAAAACTTCATTTAGCTTATAATTCATTGTGGTTTGAAATGTCTTATGTGGAGGAGAGAGATGACTTTCATTTAATATTAACCAAGCAGCTTTCCACCACTTCCTCTTTTCCATTGTTTCACTTTAATAAACAATGGATTTAACAAGTTGTTTAAAGTCGGCAGAGCTCTGAAGCATTCTTCTGAGTATTCTGCCTCACACATGACCTGAAGATTTTGCTCAACATCTGTTTAGAAAAACACACTCATACCCAACACACAAGACCCAAACAAACTATGCATTGTTTCTAAGTAATGGTCATAAAGTACTTGATGTTTCTTGAAAGGGAAATACTAAGAAAAAAAATAAAATTGTTTTCCCCCAAATTATTCATGCTGAACAGAAAAAAAGATTGAAGTCAGAAACATTAACCCACAGCTGGTAACTCCCTTTCTAGCCGTGGAGGGATCAGTGATGAAAAACAAGCCTTCTTGGTTAAAATGATGACTGTCTCTACCAGATTCACACGAAAACATCACTGAGGGGACAGAGAAATATGAAAACTTACTACTCCAAACACTAAGACTCAGAGACAATGTGATATCAGACTCTGCCAGTGAGTTCCACTGAGGAGAAGCGGGATGGAAATACCCAATCAAGACTTTTCATCATGGCAAAACCAGGCTTCACTTTTTGAAACAACTAGGAAAAGATGTGTGATAGAAATAAGTGGTCTGAAAGAAGGGAGGCAGCAGGTCACCGCCTGCCAGGAGTGAGCCTGAAGCACTGCACACTGGAGAGAGAGCAGAGAACCCTACAAGCAGTGCATGCTGGGAAATGCCATGCTGCCCATCCTGCATCAGTTCTGGGTATAACCCTAAAACAAAGTGATCCAGGAAGTTCTAAAATAAAAGAACCAGCAAAGATATCCAAGTAAGTGTCAATAAATAAAGTAGGGATAGCTATAGTCATGATAGACAAATTAGAATTCATCACCAAAAGCATAGCATTCCAAAGAGGCTGACGTTATGGTGCTAAAGGGTAGTATCCACAATGAGCATGTAAATGGGATTGCTAGGCGTTTAGTATTAAGAGAATAGTAAAATATTTTAGCTTCTTGTCTTTATTAAAAATAAAGCCTACTAGACACCTAAATGTCCATTTCTTTAATCACTTAAAGAAATATTCCAGCCTTACACTGAGAAAGGATGTCAACATTTCTGATCACTTAGTAGCAGGAAATAGGGGCAAAGTTGTCACAGCAAGGGTCTTATTGTCTTGTGTCAGAGGATAATGGGTAGGATAGTGAGTATGAGGCCAGAACCACGCTTCCTGTGACTCTTATTTGAAAGCTTGAATCTGTCTAAAGCTAAAGGGCAGACACTTTTTGTTCTCGGAGGCGCCTCAAGGTGAGTCTCCGTCATCACGCTGAGGTACTTTATTACAGTACTATTCTGTAACCGAGGAAGCTCCAGATGCTGGCAGTCATCACAATTCAAATGCTGCAGAATGAGACGTCCAATAGTCTCTCTAATATTGCAAGGAGTCATCTGTTTCCATGGGGAAGGGAAAGCAGACCTCTGATTGAGTCTATCACCTAGAGCAGGGGTCACACCTACAGGTAACTTCATAAACTAGTGGGCCAGGCGGGGACTGTGAAACATGCAAAGCTGGGAGCCCTCAAAAGGAGCAGCTAGTACCCAACTCCATCCTCACTGCTGTGATGTGACAATGCGCTCCCAATGCTGCTAGATCTTCCCATGCATGGAGGAAGTCACAGATTCAAATATTTACCACAATTCATTGAGTCTAGGATGCACATTTTTTTCACATTTTAACATCTTTAAAATCAGGATATGTCTTACAATCAATGGTGTCTTACAATTATAATTGGCAGCAATTTTTTTCTTCATTGCTACTATATAAGATAATGGCATATCTTAAAATCAATTCTGGCATCTCAGACTTTATGGAGCATGGGATATAAAATCTCCATATATCTAAATGTTGACAACTAATTCAAGCAAAAAATAAAAAACTGTGAAGGCCAAACAAAAATAACTGGAATGAATGGATGAATTGCCAGTTCACAACCTTGTGTAGAGAGACATTTTAGTACTCTCCTGGAATTCTTTGGAGGACAACTGGCAACAATTTTACTTATACCAAATAAAATTTGTTATATTTGATAGAAATGTTATATTTGATAGAAATTTGTCAAAGGCCGAGGAACTTGACAAAAAAGAAAGGCTAAAATGGCCTAAATTATATGCAATGAGATTTACGAGATCAAAACTGTACCATACATATACAGAATACAACTTCTTTTCTAGTGACCAGGGATTATTTATAGAAAGTTAATCATACATTAAAATTTTTTAAAAGTCACTAAAATGAAAAGATCAAAAGTAGTCTAAGGGCCAGCTGCGTGCCTCAGTGGTTAAGTTCGAGAGTTCCGCTTCAGCCGCCTGGGGTTTCACCCGTTCAGGTTGTGGGTGCGGACATGGCACTGCTCATCAAGCCATGCTGAGGAGATGTCCCACATAGCACATCCAGAAGGACCTACCACCAGAGTATACAACTATGTACTCGGGGGCTTTGGGGAGAAGAAGAATGAAAACAAAGAAGAAGATTGGCAACAGATGTTAGCTCAGGTGCCAATCTTTAAAAAAAAAAAAGTAGTCTACACCAGGGGTCAGCAAACTATGACCCACAGGCAAAATTCTGTTCACCATCTGCTTTTGTAAACAAAGATTTATTGGAACATGACCATTTGGAACACAGCTCATTTGTTTACATCCTGTCTATGGCTGCTTTCCTGTTACAACGGCACAGTGGAGAAGTTGCAACAGAGACTATACACCTGCCAGGACGTGCTGTCTGGCCCTTTAGAGAAGTTTGCTTATCCCTGATCTAGATGAAAATCTATAACCACAATATCATTTCTAAAAAAGAAATAAAATTATAGCAACCATTTTAATTCATAAGGGGAACCAATTTAGAAACTAGAAAACACTTTGGAGCAATTTTCTATGCACTATTGTAAATACAAACCACAATCAGAAATTATTTGGAAAAATAACAAGATACAAGCACTATATAACTAAGAAAAAGTTAGGGGGGAAGTTGTTCTCAGAGGGAAATTCACACCATTAAAATATTTTCTGAGAGGACCCAAATCAACAAAATTATAAATGCAAGAGGAGACATGATAACTGATACTACAGAAATACAAAGGATCATAAGAGACCACTATGAACAATTACACACCAACAAGCTGGACAACATAGAAGAAATGGATAAATTCTTAGAAATATACACCTACCAAGACTGAATCAAGAAGAAATGGAAGATCTGAACAGACCAATTACTAGCAAGAACATTAAATCACTAATGAAAAATCTCCCAAAAAAGAAAAGCCCAGGACCAGATGGCTTCACTGGTGAATCTGACCAAACATTTAAAGAAGAATTAACACCATTCCTTCTCAAACTCTTCTAAAAAATTGAAGAGAACACTCCCAAACTCATTTTATGAAGCCAGCATTACCTTAATACCAAAGCAAGATAAGGACACAAGAAAAGAAAACTGCAGGCCAATATCCCTGATGAATACAGATGCAAAAATTCTCAATAAAATACTAGCAAACCGAATTCAGAAGCACATTAAAAGGATCATTCACCATGATTGAATGGGATTTACTCCTGGGATGCAAGGATGGTTCAACATACTGTTTTGTGCTGGTCTCAGGCTATCTATGGTGATATAATGGCTAGAAATGCCCAGCGGCAGTCACCTGGGCCCGCAGCAAGCCCCCACAGATATTTCCCCTTTCAGAATCAACGCCATGGCTGGATAGGCCCTTGTGGGTTCTTATTGTGATTGCAAGATGCACTTCAGCAATACTCACCTGGGAACTTTGGTTAAAAAAAAAAAAACCAAGATTTTATTACTCACAAATCCTGGAGAGTACACGGCATACCTGGGACCACGTAGTAAGGTTCAAGGTAGAGAGAGAGAGAGAGTGGGGTTCTACTTTTATTGGGATCAAGAGTGGGGTGCCTAGATTTTCATGGGTTCACTGTTGGTGAATTTAAAGCATAAGAGCAGGAATTCAAGCACGGGAAAGGAAAAAAGAGTGGTCAGTCAGTTATCTAAGTCACTCAGAGATCTCTAAAACAAAGGAAACTTGAGGGTGGGTGGGCCTGGCTCCTCATTTGGCTGGCAGGGTGTCTACTCAAGACAGCTGTCTTTGAAGTGGATGCCTCAGCAATCGAAAGCTTAATGTTGTGCACTTGTACTACAATCAAAAAAGCCAACTGTCAGGCACTTACACCACACACACAATCAATAAATATGACACATCACATTAATAGAACGAAAGAAAAAATCAGATGATCATCTCAATAGATGCAGAAAAAGCATTTGGAAAAATTCAGCATCCATTCATGATAAAAACTCTCAAAAAATTAGGTATAGAAGAAATGTATCTCAATATGATAAAGGCCACATATGACAAGCCCACAGCTAACATCATACTCAATGGTGAAAAGTTGGAAACTTTTCCTGCAATATCAGGAGCAAGACAAGGGTGCCCAATCTTACCACTCCCATTTAACATAGTCCTGGAAGTCCTAGCCAGAGCAATCAGGCAAGAAAAAGAAATAAAAGGCATCAGAATTAGAAAGGAAGAAGTTTGCAGATGACATTTTATATGTAGAAAATCCTATAGACTCCATTAGAAGCTTTTTTTACTAAGTAATAAAGCTGTTGAGATTTCAGGGAAAGACCCTTCCTGTACTATTTAAAATGTACTACACTATAGAAAACAATGGAACGTTACTTGGTGATTCATTTCACCAAGTGACACTTATTCTTTCTGACATCTGACCACTTGAAAACACAGCTGCAAAACAATCTCTTTGACAAAATACACAGTCAAAAACCTGGAATAGAATAGTAGTACATGAATCTGCCAATTATCAGAAAAATACTTTTTTAATAAAACAAATTTTATCCCAGAAGTTCAACAATGATAACATTAGAAATCTATTAATAAAATTTAGACTATCAATGGAGAAAACTAGAGGTTCTGTGCATTGTAGACAGAAGTCCACTGGTTTTGATTTGAGTACCTGAATAAAGCCCTTACTCTTACGGGAAAAGAGAGTGCAATGAATTTAGATGACACAGTATGAAAAAATAGCAACCTGATAAACATCTCAGAGGGGGTATAAGGAAGAAGAATATTTTAAATATTAACAATGCAATCTCTAACTAGGTTAGCATTTCAAGCCAGGCCCTTCATGCTCACCTTTCTAATTCCATCAGTCACCACTTCTCGCATCCTCTTTTTCTCCACGCTTAAACCAGGCTAAATTACTTGGAATGTCCTGAAAGTTCCAAGCTCCTTTCAACATCACTCTGAATCTTCCTTTTCAGAAACTCTCCTTTACTTGGCAGCTTGGTACTTATCACCTACAACTTGGTTGAGATGTTACTTCTTCCGGGAAACCTTTCCTGCCAATTCTCCAGGGATGTGTCAGATCATTTCTCATATTGACCCCTTAACACTTATCATGTGTATTGTAAATGTCTGCCTCTTCTATAGCTCTTGAGGCTGGATGCTCACTGACTCTCATTCAGTGTTAAGTAGCTAGCATTGTGCATGACATGTAAGAGTGTATAGAATGAATAAAGTGATTTTAAACTCTTTCTTATCCCTGTGTTTTCATTGTTGCAGTTCTCTTGTCAAAGCTGCTAGTACCTTCCATCCCACTTCATATGCCAACATTCTCATTTGTACTTAAAGGATAAAATATTAATTTCTACAGATATTCAAGATGCTCACAGATCGGACCAACTTTGGGCCTTCTGCCCATTCTCCAACACAAACCATCCACCTCCAGCATGCTCATCCAAACTGCTCCCCAAACACAACTTATACTTTCCTGACTCCACAGTTTAGCTCACATCATTCTCCCTTCCTCAAGCCTCTTCTGACATTGATCCAATTCCCCTCCATCCATCAAGGACGAGCTGAGCACCTAAACCCTGTAATGCCTTCTCGTGCTCTCACTGTTCTCAATTCTTCTATTAGTTTATTGGTACCACTTGTTAGCCACTTAGCTTACACAGACACACACACACACAATAATTTAAAATAAAATCAAGGTGTCTACTCTGTTCTCTGTATTATGAGCTCATTCATTCATCCCAAAGCTCTCTTTGCTAGACTCCAGGGTCACAGAGTCCAAATAAAACATGGACTTTCTCCCTAAGGAATTCAGTCTGCTGTTTAAAAACGTGCATATAGTGAGACAATTACAATACAATGTGAGAAATAAATAAACCCATAAAAAAATGCCATGGCAGCCCAAAGCGTGATACTAGACGATGGATAGATGGTTAGATAGATAGATACGTAGGTAATTTCTTTGGAAGTAATCTCTGTTAAAAAAAAAAAAACAAAAAGAGAACCGATGCATGCACAATAGAGTTAAACCACCGTATATAATTAAAGGGGAAAGAAGCAATAACCAGGGGAAGCAAACATTCATGACTCTGATCGCCAGTTCTGTCTTTAGCTGAAGTCTCCGGAGACTACTTTTTTCCCCACCATTCCTCACTTCCCTCCCAGTCTTCTCAAGACTACATTCACCCTGAGCTCATACTAAGCTCTTAGGTAAACAAATACTTCTCTATTCCCTGAGTACAGGACTGGAATCAAGTCATATAGCTGTCTTCCAGTGTCTCACATTTTCTACTCGTAACTCTCTTTTTACTTTATATTAGTCTGCTTAAACCCAAGGTTGTCACTGTCAAAAGCTTTCACTGTCACTGTGGCTCTCTTTAAAGTTAATTCAAAAAGTTCAAGAAAATCAAACTGCGTGTAAGGAAGCTCACCAGCAGCTCTTGTAAAGCTGTGCTTAGATCCTTGAGGCTTGTCCCAGAAGGAGAATCCTCACACAGGTGCACTCTCGTCCATCCTGGGAGGCCTGGGGTTTAACGTTTTTAAGGGAGCCTGTGTCTGTTGCATGCTGCCTGAGAAGAGGTCTTGGGAAAGCCACTTTGAGATAAATAGAACTCAGTTCCCTTAAACATAAAATGCTGAGATTGAACCAGATTAGTGTTCCCAACACAGTGCTGTGAAGAGTAAAAAGGAGAGTGAAACTGAAGCTCACCATGCTCACCTGAGGACCAGGCGGGGAAGGGAGTGGATAAAAATTGGCCTCATCAGCAAAGGGCTATCTACAACCCTGAGAAGTTTTTATATTAATTAAATCTTTGACAAATTAGACGCATACAAAGGCAAAATATAGATTAAGAGAAGACTGTTCCCTGCCTTCCACTATTCTCTTCTTTTTCTTCTTGAGCACTGCGATGGTACAAATGTTGTCTGTCCCCCAAAATTAACATACTGAACTCCTGATGCCCAAAGTGATAGTATTAGGAGGCGGGGCCTTTGGGAGGTGCTTAAGTCATGAGGATGGAACCATCATAAACGGCATTAGTACCTAATGAAAGAGGTTTCAGAGAGCTCCCTAGCCCCTTCCACCATGTGAGGACACAGCGAGAAGGAGCCGGCCCAGAACCAGAAAGAGGGCCCTCATGGGAAAGGAACCATGCTAGCACCTTGATTTTGGACTTCCAACCTCCAGAACTGTAAGAAATATATTTTTGTTGTTAATAAGCCACCCAGTCTATAATACGTTGTTATAGCAGTCCAGACAAACTAAGGCAAGCAACTTATGTTTAGGATGAGTAAATTCGAAAGAAATCTTGAGCCTCCTTCTCCACCACTATGCAGCTGGACCCATGCTAATTCTGCTATTATGCTATGATGCAGGATAACTCGTTAATCTGATACAATCTACAGATTTGTTAGTGAATGTTGGAAGGAGTTACGTTGACCTTTGATCCTGCCAAGGAATATATTAGCATTTTTACTAGGACTGTCTAGAGACAGTGCTTTGCTCCACCATTTTTCAAACTTTAACAATACACAAATCCTTTTGAAAACACAGGAGAAAGGGAGCCCTATCCCAAGTGGTGGAAGGCCAATGTGTGGGACAGGCTACCTGGTGGTGGCAGCAGAAAGGCATGGCCCCCCAGGCTCAAGAAGAAAAGCTTTGCATCCAGAACTGCAGTATGATAACCCCACCCCTTCAGGGACTGAGTTATTCCAGGTTCTGAACCTTCTACCTAGCACCCACTGCATTCTCAAGTCTGAAGACATAAAAAAGTGACAGTAACAGTGGCAGTAGTTAGAGAAGGTTGTCTCACTAACATCATTAGCATCAGAGATAAGGAACTTGCCCTCTGGAGCAATATTGCTAGAGCTGAGCGCCCTCGGTGCTTACATGAAAGTCTACAGTCATCTTTCTTTCTGCACCATGGTCTCTGTAGGTACAGAGGGTTCTAGAGAGGAACTTCCCACAAAGGGAAGGGAGCTGAGACTCCAGCCCTCTTTCCACAACATCTCCAGAAATGCTGGCAGCCATGTTCTTACCTTCCCTGGATAAAATTGAAGGTGGGGGAAGGACTACAGAGGTAAGCACTCAGACCTGGGAGGTGGGAGAGTAGGCAGCTCAGCGGCCATGTCTGCTACTGAGCTGGCCAGGCAGCTAGAGGTGAACACAAAGCACCCGAAGAGCCAACGGGTCATAATTCCACTGTCAGAGTCGGAAAGAAGGGGTGAAGGCACACAGGCTGTTTCACAGAGATCCCCGGGTGGTTATGGGACAGAAGAAATGCACCGGCCATTCTGCATGGCCCTGGTGATCATGTTGCTGATGGCCCATGATTATCATCCTGGGATGCTTGATGACCTGGTCAGGTGACTGGAGCTCCAAATAACAAGTTCTTGGCTTGAATCCCATTAGGAGAAAACTGTCCAGAAAAAAAAGTTGAAAGTCCTGGCAGAGATAAACCACATGACAGCAATCTCATCAACTAAGAAGTATGAAGTGAAAAAGCATCCACACACTCCAGCTGCCTCAAGAGTTACAAGAGGATTTGTGTTATTTATTCACTTTTCAAGGTGAAGGAATTGCATTATGATTAATATCACTTGTTATTGTTTGGGGATTTCTTTTCAATTTTGTAAATGTAATATTGCCAGATTAAAGGGCTAATATCTATATCATCACAGGGAGTTGTTAAAAATTGGTTGAAAATGAGGGACCAATACCTATATTTTATCCAAAGGCTTTCTCTTTTTCAAAATTTTATTTTATTGTGGTAATTACACTTAACATGACATCTACCTTCTTAACAAATTTTTAATTGTATAATACAGTATTGTTGGCTTTAGGTACAATATTGTACAGCAGATCTGTAGAACCCATTCATCTTGCTTAATTAAAACTTTATACAAGTCTTGGTGACAATAATGAGAAATTGGAACCCTTGTACACTATTGGTGGGAATGCAAAATGGTGCCGCTGCCATAGAAAAAAGTGTGGCGATACCTCAAAAAATTAAAAATAGAACTACCATATGATCAGAAATCCCACTTTTGGGTATTTATACAAAAGAATTAAAATTAGGATCTCAAAGAGTTATTAGCACCCCTGTGTTCACTGCAGCACTATTAACAACAGCCAAGATGTGGAAACAATCTAAATATTCGACTGATGAATGGATAAAGAAAATGTGGTAGATACATACAATGGAATATTATTCAGCCAAAGGCTTTTGTATACACAAACAACGGCCAACAAGAAGGCACAGTCGAAAAACAGCCTGTACGAAAAATGTCACAACAAAGATGAACCTAGATGTGAATTTAACAAGAAATGTGTTACTGAGGGATGCCAAAGAACACTTCACTAAATAAAATGGCAATATGCATTCTTAGATAGAATGACATCATAAAGATAACAATTCTTGCTAAATTAATTCATAAACTGAATGAATAACATAAGATGTTTCAACAATACAAGTTGATTCTAAAGTTGATCTGGAAGAATATATAATCAAGAAGAGCTATTACAATTAGGGAAAAGAAGATTAATGGGGGAAAATAGCTTTATCATATATTTAAATGCATTATAAAGTTACAATCAAACAGTGATATACTAGTATGTGAACAGATAGTCCAATGTAACAGACTAGAAAGTTAAGAAATATACTCCAATAAGTATTAAAATGCAGTAAATTATATAAGAGGCATTTTAGTAAGTGGTTAAAAATTAAGGATTTTTTAAATAAATGGTTTTGGGACTACCATCTTGAGGGAAAATGAAATTAGCTCCATATTTCATAGTATACATCATCAAAATCAAAGATAGATCAGAGATTAAAATATTTAAAAATTAAAATCATAAATAGTAGTACAGAAAAATTATGGGAGGATTTTTATTCTAATCTCAGAATGGAGACAGTTTTTCTAAATATAACAAAAAACTGAGCAGTTGTAAATAAGAAGACTGATAGAAACTCTGCTCCTGGCCATAATGGAGTAACTGATACTACGTTAGTCTCTTTACCATAAACAACTATAAAACGGGACAGCACATACGAAGCAATTCTTTTAAGGCCTTGGATGACAGGCAGGATAAGACCGCAATTTCTACAGAGGAAATTCAGGAGGTCAGTAGAACTTGGCAGTCCTGCTGCGTGGAGGAGGCAGAAATCAGAGTTCAGAGCAGCCGAAATGATGGATTCTACAGGGAAAGGCACAAGAGAGAGATGAAAATATATAGAGCGGAGGGCTCCAAACATCTGTGTGGACTACCTCCATGATGAGGGGTAGGCTGTACCTGCATAGGACAATTCCATTCAAGGCTCACCACGTAGCAAGTGCTACAAGGCTGAAAATGGAAACGAAATTCTAGAGATTGGGCTGTGCTGAGGTGAGAGTGGTATCAGAGGGTTCTGACCCTGCCAGAGTGAAGAGTCCTCATTAATACTCCAACATCAGGTCAGAAAAGCTTTCCTTGGGAGTAAGGATGATGCCCTAGTGTAAGACTTATTCTAGACCTTCCTACAACGAACCGTGCCTTAAACCAAGCCCCGACAAGATCTTTATGGAACAGAGAGTTTGGAAGTTGAGATTCATCTTGTTACAGGAAGTTTATAGGAGATTCATCTTGCCCATACTTATTGGGGCTTAGGAAATATCTACCCAAATAAAGCATAAAAATCAAGCTCACACAAACTCAAAATGATCAGCCAATAATTTCATTGCCTGCTAAAACCTGCCTCAATAACCTTCAGAGAAAGATAGCAGAATACAGAGTCTCTACAGTGTATTATTCCAAATGTTTAATATTCAATTAAAAACCACTAAACACACAAAGAAACAAGAAAATGTGATGTACCACTAAAGAAAAAAGTAATCAATAGAAACCTAAACCAAGATGACCCAGATGGCATATTCAGCAGACAAAGACTCTAAAGAAGTTGTGACAAATTATATTTTCTAAAGTTGGCCACAACAGTATCTCCCATCCCACGTGCTCTTCTTCAAAGTGACTGTGCAACTCTCCCAACGTCTGACCTTAGAAGTTTTTGATCAATAGAATTCCGTGGAAGTGACATTATGGGACTTCTTAGGCAAGATCACAAGAAGCCCTTCTATCTTTATCACAGCTTCTATCTGTGTCTTTTGGAACACTCACGCAGCCCCACAGTATGAGAGTTCAAGCTACATGGAGAGGCCACATGTGGGTGCTGTGTTTGACAAATCCACTCAACTTCCAGCTGACAGGAGCATCAACTATGAGTCACATGAATGGATCATCTTGGATGTTTAGCCCAATCTGCCTGAAGACAGAGTAATAGAAATTAGTCAATCTATAGGAAAGAGGGAAAGAAAGATTGGAGAAAAATGAACATATCCATAATGTATATGTACATATGTACCATAACACATGGGATACCATAAAGGCCCAAAAAGAAGAAGTAGCTACATGTATTCTGATATGTTGTTCTCCAGAGTGTTAAATAGAAAAAAACAAATCAAAAGATGGGACAATGTCTATGAGATGCTACGCCAAGGGGTTGAGGGGGTGCACAAAAGGGAGGTAGCTCTAGGAGGCTGCGCTCGAGGTTGATGACATCAGCTGTTTCCAGGAGGAAAGGGGGAACTGGAAATGGAGTGGGCGGGAAATTTTCCACCAAATTACCTTTTGTGCCTCTGAAATTTTAAAATCATGTTAATGTTTTATCTTTACAAAAAATTCAAGTCAAAATAAAAATAAGTAAATCAAAACAAAAAAATCTACAACTGGACAAATTTAACAAACTTCCTGATCTCTAAAACTAAGTAGGAAAACCAAACTCTTCTGGAAAATTAAAAAAAGTAGCTTTCCATCAATGGAATGAAAATCCAATCAGCATAAAAATTCTCATCCACAACACAAGGTGCTAAAAAGTATTGGAGGAAATATTCCCATGATCTGCAAGAAAACCACTTGGAACGTAGAGTTCTCTGTCTGACTAAACTATAATTAAAGGAGGAGAAAATAAAGATGTTCTCAAAATGTAAGAACTCGGAAAACTTTCCAGAGATCCTCTCTGAAAGAAAGACTGAAGGATTTACTCCATCAAAACAAATGAGCAAAATAAGTGTGCTTTAAAAGAGGAAAATATGGAATATGTAAATAGTGATTACTAGAGAATCCAAAAAAAACCCATAGTTAAAGCTACATAAGTATTGACCTGTAACTTTAAAATATTAATATGAATCTGGATCTAAAATCCCAGATTATAACAATTTGGGACATGGTAAAAGTGGAAAAAGCTAAAGTTGTAGCATGCTGATATTCTTGAGGAAGAATATTAACACTAGCCATCACCAGAATAATATGAGTCCAGATATGCCTAAAACTGCTGTGGTACCATTAGAAAACTAGAACTGATCTAAATAATTATTTATTTTTAAAGGAATACAAAATGAAATTACAAATTATTGGGAAAAATGATAAATGAGTACCAGATAACAAAATTTTTACCATGCGACCAAAATAGCTTTCAGGGAAATATATATAGTTAATGCATTATATAACAGGAAACTTTTCAAATAAATTAACTAAACTTCTGACCTGAAAGGCCATAAAACCAACAGCAAAATAAGCATCTTAAAAGTAGAAAGAATAAGTTAATAAAGATGAAAATAGAAATTAATAATCTAGAACAAAAAACTAGAGGACAATGAAACAAAAAAAATGGTGCTTGGAAAACAATATAATGTACCAAGTCTGATTAACAAAAAACAGAGAGAAGTCCCCCCTTATCCACAGTTTTGCTTTCTGCGGTTTCAGCTACCCACAGTTGACCATGGTCCAAAAATATTAAATGGAAAATTCCAGAAAAAATTCGCAAGTTTTAAATTGCTCGCCATTCTGACTAGCATGATGAAATCTTTGGCAGTCCGGCTCCATCCCACCCAGGACGTGAATCCTCCCTCTGTGCAGAGTTTCCACACTGTAAATGCTACCCTCCCATTAGCACTCAGTAGCCCTCGCGGTTATCAGACCAACTGTCACGGTATTGTAGTGCTTATATTCCAGTAACCCTTATTTTACTTAATAATGGCCCCAAAGCACAAGAGAAGTGATGCTGGCAATTCGGACATGCCAAAGAGAAGTCATTGTTGTTAATCTCTTTTTGTGCCTACTTTATAAATTAAACTTTATCATAGCTATGTGTACACTGGAAAAAACACAGCATATATAGGGTTTGGTTCTACCCGCGCGTGGTTTCAGGCATCCACTGGGGTTTTGGAACTTATCTTCAGGAGACAAGGAGGGACTACCATAACGGCCACCTAGCCAAACTCATGCTATTAACAGAGGTCTGAACATAATGGTATGCATAGGAATGGGGTTGGACCTTTTCCCTCATAACATGTCTAATGCCTAAGCAGTATTTAACAACACATATTTTCCCCTATCCCTGCTGATGTTCTTGGCGTAGAAATAGTGTAAGAGAAAAAAATGAAATAACATGGATAAGCCTTTCTATTTCAATAAGTTGGCTTTTAAATTTGTCATTTCCTACAGTTATGAAGCCTGGAAAACATATACGTGCAAATTTCTGTCCCTTCCATACTCACACCCCCAGAAAGAGGCAGGGGAAGGCTGTAACGATACACAGCCTCATGGGCTGGACAAAAGCCCTCACTAATGGAGAATTAACTCTAGACGGCACACAGATGCCTTTCTCAGAAAGAGGTGTTTTAAAAAATCAGATTTTGCAACCTTTACCAGGTGGATGCCCACTCTGCTACATACGAATGGGGAAAAGCCTAAGCTTAGAATTCCCACAGCAGTTCTGAGGAGCAAGGAACGGGGACCCCTCAAATGAACAGCAGTAATAGCTGCAACTCTAAAAGTTTTTTCTTTAAGTAGAGAGAAAGCCAAGAAACCACTGCGCTCTCCCAGCCTCATCAAAGCAGCCATTGTGCTCCCCCTCCCCTTTTTTCATGACAAGAAAATAACCCTCAATCAGAGATTGAACCATTCCCTAGCAAGAGGCAAGAAAAATTTCAATGGGACAACAAAGGAAACACAGACAGAGGCGACCCAGATGATCTTCTGCTGCAGTATTTTGGGTAACCAGCAGCAAACTCAGGGGGGGATACTAGAAGAAGCGGGGGCTGGGGGGGGGCATGACTGACGGACATGGGACAGATGCAAGGACGCAGCAAAGAAATTCCAAAGGAAGTAGCACTCCTAAACATCTGGGTGCAGCCTGGCCTGGCAACCGTGAACCCTCAGTAGCTACAGCGAGCACTCCTAGGCTGGAGGAGAACACCATGCGGGGGCGCCTGTGCTCCTTGCCTCCCTGCTCTGCTCCAACAGGCAAGTTGGAAGATTTTGTTCGGTTGAAACCTAAAGGGAAACACAGTCTTTCTATTGTTCTCCTAAATATACTTATATCTGAATGAAGCTTTTTAGCTTTCTTCTATAGAATGCCTTTGGTTAGAATCATGCATTTGACAGTCAGGCGGACCCAGTGTTGAATCAAGACACTACTTCTTTATAACTCTGCTTCTTTGAACCACACTCTATTTGTAGGTACAATATGCATAATAACACCTGTGTGACACTGTTGTTATGGAGGTTAAATGAGATGTCAAGCACCTAAAGCCCTGTAGACACTCAAGTAAAGATCCAATCAGGAGTGTAGCTGTAAAGAAAGGAGCCTAAGGCTGCAGGGACAAAAGCTGGTCCAGAGCAGAACCAAGGTAACCTCAGAGCGGGTCAGTGGGAGCTAATTGGCTTACAACAGGCATTTCCCAAAGTTAGTTCCTAGGAACACTATTCCTGCACAATATTAATAGTATTACTTATAAAAAATCTTTCCGAATAATACATTTGGGAAGCATTGTATTAAACAATAAAAGCTTTCTCACTGCAGGATTTCTGGGTGACTTTAGCATGTCGATGCTCATAGCGAACCACTCCCTCTCACAAATGGATTTGAGCGTAGGGTTCTCTGTTCTTGGTGCATTTCATAAGACTGTTACCTCCTGGAACAGACTCCAGGAAATGTTGGTTCCAATGAGTGGGTCTCCTAGTCCTGTCTGGTAACTCCTTCTTAAACCCAAAGCTCAGAATCAACTTATTCTTTAGGCACTATAGGATGATGCCCAGCATCTAGGAGCTCTTCAAGGCTTAGAGATGATTGAGAACTGGGGAGAAAATTTGCTGGTTCCAAAAGGAAAAAATACAGTAAGAAAACTGCAAAAATCTGAAACAGATATTTAAGTAAACATCTATAAAATGTAACATTGTGTCAACTGGTCAACTGCTGTTCAACACATGATATATAATTACATAAAAATATACTCTTTGTGGAATGTGAGTGCATCCTAACATGTTGACTATGCTGTGATTCAGGGGCTCCATTAGAATGAGAGGCTACATTTTAGAAAGGCCACTGGTTAGCTTGCTAAGGGCCGTACCTTTAAATCATATATATACACTCATAAGATGTATACACAGACATACCCAGGAGCTGGAGAAGTCCCAACCAATTAAGAACCAAAATTATAAACCAAGCCACTGGCATGAGAGCAGCAGTCATATTCAGTCACTGAATAGTGAGGTAGGTTGGGGGCTTCCCCCTCCCCACCTTCCATAAGCCCCTGGTGCCCAAGGACTCAGTAGGGTTTGGATTCTTAACCATGTAGCAAATCCTTTCCGGCAATAGCCACAGAATCCTGCAGCAAGCACAGCTCTTTCTCCGTAAACCTACCCCTCCCTGTGAAAAGCCATTCAGGGCACCTATTTTACAGCTGATGGCTTCGCATTCACTGCTTCTAAAAGGAGCTCTGGGCTTTCAGTGGTTCCTTCCAATTCATGGCAAAAGGCAACATTTTAAGGAGTGAGTGGGGGATGGGGTTTGAGAGGGACTGAAAGAAAATCTCACAGCTTCTAAAGGTCTTCTAAAGAAATTTCATTTGTTTGAAAGGAGACACACAAGGAGAGGTACAAATCCTCCGAGCCTCATTCCCGTGGACGGCAGTGCCTCACGTCCCGCTCAGTGGCAGCCTGGGTGAGACGAGAGCTTGTGCATGAGGACAACAACTGAGTTCCTGAGAGAAATGACTCCGTGTCCACGCACGCTTATCTACGATCTGGGAAGACATCTGGATCATGGAATAAGTCTAAACTCTTAGTTTGTTTCTCTACTTCTTTGGAGGCAAAAGAGAGAGAGAGAAGCTATGACTTAAAAAGCCCAAAACACTGACCCTTTATTCAAATCAATCTATTTTTCAAGGTTTGTGCAATATCATGTTAGGAAATACTCTTTTCTCACTTCTAACATTTGATTAACAGTGTGGCTCATTTCCCATTGTTTTCTGTATTCCAAAGTCTGCTGTCAGTGATTTAAACACCAAATGAAGGATAACCCCCCACCCACTCACACACACACCCACACACACACCACACACACACGCACACAGAGGAAACTGCCCTTCCTTTGTTAGTCTAACAAGAGAAACAGTGAAGACAATCAATTATAACTATGTGAAGAAATTATTATAAGCACAAATATGAGAAGAAGCAATGAAAATTTGTTCTATGAAAAGAATAATACTCTACGCTCCATACTTTTTTGAGCTAAATTTCTCTGTCTTAGCCCAGTGACTCCCCTGATGACATTTTTGCCCTTAAGTATTTCACCACTTCCTCCCAAGCTGTAACTTTTTCTCTCTCTTCCTCCTCCTTCCTATTATTGTCACTAGAGAGTGCAGAATGACATGTTCAAGAAAATGTTTGCCTTGAGGCCAGAGCGTGTTTCCTTTACACTTGGATTTCCATTTATTCCACTGAATTTCCTTACAATTAAGTTTTAAAAGGGCTAGGAGACTTTATTTCCCAAACAGCTGGCAAAAACCGTGTTCCATGAAAGCAAATGAAATGGCACTTGGTGACCATTTTTGCTACCATTATAAAACCCTTATGTGTAGATTCTAACTCTGCATTCTGCACTTATTACTCTGATAGAGTAGTCGGAATATGTTGATACTCCCATGAGACCCATCCAGAGCCAGGAACTCGTTTATCTTAATTGCACTTTAGCCTAAAGCATATTAAATGCAACTTGATTATAAAATGCGTTTGAATTGCCACAATAAATTTCTTGGCAGGGTTGCCAAACATCGAGTAAAGAAATCTATAATCTCCTGGTCTGGCCCCTTTGCTGACTTGCCAGGTAACTTTGTATAAAGGTTGCTCCCTCTCCACATCCCCCTTTCTCAGCCAATAAACTAGTAATAACAGACTTGTCTAGCACTCAGGAATGGCTGCAAGACACTTCTTTACACTTGGACAGCATTTTGCAAATGACAAGCTGGCTTTAGGCTAAATATGTCAGCATGATGCTTCAGCGCGGGTTGTTGGAGCGGATTTTTTAAATTTCTGTTTCACGAACTCATTGGCGTCATCCATCGGTCTCATTCACTGTAGCTCACAGTTTAACACGGCGCATTTGCTGCCTCGTGTTCAGGTCCAGGCCTCCACATCCTGCCCCATGCTGCACTGTCTGTGCTTTCACAGTGCCAGCACCACGCCAGGTACAGAGAGCGTAAGGAGTCCACACTGATGCGTGGATTAGTTGGCTCCAAGTGGTAAGCCCTGATCGCCAGCTGAAAGGGTTTGCATCGAGCTCGGGACCGGGGGGGGGGGGGGGGGGGGGGGGGGGGGGGAGGCTTCCTCAGAAGTGTGTGGTGTGACAGGTCTGCCCCGCCCCACACCAGTCCCTACATCTAACAGACTGCAAATATCTTCTTCAGGAAAGTGTTTGGGGCAAGACCAAGCAGGAGGAGAGAACACATGCACAAGTTTGCCCCCAGGTCGACCTCGCACACTCCCCTGGGAGACTTCCAAGTAGTGGGATAGGCAGGAAAAACTGTCAGAAATCAAGTGAAAAGTTATTCAGCCTTGACCTCTGTCTGCACACCACTGGAAGAAAGACTGCTAAGTAGAAAAGTGGGTCAAAGAAGTCTCATTTCCTTCATTAACGAGGAGCACCTTGAAATGGAATCCCTGTTTTAAACCAAGGAGCTCAGAGTAACACGTGTGTTATCTGATGCATCCTGGCGTCTGCCCTCCACAGTCAGGTACAGGTATTATCCATCCTCAGCACTGGGGCAGAAGAGTTAAGAAACTTGCCTGCAACCTATTTCCCTACTAGGCAATGATAGGATGGCATACCGAATGCTATGTATTGCAAAACTTCCAAATATGTAGGACCATGCTAGTCTGCAAGCTCACCAGCTAAGTTACAGGTGAATGAGCTAGACAACAAACGTTAAGTTATCCCCTTAAAAAGCATCCTGATGGCCTGAAACAATGGCCAGTCTAACACAGCCAGGATTCACAACTTTTTTTTTAATGTGAAAGAAATATTTCGTTGGTTGGTTCGAGCGCCCTCATGTGTCTCAACAGAGTAATGTCACTTTAGGTCTTCCAAAGGGCTATTGGTAATGAGATTCAATGACACACATGTCCTCTTCGTACTTGTTTCAGGAGCTTTGTGTGAACCTGAAGATTTGTAGGCTGCCCTAGGGCTATGAATTTGTCCCCCCGATATAAAGTGACATCGTAACTTGACTGAAGGAATAAGTCAATCTTCACAGGAGCCGATGTTAATTTCAACTTGCCTGTTCCGGTTTAAACACGTGAGGTCATGCTGTCTATTTCTTTTTCCTCCCCAGCCCCACCTGAGGGGCATGCGTACTCCCTCCACCACTGCAGTGGTCACACAAGTGAAGAACTCAGAGCTACTTCTACCATAAGCAAATCTCCCGAGACCTAGCTCCACCCTCCGCTCTATGACTATGGCTAAGCCATTCTTCTCTCTGGATCCCGGGCTCTTCCTGTGCGAAGAGAGGATAGTGGTTCTTTTCTCACAGATAATGCCCGGCATAGAGTAGATAGGCATCCGGTAAGTGTTAATTGAATCCAAACCTGTAAACTCTATTCCGACCCACTTGCCATATTATATTTCCAGAAAACAAATATTCTTCCTCAAATACAACATTCATGTGTTAAGAACTAGCTTGGGAATTCATGGAGCACAGGAAAAGGTCAACCATTTCTCTGAATTTCCCACAACACCTGACCTAGTGCCAGGCGCTCAGTAACCCTCCATAAACCAGTGGAGGTTTGCTCTCAATGTATTTTCTCACTTGTTTTCTTTGGCAGAGTTTAAAGCGATCAAAGAGAGACAAAAAGGCAAAGATTCACTCAAGAATTTGAAACTGTCCACAGAGAAAACCTGGCATCTTTATATAAAAAAGAAAATAATTTTTCCCCTTATCTTCCTCCTTTTCTTCTCCTCCTCCTTTTTCTTGCAGTTAGGAAGGCATGACTCAACAGTCCAATAGTGCCATCAGGCCCAGAATTCCCAAAGAAAAATGACAATGACACTCTAATCTTGGTCACTGTGGCAGACCAACTTTGATGGTCTTGCACTCTGTTAACAACAAAAGAAACATTTTCCAAGAAACCATGCTCCTGGGCTCCTCTCACCAAAATGGCAAAGAGCCGTTCACTGCTTAGCTTTAAGCTAGCCAAATCCAACAAAGCCCCAGAGATGTTTGGCTTAATCTTCTCACTGAACTCATGCCAGCCTTGCACGGGCACAGCCAGGGCATCATCACCCAGCCTTAGGTGTTGGCAGCTTCTCCCACCCACTTCTTTGCACTTTCCCTGCTCCGGGAGGCAAGGGCCCCCCTCCCCACCCACCCACTGCACTAGGGGCACGTTCCAACTCCTGCAGCCAGGCCTGGGAAGCTTCCTCAGCTACCTGAAGCACAGTCAAGTCCTTTTGTTAGGTAAGTTTTCTACCTTAACAGAAGGCCAGAAGTGCCTGCCTAACGGAGACACTAGATGGTCAACTAAAAATCATAACCATTAAACGGGGAAGGAAAAACTCTAATGTACATTATCTTCATTATCTTTAAACTGGAAGAAAAGTTTTTTTCAATAAAGTTCTTAAGTTAATTGATAATTTCCATTTTCTTTAAAATCTCTTTCTTATTTTTTCTCTCTTCCTTTTCTACTGCTACCATCATTGTCCGGGACCTTATCAACACAAACTGATACAACTAGTCTTATAAACTCCATTCTTTTCTTCCTCCAAACCATCATAAGTATGATCAAAAGATCTTCCCCAAACACTAATTGCAACACATCATTTAACAATTCCTGCTCAAGAACCCTTCATGACACCCTGTTGCTTACGGGATAAAATTCGAACTCTGAAATCTGATATTCAAACTCTATATTCTCTCATACCCCCCAAGAGACCAAGGAGAAATTACAAAGGACCTGGACATCACCTCCAGACTTTCCAAGACTCTTCTACCCTTGCCACACCAAAGTCCAAGACAGAGCACAAGGATGGTGGACATTCAGACATCCTTGAACTCCTGGGAAGAAACTTTACTGTGGGCATTTCTACTTAGATGCCATTGCCCTCCTTTGACGTTCTCAAATGCACTCATGCTCACACTAGTTACATGCAAACTCATGTGGCTGACCACTATTGGATTTCTTCAGATGACAGCTTATCTGTCGCAGTGAGACACTTCACACACCCAGCAATGAGTCTCCAGGCACAAGATAGTAAATGAGCAGAATAAGGAGGGACAATAAATCAACATCAGAGAAAACACAAAACACATCCTGACATTTGGAACACAACTGTCTGGTGGGAGCATCAGAGAATGGGAAAAAAAACGTGGGTGGTGGGAAGTAAGTCATCATCCTACAAGGTCAAGAGACCAACATGGGGCACATCCAGCAGGAGAGACAAACAGCACTGCTTTTAACAATGAAAAATGACTAAAGAGGTAGAGAATGCTGAAGAACAGAAATCAAGATCCTCGGGAAGAAAACACATGCATCTGTCCTCTTGTCCTCCTTCTAGAAGAGAACACTGAACTACTGTGTTGCATTGCCATACATCTACCACCCCTGCCTAAAGCAAGAAAAATTACCTCTGAGCTTTCCAGAACACAAACTTTTTAAAAAGATGAAACATCCCGGCTCTTTCCTAAATTCTTAAAAAGCAATAACAGCAGTTCACATCTTTCCTGCACTGATCCTTCCTTGAAGATCTTTCCCCACATCTCTAGCCAACGTTGACCCCGCCCTTCTCCTACCAGACAAAGCCTCAACATCCTGAGCCTTTAGGAAATGTGACCAAGGCTGACCTTCTTCCCAACTTCACTGCAAGCTCCTCAACGTCAAGAAACATTACTTTTTCTTCTTCTATATCTCTTCTCTTTTTTCCTCCCCAAGTCATCCCCCAGCATCCAGAAGTTACTTGAGAAATACCGATACTGTCAGTTTATCTAAATTGAAAGGTACTTATGTAATGGAAATCTGAACATTCCCTTTCTCTCCTTTAGATATTTCTTTTCTCCTCTATTCCTTCTAGTTTTTTTTCTAGCAAATTTCACGCTTTCCAAACAACCCTTTCCTGCAAGGAAAGCTATAAGCACTCAGCAAGCCCTCTCCCCACACACATATGAAGCTGATTCTTGGTTTGTTGTTAATAGAGTTGGCACTCTTTTTCTCCAACCTTTGACGATTTTAGGATTTAAACTGAAACCACTGTCTCTATTCCCTTCCTGCCCCTGTCTGTATGAATCTCCAGTGGCCCTTTCTCATTAACTTCCTGACAATTTTTAAAGGTTTTCTTTCTTAATCCCTTCACTTCACCCCAGCCCTTAATGACCACCTTTCTACCTTGATAAATCCTCTCTTGGGTCATTGGCCTCCTTCACCAGTCAGGGGCGAGCCTCAGTGTTGCCTACAGCCCGCTTATAAGAAAGCGTGGGCTTCTACACTAGGCACAATTTGTGATGCCACTGTAATTTTCCCATTAAGTCTAGAGCTTATCAGTCTCCTCTCCTGCACATCTGGTCTTTTCCTACCCCTTCTCCCCAGTCCTGCCTGCCCCCTCCCCTCCAAGAAATGAACTGGTTTACCCAGCAAGTTTAGTCTTGCTTCGACCAGCTTATTGCTTCAACGTGATTATGACGTTGCTGGGCTAGAATACACAGTTTATTCATTTTCAGGCATTCATGATGTCTCTTTGTTGAGTGCAGTGTGTGTAGCTGTGCATGTGTGTACCTATGGCAACTAACACTCCTGGAGTTTGCAATCCTGCTGGTGACTAAAAAGATGGAGTCAAGGTTAATTTATGGTACTAGAGAATCATGGTTTTATAGGCATAGGGAATGCTAGACTCCAACTTTGGCATCTTACAGATGTGAAAGCAGAGATTGAGCAAGGTAAAAGAACTTGACCAGGATCATGGAGCTAATCAATAGGGAACTGGGGCCACAGCTCAGAGCTGCCGTATCCCAGGCCCTTCCTCTCATGTGCGCTCCTCTCCCAGGGCTCCTACATGTGAGTGAGAACTCAGGATAACCACATACAACCAAAACACCTCCCAGACCTGTGAACCTGTATATGCTGACAAGACGTGGGGGGTGCTGTGCACGTACTCACAACATGGAGGATATGCTGTTAAAATTACTGTAAAACTGCTATAAAGAGGTTAAATCAGAATCCAGAGAGACCACACTCCCCATGCTGCCGAGGCTGCCCGCTTCCTCCCACTAGCTCATTTTAGAAAAGGAGGGACAGACTTCCAAAAGCACCTTGTTGAGATTTACATATGGGTTTCCTTTAGTTCAACCAACACAAAGTTATCCCTTAATTCCGTGAAAATAGCTTTTCACACATCTATGCACACACAGTCACACACACATATAAAACATTGGCAGCAGGTACTTTTAATTTGCTGGAAAATATTTCTAAGAAGTCAAACAGCTCCAGCCCAATGAGCGTGCCCTCCGATTGGCTAGCCAGACCAGTTGAGGGACCTGATTGGTCCCTGATCCTGAGGACCGATAAGAACGGCTATAAAATCCCTGGGTACAGCTCTTGGGCCCCCAGTTTGCAAAAGCCAGAGGTGCAAGAAGCGGCGACTGCAGCAGCAGCAGCAGCAGCAAAAGCGACAGCAGGAGCAGCAGCAGCAGCAGCAGCAAAAAACCCTCATCAAATCCTCACCTAAGCTTTCAGTGTATCCAGATCCACATCTTCACTCAAGCCGGGAGAGGGAAAGAGGAAAGGGGGGGAGGAAAAAAAAAACCCAACAACTTAGCGGAAACTTCTCAGAGAATGCTCCAAAACTCAGCAGTGCTTCTGGTGCTGGTGATCAGTGCTTCTGCAGCCCATGAGGCGGAGCAGAATGATTCTGTGAGCCCCAGGAAATCCCGGGTGGCAGCCCAGAACTCAGGTAAGCGGCAAACCCGGGACCGGTTTCTCCCCCAAAGAGCTGTCCTCATTTGCCTCTCGCTTTTGCAACTGTGTCTGTGACGGCTGATCTTGATAATAAATGTGCTTCATGCCTGATGGCAATAAACTGCCAGTGTAATCCAATAGCCTTAGGAAGTGGAGCTCCTTTGTTTAATAAATTGCATGCAACTAACGAAGAAGCTGGGCGCTCTGCTGAGGGTATTTCATTGCATAAGCCTAGCCTGATTGCCTGAAATCTGGCACGTACCCTCTTAGGGGGGAGGGGGCGGGGGAAAGGCTTGAATGTTGGCATGTTTCAAAGCGCTCTCTATACTTTGGAGAAGCTGAAGCTAATCTTAAGGTGACACATGACTTGTCTGATGCTGTCCCTCTTCCTTCACCCTAGGAACCTATAACTTGACTTCCCTACCCCTTCAGAGAACACACAGAAGGCTCCCTCTGCAGACTGATCTACGGAACCATAGCCCTCAAGTCTGACAAATCCAGGGCAGATTCAGAGAAAACCCTACACATCCCACCCCCAACACTGCTCCTTCTCTCCCTCCCAGCTCTCTCCGGCTCCATTCAGTCGCCCATGCAGCCCGTGGCCAGAGAGCCCTTGAAAAAGAGTATTTGTGAAACATAGCAGCTGTTTCTCCAAGGGGAAGGTCTCACTCTAGTCCTGACTCCTGGAGCAGTTAATTGTGTATTATCTTGGCCTCTAAAGGAAAAGAGTCCTTAGGAAGCCGGCATTGACACCTCTGCCTTTTGACTTCGCTGGCCCAGCTTGCTCCTCTTTCGTTACTGCCCTCTCTCCCCGAACTGTCAGCAAAGATGGGATCGCAGGTGTCCAAATGCTGCAGACCGTGCTCCCCTCGGAAGAGCACAGGTCCCTGCCGAGAGGAGGGCTTTGCTTCACTTCCTTTTGTACTTAGTTGCTATAGAGATGCAGTGATTCACAATTTGAGCTTGCCTAAAACAATAGCAACCCTAATGCATATTAAAACTGCTTAAAGCAAAGTTATAATTTGAACCCGTGGAAATATATAATTAGGGAAATGACTTGTAACATCCCAGAGGCTGCGGGTAGTGGCCGGGGGGAGGGGAAGCCTAACCGAACCGTGCTTTTGATCTCAGAGGAGAATCCTATGGTATGAAGGCTGCAGATCATTTCTTGCCGAGCTGCCTGCCAGAACACCCCCTTTCTGTAGGAGAGAAATTACTTTTATGGGAGATCTTATCCAGAACGTAGAAAGCCTCATGCAAGTTCTTTGCGGTTTTCTTCCAGTCTTGCACAAACGGTGCCTCGGCCTTATTATTCCACACCTGTGTTTCTCTTTTTGAAAAAAATGGCTTTTAATATGAGAGAGGTTATGCATACCTCTGAGCGCTGTCCTGTGGTGGGGGGTTGGGGTGAACCATGAATGGATCAGATTCCCCTCTGCACTTTGAAGGCACGTTAAAAGCCCTAAATCAGAAAGGTCTCCAAGTGGACTCCTGGCAAATTCTTCTCTGCCATTTAGGCTAAAATTCCATCCTTATTACTCTGGAGTGCATTTTCAGGAGCCAAGTGGCGTCCCTGGCCCCTCCATCTTCTGAACCTGACGCCCAGCCTTTGCCTTCTGCCTTCCCATGCTCTCATGCTCTAGGGGATGTCCTTTGATCCTACGGAGCTGCTTCAAGCTCGTGCCTTCCACAGACTCCAACCTTGCTTCTCTAGCCACCAAAACTGTCTGTAATGGTGCCACCAAGAGAATGTATCTCAGAGGGGAAACTCCTTCCCTCCCCTTCGTGAGCTCTGGCTCTTATAAGCAGAAGGGATCCGCCCCTCCCCACTCTTTCTCACCCCCACCCCCTCTGAATGGGTCTGTCTAGTGGCCCCATCACAGACTTCTAGGATAAGTTCTACTGGCCCCTGTCCTTGGACTTTGCACTACATCACCTTGACCCCTCCGGACCGCCCTCTGGTTGACCCATTTGTATGGATTTGTCTCTTTCAGCTGAAGTGGTTCGCTGCCTCAACAGTGCTCTGCAGGTTGGCTGTGGGGCTTTTGCATGCCTGGAAAACTCCACCTGTGACACCGATGGGATGTACGACATCTGTAAATCCTTCTTGTACAGCGCTGCTAAATTTGACACTCAGGTAATAAGACCTTGACCCTTGCTCCCGCGGGCTGCTTGTCTTTAACAGTGTGTTAGACTATTGTTCTTAGGAACCAGTCCTGTAGGGAACCAGCTCTGCTTCTCAGCCTCCCCACTGTAAATTCTCATCTCCAACGTGTGTACACACACGCGCACTTTTGGCCAGGAAATAGGTTCTGTATAAGACGCTCCCCACCCACTCTAATGCCCGATTGCAGCACGCTGACATAGGCTGTCTTATGGAGGGGAGGAGGGGTGTGATGAGCAGCAAATCTTTGCTTCTTCAAGGGGAAGTAAAAATGTTCTTCCAACAAAGAAGTTCTTCTCACTGTGTGACCCAGCATTCTGGCTTCTGATTTGAGTTATCAAAGTCTCAATCCCAATAATGCAAAGCCATCTGCTGGCTATTTTTAAGCTGCGGGCTGGTGGATTATGCTTCATCTCTTCCTTTCTCTTGTCTTATCTCATTACAGTGGAGCTCAATTCTCAAGGTAGTCTAAGGGTAGGGCCTTTTTTTTATCTTGGCCACAGCACACAATTTTCTCATTGCAAGGACATGCAGATGGCTGTGATACAGTGCCAAAGCAAGTCCCCTTAAGTCCCACATATTGTATGCCCTGTACTCTCTTGTCAGCTGGAGCTAAAGCTTTTCCTCCTACCCCCTTCTTTTGTAGGGAAAAGCATTTGTCAAAGAGAGCTTAAAGTGCATCGCCAATGGGGTCACCTCGAAGGTCTTCCTCGCCATTCGGAGGTGCTCCACTTTCCAGAGGATGATTGCCGAGGTGCAGGAGGAGTGCTACAGCAAGCTGAACGTGTGCAGCGTTGCCAAGCAGAACCCTGAAGCCTTCACTGAAGTCGTCCAGCTCCCCAATCACTTCTCCAACAGGTACGAAATGAGTCCACGTTTTTGCAATTAGGGAGGAGGGGGCGGGGGGTGGTTGGCTGGCAGAACCAGACACAGAAGGGGTTAAATCACCACGGTCACGCGCTTATTTTAGCTTGCAGTCTTCCCAGCTTTTGCAGGAAAAATATGTTTGTGATTGGTTGTGACAGCTTAAGCAGCCTGGATTTTTTTTCTTCACTGTTATAGGAAAAGTCTTTCCATGCAGCTAATAGAAAGCTTCATCTGCAGCGTCCCTGGGTGCGTTTTCATTGTCAGTGTCTTGCCATAAGCCTGAGGGAATTATGAAGTTTATGGAAACAAGCTTTCGACATCAAATTTGGCTGAAATCATGACTATGCACAGACCAATTGCCCATTGTGATAACCCTGGTCAAATGTCATAATGCAGACTTTTAAATCTGCATGTATTTTGAGCCAGTCCCAAGCCCAATCAGATATTTTGCTAGGTAGCCCAGAGCAAGCCATCTCACTTCGCTGGGACTCAGATTTCCTTTATGAAAAGTGAAATGGCTGAACTGGATGATTCCTGTGTTCCCTTCCAGGCCTGTGTTATCCCATTCCTCTGTCCAGTGATGGCATCCTGTTCTGGTGACCCCCAAACCGCATTCTCATCTTAGTATTCTAACATGACGCGGAGCCACTGAGGCAGTAATGTTGGACCATCCTGCCTTTCTGTGCCCCTGGCTCACTGTCTTTTCCAGTCAACAGCGAACACCTAATACATGAGAGGGCTGACATCCTCATTCCATGGCCTAGAAAGGTTCCCAGCAAGACCTGGGCTTCCCCCTCTGTGATCAACTTAAGAGAGGTACTGACGGGGCTAGCATGGAGGTATGGCAGGGACAGTGCAATGGGTCAAGTTCAGCCCACTGTGATGCCCAACAGCCTAAAACCTGACTCCCAGTCCTGAAGTGCTATGATTCTTTGACTCTCCAGCCAAATCTGCAAACATTCACAAAGATCAGTCCTGTTCGTGTTACTGCAACCACATGAGAGCTAACACTGATTAAAATCCTAGCCAGGTGCTGCCACTCTTCTTCGAACAGTGGCAACAGCCCAGTCCCCGGTGCTTTAGTTGTGTACATAGACACACCTGGAAGACAGGGAAAGTGGCTCCTCCTGGGGAAAGGCTAAGGCCCTTGACATTAAAACATTGTAAAGTTTCTGATTCACTCTTAACTACAGATCGGTGCTCTTCAGGACCTCATGTCAATTTATAAAAATCGTTTGTTCAGTCCTTGGAAGTGACTCTGTCAGGGACCCTTAACTGATTTTCTCAGAACAAGAAAATCAAATCAAGCGTTTATCTCAAATGGCCTGACTCTCTATGTTGACCTTGGTTTAAAATTCTCCAGTGAAGATTCTTGTTATATCTGGGAAGAAAAAAAACCTGGCTAATTGTTGAAGACTCTTTCACCATAAGAAAAAGAAATAAGGGATTCTTAATCTGACAGGGGCTAGGGACACAGTATGTGTTTGTGTGGTAGCTGGCAGGTAGGGGGATGTTAGCAAAGCCATTATTATAAGTTTCAATCTTTGAGGATTCTGTGACAACTCAGGATCTATGATATGGCATTAAGGCATATTGAGGCAATACTAATCTATTTCAACTGAGGAGCATCTTCCATTATGAAGGGAGAGGTCTTATGGAGAGGATGGTACAGATTCTGGACTGGTGATCTTACCTATCTAAGAAGAGACTAGTAATACAGTTTTTGCTCTGGGCATTATTCCTTTCAATAGGCGCCTTCTTTTCACCACCTTTAGAAAATAGTCACAAGGAGTCTTGTTATCTTCCTCTTTCATCATAGGGGAATCACACTTATTAGGAAAGTGGGAAAAAATGGCCACCCCATAAAGACAAGAATCTTCCATCAACTCTACCTTTCTTCAATTATTTCACTTCAACTGGCTAATATTATTCCTGCTCAGAACTGTGGCAATTTCCGGTTCCATGCTGGGCTTGATTTGCTCTATTTAAGCTCCTAGCTCTCTGAAACATCCTGCTTTCCCAGCCTCTGTCCCACTATAGAGACAAGCTAAGTTGTGCCAGTTGGCACAGATTTGCGAAAGGAAGTAGTTACAGGTTCATTCCACCTTCCTGTGACTTATCTAGCATGAGATTTGGGCCTGGGAGAATCCAAAAGCCTGTGACTGGACCAGGATTCAAAACAAGGAAGTTTTCCATGAAAGAAATGCACTTAGAAGAGAAAGGATAGCTGGAGTGTCCCCTGGCTGAATTTGCAATCTACGCTTTTAACCATGAGGGAGTCGGGCAAAACTGACCCGGGCAGGCTGGGCAGTGTGAGGCTTGGGAAGAAGTTAGACCAACCCAGATCCAGAGTGGGAAAACCGACGAAGCTTCCAGCTCTCTAGGGCATGGATAGGGAACAGGAAACAGAAGAATAATATTGATCAAGGGAAACAAAGGACTATTTATAAACCTCACACAGAACGTTCCTGGGCAGTATGTGTATTTGGGGAAGCATGGCTGAAACAGTAGCTATGGAGAATATCTGATCTTGTTCTTTACCAAGAAAAAAAGTTGGTGATGGAATTTTCAAAGTGCGAAGAAAGAAATATGCTTTAAAAGATCCTTCCAGGCTGGGTGATCAGAACACTTAGCCCACCAAATCTTTGCAGCACATCGCACCACCCCCCCAAAAAGACGAAGAAAGGAATCTTCTTAAGTAGTTCTAATTCTTTCTGGAAAGGATGCACCTTAAGCAGAGTTGCACTATTTTTTGGTTAAATTGAGAAAGAATATAGGTATTAAATCCCTAGAAACATAGCCTGCCGTAGCTGGAGATGACCATAGAGGTTATCTAGACTAACTGGCTCATTTTACTGATTAAAGAACAAAGGCCCAGAGAGGGAGTGACCTGCTGAAGGTCACACAGCTAGTGAATGACCAGAGTTGGGCCTAGAACTCAGGTGGCCTTGCGCCAAGTTATTTGATTTCTACTTCAAAAATGGCAGCCAGTAAAACCTGCAGGAAATATCCACAATCCAAAAATAGAATACCAAGAAGAATTGAATAAATGTGCCCCATGATGATCAGTAATTAAATTTGTGTACATTCTCTCCTCAGAGAGAAGGCACATCTTGCCAATAGCTATAGTAACATCAAGACTTGGTACAATAAATATGTGACAATTGTCAAGCCAACTTTTGCTGAAGACAATAATCTCCTACATAATCTCACTTAGTGACTTATAGGTAGGAAATGCCTGTCTCATTAACCCACATAATCTCAGAGGTCAATGCCAAGTTCCAGCCCTTAGTGGAAGGCACTGGGTTAACCTGTTGCGCACTCTGGCTAATGGTGTTGACATCAAGGCAGCCTGACAAGCTTTCCAGACTTGGAGGAGCTGCTAACGGAGCCATGGACATCTACTGGTCTAAGGAGCTGTCTTTGAGAGAGCTCAAAGAGAGAAGCTCCACGAGAGGAGCTAAGGTAGATTTGGGGGAAGTCACTAAGAGTGGTCAGGCTGGCAAGGTCATCGTCAAGAAACACCAAGAACAGGTGTCATATCTGGGCCAGCAGAGAAAGCAAAGGAACGGTAGGAGCCCTCAGAGATGGAGTAGGTGCTTTGACAAAATAGGGCCAGAGGGGCACATCTGGCCTTTGAGAGGCAAGGCTAGCTACAGAAGCTTAGTTTCCTTACTGGTGTTAGTCTTCGTCTGGACAAGAGCTCTTTTCAACATTGATCTAAGGAAAGACAATCTTCTCTAGCCCGTTTGGGAGGTCATCTGGTGTGAATAGTTCTTTCTAGTGGAAGGGTTAACTTCTAAGTAATAAAGTGCTTATTGAGGGCCAGTGGGGTAAAGGGTCAGAAACCTGTTCTCTAGAATCTAATCACCTGGTGCAATAGACCCAGAGATCCAGGGGACCAAGGTCCTGGCAGAACTCAAGAGTAAAGCGATGCCTGGGCGTTCTACGTGGGTGTGGAGATGTCTGAAGCTGTTGGTACAAAGTAGTTTATTCTCAGTTTTTCCAAAACCATTTTTTTCTCCCCATTTCCCCATCCAAGTGAGATCTGCTTTGACTCATGTGCTTTATAATTCCAAAGGGTTGGAAAATGTGTTTCTGTGCCAGAGAATCCCAATTTTAACAACAGCTGGATATAATCCTCCCTCGTGGGAGGGTAGAGCCAGGACTGTGTCCGAGACCCAGACACGGCACTTCTCTTTCAGGCCCCAGCTTCATTCTGCTCGCTCCCAGAAGGGTGACCGCTTTGCTTCATTACACATGTTCCACTCTATTTACTGAACATCCTTGAAAGGACCTCTCTGGAGGGTTAAGCTATTCTAGAAAGATGTTTGATCCTGTGCTCTGTGAGGTGTGAGTTAAAAATAAACAGGTTCCTTTTCATGGAAGATCTTGTGGCCCAAGTGACCCTTGGGCTCCTCAGAGGAAAGGTCTCTCCATCTAAATATTACAGATCACTGTCATCAGGAGAGTCTCTTCTTCGTGAACACAGAGCTAATGGGTTTTGACAACCGCCACCTCAACATGGAGCAAAAGCACCCCAACTCAAATTGGAAAATACCTGAACTGTCTTCCCAAAGAACAGGACGAGTAATTTCTATGCTATAAATATCAGACAGTTTAATCCTTTCTGAGCCATAACACTTAGCTGCAGTATTGGGGATATTTAAAGAACTTGCACCAAAGATGAAGGCAATTTATACCAAACACAAGGTTTTTTGTAAAATTTACCAGACCTACAGATAATTTTTCTTCTGGGAATCACGAGTTACTGGAGAGAATTATGTTTTTAAAGCTCCATTTCCTCAGTGGCCACAAAATAAATCCAGAAATCGACAGTGAGCAGGCACTATAGCCTGATGACGCTGGCACATGGGGCTGGGAGACAAAGGGCAAACCATCCCCAAACCATCAAATGCTGACTTGTGTGATACTCACCAAATATCTATAAAATGTCCAAAAAGGGAAGAGGCCAGAAAAGCTAGAGCAATGGGAGAAGGCTTCTTGGAATTATTGAAACATGAATCCTTGAAGACCACCATTGTTTCCGTTAAAATGTCCTCATTGCCTGGCATTTGGCCCTCTAACTACAATATACCATTGAAGGAAGACTGAAAATGGGGTCAGTCATAGCCGGTAGCAAGGCTAGCTGAGCGTGTGCTGGGAAAATTACACAGAAGAGAAACATGCACGAGATACTGAAGACAGGGGCCTCCTCTGAAAATAGTCTAGTCAGAGTTACGCGCTCATATACACATATACCTGCACACACACCACCAAGAAGAAGGAAAAGTGCCAAGAAGCACGAAAATAACTGCAAATTCATGTGTCAAGTGTTGGGCTCACCTCATTGTATTTGACTTAGTCCTGCTTCTTCCACTATCCCATTGTGTGAACTGAGACAAGTCTCTGCAGCTATCCGAGCTTAGTTTCTTCTCTATAAAATGAGATGATGAAATAGTCCCTAAATGATCTCTGTGATCCCATCTAGCTCTATGATGCTTTGTTTCTAAGAATTTTAGACATCTCTGTCAGCCTACTATTCAAAGTATGATTTAAATCTCCTGACGGAGATTCTAAACATGAAGACGGAGCTGTCTTGCATTGCGTGATAAATCCAGGAAGTATATGCACCCAAACTAAGAAGACATTGCAGAAAGATTAGACACAACAGCCACCTTCAGCTGATGAACTGTTTGTGTTTGCATGGTCTGGCCATTCGGGACAGGTGTTGGCTAGAGCCCCAAGGAAAGCCTGGGTCTTGCTTTGCTCTCACTGAATGATTGTCACACGTGCCCTCTTTCTCAATACAGATACTATAACAGACTTGTCCGAAGCCTACTGGAATGTGATGAAGACACGGTCAGCACAATCAGAGACAGCCTGATGGAGAAAATTGGACCCAACATGGCCAGTCTCTTTCACATCCTGCAGACAGATCACTGTGCCCAAACACACTCGCGAGGTGACTTCAACAGGAGGCGCACCAATGAGCCACAGAAGCTGAAAGTCCTCCTCAGGAACCTCCGAGGTGAGGTGGCCTCTCCCTCCCACATCAAACGCACCTCCCACGAGAGTGCGTAACCAGGGAGAGGCATTCACAACCTCACCAAATTAGGATCGTTTGAAGGGTGTTCACACACCAATTTTGAGTGTACTGTGCCTGGTTTGATTTTTTTTAAGTAGTTCTTATTTTCTATCCCCCTTAAAGAAAATTGCATGAAACTAGGCTTCTGTAATCAATATCCCAACATTCTGCGATGGCGGCGTTCCCACAAACAGAATATGTGTGATCTTTCTGCCTCTCCTCAGGAGAAAGCACCCTCTTTTATCACTTTCTTCTACCATGTCTTTTCCCAGCTCCCCTCAAACTACTCTCGAACACAAAACATTCATGTAATTCCCCAGTCATTGTAATTGGAAGATGTGGAGCCCTTTAGAATGGTTGCCCCGGTAGAGTTAGGCTGATAAGAAGCAACTTAATTTAAATGCATGTCTTAAATGCTCATAAAGATGTTGAATGGAATTCGTGTTATGAATCTGTGCTGGCCATGGACGAGTATGAATGTCATGTTTGAATTCTTGATCTCTCATGAGCTAGTGTCTTATGGTCTTGATCCTCCAATGTCTAATTTCCTTTCCAACACATTTACCAAATTGCTCAAGCCTGGCTCTCCAGCCAGGCTTTGAGCCTGCATCTTCTTGCATCTAATGAAAAACAAAAAGCTAACATCTTTATGTACTGTAACTGCTCAGAGCTTTAAAAGTATCTTTAACAATTGTCTTAAAACCAGAGAATCTTAAGGTCTAACTGTGGAATATAAATAGCTGAAAACTAATGTACTGTACATAAATTCCAGAGGACTCTGCTTAAACAAAGCAGTATATAATAACTTTATTGCATATAGATTTAGTTTTGTAACTTAGCTTTATTTTTCTTTTCCTGGGAATGGAATAACTATCTTACTTCCAGATATCCACATAAATGCTCCTTGTGGCCTTTTTTATAACTAAGGGGGTAGAAGTAGTTTTACTCAACATCAAAACTTAAGATGGGCCTGTATGAGATAGGAAAACCAACAGGTTTATCTGAAGGACCCCAGGTAAGATGTTAATCTCCCAGCCCACCTCAACCCGGAGGCTACTCTTGACTTAGACCTGTTCTGAAACAGCTCTGTCACATCCAACTGGGAATTACAGGAACCAAAAAGAGCATCCCTTTGGGCTTAGACCACTTAGAGTGTGATAAGGCCTACTGTACCTTGGGAAGTGGCAGTTCTTGACTCACCACCTTTCATTGGTGCCTGGTACTCTGGCAAACTGATGATAGGGTGGGAGACGTTCCATTAAATCAATCAGGAATGAGTCAATCAGCCTTTGGGTCTTTCACTTGGGGGACTTGGGGCTGAGGGGGTATAAATAATCCTGGGCTGTCCAGCCTTAATAGACTCCTCTTACATTTTTGTCCTGTAGCACGCTGCCTGCCAAAGTAGTCCTGGCAGCTGGACCATCTCTATAGGATCGCAAAAAAAAAAAAAGGGAAAGAAAGAGGGAAAAAAGAGCTGGTGGTTTGTTCATTTCTGGCATGATGTTTACAAGATGGCGACCACCAAAGCCAAATGATTAACCTATCTATGAACAACAGTAATTTCTCAGGGTCACTGTCCTTGAACCTAACAGTCCCTTATGAGCGTCACTGCCCACCAAAGGTCAATATCAAGAAAGGAAGAGGAAGTAGGGGTAGGACTGTAGGGGCCACTCCAAACTCGCTTAGGTAGAAACTATTGGTGCTTGACTCTCACTAGGCTAAACTCAAGATTTGACCAAATCGAGTGATAGGGATCCTCGTGGGAGGCGGGAGGGCACATCTCCAGAAAAATGAAAAGCAATACAACTTTACCATAAAGCCTTTAAAACCAGTAATGTGCTGCTCAAGGACCAAGAGCAACTGCAGCAGACCCAGCAGCAGCAGCAGCAGCAGCACAAGCATTGCTGCCTTTGTCCCCACACAGCCTCTAAGCGTGCTGACATCAGATTGTTATGAGCATTTTTATACTCAGAACTGTCCCATCCCCAGGTCCCCAAACATATGGATACTGCCTTAGCCTCTTGGAAATCAGGTAGACCATACTCTAAGTTGACTTTTCCCTTCCCTCCTTCGCCTGTCCCCCACCCCCTGGCAAGGCTGACTTCTCCAAACCAGAAAAGCTATTAAAGTTTGTGTGTTGTGTCCATTTCACAAACCCACTAAGCCAGGACCCCAATGCGACAAGTAGTTCATGAGTACTCCTAGCAAAATTCTCTTACTTCAGTCCAGTAGATTCTCTTCTTTGCTGTGACCTCTTCAAACCGTGATACCACCCCTTTTCTCCCCACAATAATATTTATATATGTATCTATAATACATATATCTATACCTACGGAAAGAAGCAGTTCTCACAATGTTGCTAGTTTTTTGCTTCTCTTTTCCCATCCCACTCTCTCCAACTTCTCCTTAAACTTCCAAAGCTTCGTCTTGTGTTTGCTGCACAGAGAGATTCGGGGGCTGACCTAGACCAGTTTGCATGATTCTTCTATTGTGATTTGGTTGCACTTTAGACATTTTTGTGCCATTATATTTGCATTATGTATTTATAATTTAAATGATATTTAGGTTTTTGGCTGAGTACTGGAATAAACAGTGAGCATATCTGGTATATGTCATTATTTATTGTTAAATTACATTTTTAAGCTCCATGTGCATATAAAGGTTATGAAACATATCATGGTAATGACAGATGCAAGTTATTTTATTTGCTTATTTTTATAATTAAAGATGCCATAGCATAATATGAAGCCTTTGGTGAATTCCTTCTAAGATAAATAATAATAAAGTGTTACGTTTTATTGGTTATTTTTCCCCAATGTCTTTCATTGTTATTCTTTAAAAACCTCTAGAATGAGACTTTTTGAACATGAAGTTAATGGCTGATTACTTTCTTTAAAGTCACTAATTAAGTGTCAATATGTAAATGAATATAGTTTAAATCAACATTTTCCATTTTCCTTAAAACCATTTAGCGGCTCCTATTACCCTCACAGTAAGATTGCAACCCAAACTCCTTACCAGCTTAGAAGAAGGTTTGTGGTCTGGACACTGCTCAGCCCTCCAAGCTCAGACTCGCCTTTCCTTCCGCTGAGCGAACTCTAGGCTCCAGCCATGCAGGAGCACTGGAAAGGACTGTGTGCTCGCTCCCTTCCAGGCCTGCCTTTATGCAGTTCTCCCTCTGTAGAAGACCCTGCCCTCCACCTTTGCCTAGACTGGAAGCACCTTTGTTTGTTATGAGTTCCCAGCACTGAAAAAGCACCCAGCTCGCAGGATAGCCTCCATACTTTAAATGAATGATTTAGAAAGAATGGGAAGAGAGGAAAAAGACTTTGAATCAATGTGACAAGAGAGGGAGACAGTTCTGTGGTTATGAGGATCCAGCTCCAGCATCAGACCTCTGGGATTTGAATTGTGGCTCTACCACGTATTAACTGCACGGTGTCAGATGGGTTGCTTAATCTCGAAATGCATCCGTTTCTTCCTCTGTAAAATGAGGATAGTGGTAACTAACTATCCAGACAGCTACTGGAAGAGGATGAAATAAGTAAAGTGCTTACAGCATGTCCAATGCACAGCAACGCTCGATGAGTGTCACAAGTAGATACTGTCACAAGTAGAGGGGATGAAAGCAAAAGGAGGTGACCCTCATCTCGGAAATGGGGATAGGATTCACAGCAGAAAAGACATTTAGCTGGGTCTTGAAGGATGGTTACGAGTTCAGTCACAGCAAAAGGGGGGCTTCTGTGGTGTAGTTTTTTCAAGGAGAGTTCTCATATAGTTGGGGTTTTTTTTATGTTAATGGACTTCTCCACATTTTAAATTCAAATGGAATATTTTTCTCAATATCATTCATTTCTAGCTCCAAATTGCATTTTCCCAAGTTCAGATATGCACCAGACAGCTAACAAATACTAAAAGAGTTGTCACTCCAAGGCCAAAAATGTATTATATTTGCTTTTCTCTGACCTGGCCAACGGAAAAGAGTACATTGATTTTATTGTGATCCTTCATTCTCAGTCTTCTTCTATCAATATCTATTTATGCAGAGAGGCTGTGGACGTATACTACACTATAGTGCAGTGTGTAAGAATTTAGACCTGGAATCTCCATGAACTGAGTTCAAATCCTAGTTCCCCAGCAGTCTCTGTGGCCTTTGGCAAAGTATCTGACATCTTAAATTTTTCACTTATGAAAACATCCCTAGGAACTAGAGATAAATAATAGGTCCTACTTCCTAGAATGACCGTGAACATGAAGTGAGTTATATATGAAGCACCTAAAACAGTATCTAGCACATTGCAAAATAGTATTTATTGAACACTCAACAAATGTAACTATTGCCATTTACATGAATACTATCACCACCATTTAGATTCTACTCCCACCTCTGACATGAGTCTTGAGATACCATTTTGGATGACGGTTCTTGCTCTTTTTCCTGTTGTAGATCACTAGATATTACTGTTTAATCAAGATTTCATGAATTTGAATGGTAAAACATTGCAACCTACTAAAAATGGCAAATTATAATATATAAACATCTGCATCCCATCACCAAGCTTAAGAAATAAAATAGCACAGAGATAATAGGCTCTTGTGTGTGCCTCCCTGAACCCATTCACAAATTAACAGTTTAAAGCTAAAATGTTTTGAAAAGCCATGGCTTAAAAGGATAGAATTTCTCAAATTATTTAAATATACTTAAAAAATTTTTTAAATTTCTATCAGCCTTTCAAAAACGGTGTTAAAAAGATCATGGGATGGTCCCTGAATCTGTGGTATAAGACAAGAAGAAAGGTCAGGCCATCAGTCCCCTTGGGCCTCCATGAATGCCGTGAGAGCTGTCAGGATAACTCTTGAATCAGGGCTTCTCATATTCACTGTGCATACAAACCACCTGGGAATCTCATTAAAATGATTCGGTCCCACTGGGTGAGGCCCACAAGTCTGCGTGTCTGACATGATCCTGGGTGATGCTGATGCTGATGCTGATGCTCCACGGAGGATGCTTTGAGTAGCAAGGTCCCAACTGTTTCCACATAACTGAGTCAGTTCCTCAATCCTACAGACCTCCACAGGGCCACCACAAGGATGTTGCTAAATTGCAAGTATGATCATTTCACTTCCTTGCTTTAGTAGCTCCCATTGCCTAGAAGATAAAAATCAAGCATCTTGACTTCAAATTTAAACCCCTAAAAACCTAGGCCCTTCTTTCCAGCATGCACCCTAGATTCTGTCAATGCTAACTTCTCATTCTTCCCCTAAAGGCACCATGATCCTTTCTGCCTCATTACCTTCACACATATCATTCCTTCTAATGAATATTCTTCTCCCCAAACTCCTTTTCATTCGCCAAAGCCCATGTCACCTGGGAGGCCTTTCCCAGCATAGCCAAGCTTGTAGCAAATTGCACTGCAGACTGCTTGCAAGGAAAGAGGACTTAGTCATCCTTGTGTTCCCGGTGCTTAACACAAAGCTGGCATGCACTAAGCATTTGTGAGTGGAGGAAGGAAGGAAGGAAATCTTTCCACCACCACCAACTAATTCATGACTTTTCCTCCAGTAGCATGCTGGGGCCTTAGCAGCAATAGCAGGGTATGCTGGGGAATGGAGGGCATGTTGCCATGGTGAGTAAAGAAACTAATTCTAGGTACCATTTGGGTATCCTTAAGTCTGCCAGCTTGTAACAACACCACATAACTATCCTTCTTTCCAGAACCAGCCCTGATAAACATATACACTTGTTACTTTCTCCTGGTAAATTGAGCAACAAAAGACTCATCAATAAACATGTTTAGATATTTGCTAAGTCTGTGTAAGACATACTAGAGAGCTGGAACACAGAAGGAATATGACCATCTGTAAGCCAAGTTACACCATGTTTTTGGTATCCTTAGTTATTTTGTCATGTGGTTATTCTTATAATACCCCTCAGTTCACTAATTCTTCTTCTCTGTACTTAAGCTCTGCCATGAACTGTGTTCCCCATGGTCCTTTGATTTTTTTTCACCCTATGCAAGAACATGAGGGCCAGAGTGAGACATTAGCTAAGCCCATCCCACTCTACTGTAAAATCTGAAAGCCAATGCAAATCACTTTATTTTGCAAATAAAGAATTGAAGCCCAATTATTGAATAAGTATCAACTGAGGACATATGTGCTACTTGACCCTGTACCTGGGGGCAGCATGCAGCAGGTTAAGCTGAGAACTCACTAATTCAGACCCTTGCTTACCAATTAAATGCATCTCTGCTCCCCAGTCTCTATTAAGGGATCTGCAGCTTCCAGTTGAGGATAGAATGCTATTTCCAACTCTAGCACAATTAAGTGACTCTGCAGGTGTACTCTGCTGTAGGAAAACCAGATACGGTATACGTCCCACAAGAGACTCTCAGTGTTTCCAATGTTTGGTCAAAATCTTGGAACCAATTCCAATGACAGCCTGCTCACTTGTCTTGGGACTTCTTAGAAGAACAATCACTCCAGGCCACAGCCCACTCCTTCCACACTGGTCTGAGCTCCTCTCCTCCCCATCCCCTATTCATTAGGAGACTTCTAGGACTAATTATTTGGAAACCTTGCAGCTTGCTAGTCCCTACATGCCTTATATTGTGGTCATCCAAAGACACCACTCAAGATCCAAGCCTCTCCAACATCTAGCCTCCTCCTGTCTGCACATTCTCATGTTGCTTTATGTCACTTCTCCCTGAGTCAACCTACCACTGCCCTCTTCCTTCCAAACTCTGCCCATTCCAGGGTAAAAGCAATCTACTGTATCTTCACCCTCTCTTTTAATATCCCCTTCAGTGGTTCCTCAAAGAACACTGTCCATTGCAATCTTCTCAAATGGTTGCTTATTCTTTCAAATCTTAAGGTTGGCGAGTGGAATCTGTGAGCCTCTTTCTCCCAATGCTGCTCCAGACTATAATTCTGCCTCTGTCATAAAAATTCTGACCAACTGAGGCTTAGGCTGCTATGGTCTAAATGTTTGGAGTCCCGGCCCCCCAAAATTCATATATTGAAATTCTGACCCCCAAGGTAATGGTATTAGAAGGTGGGGCCTTTGAAAGGTGATTAGGTCATGAGGGTGGAGCCCTCGTGATGGGATTAGTGTCCTTATAAAAGAGACCAGAGAGGACTTCCTCACCCCTTCTGCCATGTGAGCACAGTAAGAAGATGGTTCACATTGAGCTATGAACCAGGAAGTGGCCCATCACTAGACATCAAATCTGCCAACACCTTGATCTTGAACTACCAGCGTTCAGCACAGTGAGAAACAAATTTCTGTTGTTTATAAGCCACCCAGTCTATGGTATTCTGTTATAGCAGCCCCAAGGGACTAAGACCTGAGCCATCTGGCTATACCACTTTCCTCCTCTCTTTATCACTGTTATCCACCACTAAAATGCCTTGGAATGATATTGACAGGAATTGCCTCTCATTTATTGATGATATGGGTAACAGGCTTATGATTTTCCTTTTCATTCTCAAATCGCGCTCATCAGTCTGAACAAATTCAGTATTCATGGGAATGCTTCATCCAGTGCTCAAACTCTTAATCCCTCCTCAGCTCCACCCCTTAGCCACGCCCTGGAATCAAGAAGTACTCACCAGTGTGGCTGTGTGTGGTTTACTCTACTTGGTCATTACCCGTGTCAGATCAGTTGAATATGTTGAATATTATCCTTTTGGGAAACTGGTACAATTCTGAAATCTTAAATCCAAAATTTCCCCTTCTGACTGCAGCATCCTTTCTCTTACAGCTCTCCCACTCATTTATCTGCACTATACCATTTCTTTAACCTTACTCCCACCCCCAGGCCCTTGACCCTTCTACATTCTCCTGATCTTTCAATCCCTCTCCTCTCATCATCCTCTCCCTGCACAGCCTTGAACCCGTGGTTAATCACTTCAACCATGCAATTGCATTGCCCTCAAATAGCTTGCCCTATCAATCTTCTGTCACACTCAACTGGAAAAATCCCAACCCTGGAGTCTGCCTTCTCAACTGGAGAAAAAAATCATCAAACTATGTACAGATTTGGTTTCACTTATAATTTGTCAGCTTCAAGCTCAATAGGACCCTCACTGCTGCCTGGGAATCTTCTTATCTATCCCTGTTCAGCTCCCTTTTCCACTCTCCATAGCAACAATTAAAACCTCCAATCCATTCAAACCTCCCACCCAACCACCTCTCTTCTAACGCCCCACAGAAAATCTTGCCTCCTACTGCACAGACAAAATAGAAACCATCACATAGAGAATCCTTCGACTCTCTGCCACCATACCCATCCACACCTATCCTTTTGTATTTTTTCTGTCACAAAAGATGCAGAATCTCTCTTCCTGTGTCAGGAGAATGAACCCACCTGAGTTCTAGATCCCAACCATCCCCCCGCCTCACACAGGCTCTCCGGCCTTCAGGGGTTACTCTCTCTCCTACATCAGCGGCCTCTCCCTCTCCGCTCCCTCTCAGAGCCATCTAGTCTTTCGGCTACCACCCTATTTCTCTCGTCTCCTCACAATCAGTCTTCCTTAAAGAAATGTCTGCATTTATTTTCTTCATTTCCTCATCTCTCATTCATTCTTTAATTCTTTAGAATCTGGCATCCACGTCCACTGAAATGACTCTACAGTGGTCAAACTACCTCTTGTTGCTAAATCCAAAATCCTTATCTTATGTGATTAATCTGCACCATTTGGCACTAATGAACATTCTGTCCCCGCTAAAAGGCCTTCGCTGACAAAGCTTTTCTTTCTCTAACTGCTCCCTCTCAGTCTCTACCTCCTCTTTCCATCCCTTAAATGTTGGAGTCTCTCAGCTTTCTGTCCTGGCCCCTCTTTTCTTCTCATTCTATGTACTCTCCTTTGGTACTGTCATCTACTCCCACATTTCAGTGCCTGTTTATATGTTAATAGCTTCAAAACTCTGATTTCCCTTGAAAACTCTATTGCACTTTAGATCCACATATCCAACTGGCTACCTCAAACTCTGATGTATGATAGCCACCAAAAACATAACCCATCTAAAATGGAGTTCTCCAAACCTCCTTCATCCCGAGACTTCTTCCTCTTCAGTGTTCCCAGACTCATTGAACAGCATCTTCATCCACCTGAAATATAGGCACCATCTTTATCTCCTCTCTCCTCAGTCCTCTCAGCAAATAATAACTATGGATTCTCTCTCAATTATCTCTCTAGTCTGTCCATTTATCCATGTTCACATTGCTACTATCTTTTTTTATCTTTTTTTGGCACCTGGGCTAACAACTGTTGCCAATCTTTTTTATTTTTTTTTTCTGCTTTATCTCCTCCAAGCGCCCCCGTACCTAGTTGTATATCTTAGTTGCAGGTCCTTCTAGTTGTGGGATGTGGGACGCCGCCTCAACGTGGCCTGACGAGCGGTGCCATGTCCGTGCCCAGGATCCGAACCCTGGGCCACCGCAGCAGAGCATGCGAACTGAACCACTCGGCCACAGAGCCGGCCCGTGCTACTATCTTGATTTACGCCCCATTCTCAAAACCATCCTAAATTTTCTCTCAGATGCCAGGAATACCCTGCCTTCATCCCCAAATCTATTCCCCTCTTCAGGGTCAGAAAACTCTTTCCAGAGGGTAAATTTGATTCTGTCACTCCACTGCTTGAAAACCATCAATGGCAACTGTAAAACATCAGAAAAAGATCCACACTGCTTACTACATAATACAAAATGCTACACAATCTGGTCACTTCTTACTTTTCAGCTTCGTCTCTGGCTAACCAATTCAGCTCCTGTCTATTCTCACTGTGAGCTCCAGCCATGTATGTAGCATATGCAATTACAGTTATTTACCATCCTCTCCTTGACTTTTGTGAATACTATTTCAGTAACAATACAATAAAACTTTGTTAGTACTATTCCGTCTTACTCACACACACACACATACTTCCATACCTGGCTAATGGGTATTCATTTTGGGGGACTCGGTGAAATCCTCCCTTCCTCCAAGAAGCCTTCTGTGATGACCTGAGACACAGTGGGTACCCTTTCTTCCTGCTTCAAAGCTTTTAGTGCTCGCTTCTCTACTGGTGAATTTAAACTGCCTGTTGGCTTTTCTTCCCTCTCTAGACTAAATGTCCTTTGAGAGCCTGGTCAGTGTCTTTTTTTCAAAATCGTATGCCTATTGTCTAGCACAGTGCCTCACACATACTAGGTACTCATTCAATAGATACATGTTGAATTTAATTGAGTGAGAATGTGGCGTATTTAAATTAATTAAAAGGTGGTCATTCTCTTTCCTGAAGATTTTGTCCTGGGACAACAGCAAGACATATGTGAGACACAAGTTGCTCTTAGCATCTATACACATAAACACTCTGGTAAGAAAAGTAACAAAGGAAACAAAAGCAAGTCCCAAAACAACAAATACAATTGACCGTTGCAGACAGAAAAGATTCAATATACGCACATTTTCACTACCTAACCAGAAAAGAATTCGTAAGTAATAATTTCCCGTGTTGACCAGTATTGGAAGAAAACAAAACTCTCAAACACTACTGAAGGGAACACAAAATAAAGAACTCGTTTGGGGATATCTTATCCATACCTATACAATGTGCTTAAAGTTTTACAAAACCTTTAAACTAGAAATTCCACAAATAGAAATGTAGCATTAGAAATAAACATATGTGGGCCGGCCCCGTGGCCGAGTGGTTAAGTTCGTGCATGGCGACCCAGGGTTCAGATCCTGGGCGCGGACATGCACCGCTCGTCAGGCCACGTTGAAGCGGCGTCCCACATCCTACAACTAGAAGGACCTGCAACTAAGATATACAACTGTGTACAGGGTGGGTTTGGGGAGATAAAGCAGAAAAAAAAAAAAGAGATTGGCAACAGTTGTTAGCACAGGTGCCAATCTTTAAAAAAAAGAAAAAAGAAATAAACATATGCAACACCTTATTATAGAGACATTGATTATAAAAACTTTTCTGTTACCAAGTAAATAAAAACTATATACACCATCATAGACTGATTAAAGAAATTGTGGTGAAATAATAGTCATTAAAAAGAATACAAAGCAAGAGCTGGCCCAGTGGTGGTGGTTAAGTTCACACGCTCTGCTTTGGTGGCCCGGGGTTCGTGGGTTTGGATCCCAGGCATTGACCTGTACACTGCTTATCAAGCCATGCTGAGGCAGGCGTCGCACATATAAAGTAGAGGAAGATGGGCATGGATGTCAGCTCAGGGCCCTTCTTCCTCAGCAAAAAGAGGAGGATTGACAGATGTTAGCTCAGGGCTAATCTTCCTCAAAAACAAACAAACAAAAAAAGAATATAAACCATATTTATAGAGACAGGAAAAGGTTCAAAACATGTAAGTGAAAAAAGAACTTAGCAAAATGTACACACAATATGATCTAATTTTTGTAAAAATATGTACATATATCCATACATAAAAGACTAGAAGATTACATAATAAAATGTTGCTAAGTGATTGTCTTTGTCTCATAAAGTTACTTGCCATTTTGGCTTTATTTTGCATTTTGTTTTGAGGGTTTTTTTGTATTTTCAGTATTTTTTACAATATACTATTTTTATTTTAAGACAAAAATAAAATTTTAAAGAACCCAAATCAAAAAGCAGGCCTTAAACAATTCAGTCACTTAATTACTGTAAAACTACTCTATTTTGACCTTAAAGGATTCAAAATATTGATCCATGTGCTCACCATATATTTTTATAAAAAGGCCTCATGAAAGCAGCAAATTCCCTTGTCATGTCTGACGGCCAGCTGTGTGCAGATCCACCCAGTGACTGTAGTAGTTAAGAGATACGTGTCTGTTCCAAGAAAACTGCTGAATCACACAGCTCAAGGTCAAGAAAATTCACATATCATGCGACATCATTATCCAGCTCCTCCTGAGTGCCAGGCTCTGTACTCACCACAGTCCAGTACTAACAACCCCCTTCACCCCTCTAAAATGATGACAGTACAGAATTTTTTCTTATTTTTTTATTGAGTGGAAACCACTACCAGGATACAAATTTGCCACTCCTTTCCCTATGATGATGAAGCCACACTTTGAGCTGTTTTCCCAAATGGGAAAATAGAGTCATACCTGATCTTTGCCTCCTTCCCACTCTTTCTTTGACTCTGTGACCAAAGGTGACCAATTGCAAGGTAGCTTGCTATGGGGGAGGTTCTGCCTGGCTCAGGAACCAGAGCAAAACCAACTGTCCTGCTTTGGATCAAACCCATTTCTCAGTCCTTGTTATTCTGTTGAACAACAAACTATGCTAATATTCTAATGAACTCTAATCACTTGCCTTGTTCTGCTCTGGAGAGGAGGTAGCAGGCCTGGAAGTAAGGGTTTACAGGACCCAAAGCCACTCTGTGCCAAACTGCCAGAGAAACAAAGCATCCAACCCGCAGATCAGGACATAAGGTTTGACAAGTGAGTTAGGAAGTCAATGAAGAAGGACGGTGGGAATCTGCCTGTCTCATAAAAATCTGGGCTATAAGGTCAGCTCACCCAAAAGGACTACTCCAAAACCATCCCCACCCCATCCATCGTTTAGGAACATTCAGTCCTTAACAACAAGAAATAAAATGGGAAGCCCAGGGCTCAGTGCAGAGAAGTAGAATTAGCAACAGTGCTTTGCTCTAAGGCTTCTGCCAGCTGCAAGTAAGGCCACATTCCCAGCTCTGCTCCACCGCACCTTTCCTGCGAGAGCCCTGCTCTGCCACACACGTCCTTGGCCTCGGGCTCAATGGCTGTGGCGTTAGTGTGTATAATTCTCAGTCCAACTTCTCTTGAACCCTCTGACCCTTCTGGGTCAAAGAAGGCCCATCCTGACCATCTCCACCATCTGTTCCCTTCCCTAACTTACTGCCCCCCTCCCTAGTTCTCCTGGAAGATCAACACATTATGTAACTTAACTGGGTTTCTGAATCTTGTCTGAACAACGGCAGACTCAATATATTCAGATAGTGGAAGTGGTCTCGCTGTAAAATAAATTCATGTGGCCATTTAGCAGCATAGCTGCAGGGGCCTGGCTGAGAGCCGGCATCTCCTGCTGCCAAAACCTTGTTTCCCTTTATCTTTCCTTTTGTCCCACTTTCTTTTCATTCAAGGTTAATGTTCCTGGGCTTTTCCAAACAGGTGACTCCAGCTATGTTAATAAAGCAAGGTGTGACAGCATCTTCCGGGACTTCAGATGTCAAACACTGATGGGAAGAGGGAAAAGTACTGTTAAATTATCACATCCTCTTAATAACATTCCAAGGGAGAGGCCACTTATCTTGATTTTAATTTTTCAGTCTCCTTTTATGTCTTCCTCTAAAAATAGAGCTCAAAGAAAGATCACCCATGAAGCACCTATCGGAAAGACTTTACTAACATTTAGTGGGAGCTGGCTGGAGTATGGGGCAGATTAAGGACAAGGACTGGAGGGGGAGAAGTGACAATGTACCTGATGAGAGTAAACTTTATGCTTTGTAAGCCCACGCACAGTTCATAAACACAGACCTAAACAGATTCAAATTTTAAAGTTATTTGAACAAAGCATGGCCTGAAATTCACCTGTGTTTCCTCTGCAGAAGGAGCTGATCAAGCAAAATGCTTAGGATAGACAACTTAGGGAGAGAATGTTTAGCTTACTTAGGAAATTAAATTGTTTTCAGTCTCCAAAAAAGCTCTGATTTAAAACAAGTCATTCTTACCTGTGGCTTTAAACCTCTGTTGGCCAACATGACAACATTTCCCTTTACATGAAAGTCAGATTTCAGAAACTTCGGTATTGGTCACTGTTGCCAACAGTGAATGATCTATGAACTATCTGTATCAGAAGCACCTGGTGTTCTAGGCAGGTCTAAGCTCCACTCCCCCTTAGCTCTCCACCACCTGAGCCCTTCTCTAACGAAGCTTCTGAATCAGAATCTCTGCTACGGTTCGGAGTTTGAAGTCTAGGAGAAATTCCAGCAAGACATTTCTGACAGGCTGGATGGATATAGGTGGCCAGGTAGACGTTGACCTATAAAAGGCTTGGAACCAGGGACTCAGCTAAAGATAGCCTTGAAGAAGCCTGGACTTCCAGGAGCAGAGACCAAAGTATTGGTACCTGGACAAGGACCAGTAGCACCTTGGGTTACTAAAGAGAAAAGATGGAGCATGATGAGGCTTCTAGATTAAATGTAAGGAAAAAAATTAAGAATTAAAGACTGAGGATAATGATTGCATCTTGTTAGCAGAGGTTCAAGTCCAAAGATGGAAATCCTGGGACAAAGATTGGAACCTAGCAGCAGAGCAGCCGATCAATAAAGATAGAAAGAGCTGTAGTTAGCAGCAAGATGGACATGAAGGGGAGCTAAGGTCTTCTGAGGAAGAGGCTTGTGACAAGGCATCTCGGTTCTAGAGCTGTGACAAGAGTGTCCTCCTGAGCACACAAACGCATCTGGTTAACAAGAGCAAATGAGTACTAATTAAGAGCCCAGGCTACTCCCAACATCAGGCCTCCCTCAACTCAGTGTAAAGCAGAAGTTTCCGTAACAATGTTGTGTTAAATGCACTAGGCCACCGATGGCTAGAATTCAGCATCACAGGGAGAGAACACACGGACAGAAGCACTTGGGAGGGGAAGGAGCTGACGTCACTTTACATCCCCAGGCCAAGTCTTAACAAGGGCAAGAGAATTCATCATTAGCCCAGTGTACAAGCCCCAGCAATCAAGACACTCAAGCCCAGGCTCAGGGGAGCGGGCTCGTCTATAGCGGACGCATTCTCATTGCTCAGCGCTGAGCAATCAGCCAGGCACGAGGGTGGGGCAGAAACGGTGCCTCTGTCTGACTTTCTCAAGCCTAGCTAAGCAAACCAGCATTTCAGGCAGCGTGAAATGACATAAAATCTACATTTTTTGAGAGCATACTGGAGACATTGTGCTAGCTGCTTTCCCATGTAGTATTTAATAGTTCCAACAACACTGAGAAGTAAGTTGTGTTAGCCCCATTTCACAGATGAGAAAGCCAAGGTCCAGAGAAGTGAAGGGACCTGCCCAAGCACCTTTCTGATGATTTCTCATGCTCAAAGCACTAGCCATATATTTTTCAGAAACTGCTTCTTTTATAGTAGAAAACTTCTTTTACAGTGAAGGAGACTTCACTACTTTATGACGGAAAAAGGGCTTTAGAAGTGAAATGCACACATGCATATACAAACACGCACAACCATAGCCTCAATCTTGTATTTAGTTTAGGGAAATAGAAAAGAATTTCCTGTGGATTTTTTTTTTTAGTGCACCTCTCTTATTTGACCCAAACTTTGCAAGAAAACCGCTGTGATTAAAACATACATAAAGCCTACATAAGTGTTCCATAAGTACCAGAGCCCGCTCCTACTTTGCACCCAGTTCTGTCCATCACTAAACTGTGCTTTTTCTATAGCACCATTTTGCACCACTCAGTCTTGTTCCTTCTGCCTGAGGCTCCCTCCCCAGCTCTCCCCACTTGTTGGGATGTTACTCAAACGTCAAAGCCCAGTTCAATTCCTACCTCCTATAGGAAACCTTGTGCGAATCATGAGCCTGCGACCCGCTTCCTTCTAATCTTACAGCAAGGAGAGACAAAACTAAGTGGTCAGCACCAAGATAGGTGTTTGAGACCAAAATCAGAGACAGTACAAGGCTAGGCTGCCAAGAAACTAGAAGAGAGGAATCAAAACACAGTTAAAGCAGCCAAAATAGAGCGAGGGCTGGTCCCAAGTCTAATCAGCGGGCAAGGCAATAAAAGACAACAAAACTTTGAAGAAAACCTTGAGGAGGAAGAGCCCCTGAGTCAACCCCAAGCTTGGAGACGGTCAGCGCTAACAGGGAGACCAAGTATGGGAGCAGGTGGCCACCTGGTCATTCCAGAGTCAATCCCGAAGCTGCCTATGAGAACCAGACCTCTTCTGCCACAGAGGCGCTTGTGTCCACCCTCAGAACAAGGGAAGTGGAAGCCAGAATCTGACACCATGATTCCAACCAGGACTGCTCCCCCAGAGGCAGAGAGCGCTCATCTTTACCACATGATTTTGGAAACACAGGGAGTGGCATTTCTAGTCCCCAAAATATCGGCCACCATCACCTCCCTGACGCCGATGCCTGAAATGTCTCTGGTTGCGGAATAGAACTTAATGGCTTCTATCAAGGATGAGGCTTAAGACACTAACAACAAGAGGGAAAAGTAGAGAGTGTTTTCCCCAGGAGCAGAGCGTGAGAGAAAGGAGAGCTTGGCTCCAGAAAGGTCAAAAAACACGGACATCGTGGAAGGTAAACGGATGTGGAAAGTGGAATAGAAGAAAGCTGGATATTTCCTAGACTCCATTTTACCTTCATCAGTGCTGCTCCAGATGGCCCCTCCCTTCTCATCCGATTGAAACTGGCCTGGGGGAGGGGCGGCGGGAATGGTCAGTGGCCGACACCTGATGGAGGCTTCACGTGAGCCCCTCCTGCTACTACAGAGGACCTAAGATATGCACAACCTCGTGGAGCAGAAAAGACACGCGCATGAACACCGAGCGCAGTCAGCTGAGAGCAGGCAGGCACGGAGTCTGCAGCCTGGAGATGTCCCTGCGATTCCTGGCTGCCACTGACTTTTCTCTGTGATGTTGGACAAGTGCCAAAACCTCTCTGTACTTTCATTAATTCGTGAACAATATGGCTAATCCTTGTCTCATAAGGATGCTGTGAAAATTAATGAGCTTATTAAAAAACTAAGCAAAACTGATGTCAAAGTCCTTTGTATACCCTAGAGATGCTATAAACACTAGGTGATCTAATTTAAAATACAGATGTGTATTTCCATTTATGTGAGCCAATATAAAAACATTCAGCTTCACAAAGCAATGGCTATTTGATTATTTCAAAAAGAGGGGAGGGTGGGACAGCAAGGTTCCTAAGCTGAGAAAAGAATATCCTCTGAGTAGAGGAAAATTAATGTTGAGTACTTAGTTTAAGACGTAAATATCAATAATCTTTACTCAGGGCTTACTATGTGCAAGGTGCCACGTTAAGCATGTATTATTTCATTTAATCCCCGCAGTAGCCCAATGAAAGCGTTCTTACTATTTCCCGTTTCATAGATAAGAAAACAAATTCTAAGAAATTAAGTCAACAGCCAGGGTTACACACTGAGTCAGTAGCAGAGCCAAGACTCGAACCCCAGGACTGCTCAGTTCCTCACTCATCTGTCTTTCCATTAAACTACACTGCCTCCCCACACACAGAGAGACCCCACAGAATACGTAATGTTGGTAGAGTATTAAATGCCAAAAAAACCCAGAAAACCTGGCAGAGTAGCTAAGGGAGAAGGCTTAGAAATCTAAATGCTCATTAATGCTAAAGCCAATAAATAAGATAATCTCTAAAGTTAACAAATCCATAGGAAAATAACACGTGATGTGTGAAATTCTTCTTTACCTTTGCCCTTCCACTCAGTCCACTCTGGTAATTGCATTTGTGATGTAGGTTTCCACTGGTCCCCCTGTGGAACTGTGGTCCCCGCCTGGGACTCGTCTCCTCCAGCCCTAATATGCTGCATGACCTTGGGCAAGTCACTTCCCTTCTCCATAAAATCCAGTACTACTTAATAAACTTTGACAGAGAGCCACTCAAGCCCAGGCACTGACCTGGTGTTCTCTTCAGCTAACGAGTTGCCCGGCTCTGGGAAAGCACCTCCGAAGTGTGGAGGGTGGTACAATTTGCCTGTGGGTATGAATTACACTTTTCAGTTCAGAGGAGAAGGAGAACTGAAACTGACTCTAACGGGTGCTGAGCTGGTTCCTCATCACACACCTAACAAGCCCTGACTCTAATTTTCCTCTCTCCGCAGCCTGACATCTCAGCAATCTGATGATTAACACACCATTCTCCAAAGGGAGCCATCGCCTCTCGGCCCCAGGGGGAGTTGGTGACCCTGGGCTTCCTCCAGGCCACGTGGTGTCCACCTGTTTCCTCTCTCTCAGCCATGCAGTTCTCAAGACACTGCCTAAAGCCCAGGAGCAGAGAACAACGCAGCCTGTTGCCCCGAGCCCTACAGGTGGAGCTGAATTTAGTCAGCTGTTGAGGGCGGCCCTGCGCTTCTCCCTTTCCAGCCTCCAGAGCCAAGTTAGAGACCACTAGGGCTCCTCCAGGCCAGCTGCGGACTCCGTTTACAGCTCAGCCAGGAAGTATATAATGTTCGGGAGGGAAGGGAAGGCATATCAATTCCCTGAGAAAGGAACCGTAGGGGAGGTCAGAAAACCAGACGTGAGCCTCCATGGAGCACATGTCACCTATGTAACTATCCGAGGCCAGCCTCACACTGAGGAACAATAGGTAGCTGCCACCTGGGGGTCGGACCCTAGGAATACTGAGACGGCTTCTCCCGCTGAATGAAGAAGCTGCCTTCCCCGCCAATTTGCTAATTCCTAAAACGCCGGGCTGCCAGCTCAGCTCCTAGGCTTACAGTCTTTGTTCCCATCTTGTCTGATCCTCCTGCACGGGCTGAGATGAGCTGCTGGCCAAGGCTGGGCTGCTGTCCTGGTGGCTGGAGCTGAGGCGGGTGATGTGGACACTCCAAGCAGAGCAAGTCCAGGACTGAGGGTCTAAGCATGACTGGGGAGCACCTACCCCGTCACGTGCCCCCGCACAGGCCACCCCTCCCACAGACCACAGGACCCAAAGGCAAACTATGAAAAGCTTCAGGCACTCCCGCTTCAGTCACTGTTAACTGTCAGACTTTCTAGTTCTGTCCTTGCCCTTGCTGGTTTTCTCCGGCTGCTCCATTTCAATGCCCACTCAACTTCTAACACTTTCAGTTTTCTTTTTCATTTCTGGTCCCTTCCTTGCCACCTTGGACTAGAGAATGCGACTAGGGCTGGGGAAATATCACACATCGGCTTTGCAATCAGACAGATGCAGGCTGAGTCCCAGCTCTGGCACTCATGAACTGGCTGAGCTGGAGCCAGGTCTTTTAAACTCTCTAATCCTCGGTTTCCTCATCAGTAAGATGAAGCCACTAGTACCTGCCACACAGGGTTATTGGGAAGATGAAATAAGATAAAGTATGTAAGGTCCAGAGGCTGGTAGAACCTCAGGAATGGCCACCCTCATTGCCTGGCTCTTCCAATCCCGAGCGCTTTAAGTAGCTGCCCCAGCATAAGTGGCCCCAACCCGCCCACTCCCAGCCAGGCTCCTCCTGACATGGCTGGGGGTGCGACGAGGAGAGCAGCAGGCAGTGCCAGGGAAGAGGCACATGCTGCCCTCAGCTCCAATGGAGCACTGGCACAGGGAGAGGAGGCAAAGTCAGCGGCCAGGGCAGGACAGGGCCCATGGCTTGGGTCAACAATGAGGTGGGAGTGTTTGGAGCTTAGTCGTAGTGGTGCTGACTGCAGGGTTCCTCGGGGAGGCACACAAGTTCAGAGTGAAGAGCTAGGCAGAACAAGCTTAAAATCACATCCAGGAAGTGTAGCTGTTTATGCCCCCTGGGCTATGTGCACCTCAGGCTGGGATTTCCCTTCCTTTCCCCAGAGCAGAATTTTTGACAGTGAGGAAAAAAAGGAGAAAGGCATCAAGGGGCAGAAAGGACTCAGAAAGGGGAAGGTGTAGGCCCAAAGATGAACTGCCAAAATCTCAGTTTTCTACTCCTTTGGGAAGAACTGCAAGTGTCTTCAGGACCAGGCAGTAGACGCATCTTGTGTCTCCAGTACCAAGCACAGGGCCTACATAGACAAATCATAAATATCAAAACACAAGTGCTTTCTGACTCTCAAGAGAGTACAACTGGGTCCAGCCCCATGGCATACAAGCCAGGCTGTATGTCCCACATACAAAATAGAGGAAGATGGGCACAGATGTTAGCTCAGCGACAATCTTCCTCAAGCAAAATGAGGAAGATTGGCAGCAAATGATAACTCAGGGTCGATCTTCTTCACCAAAAAAAGAGAGAGAGACTCCAACCACCCCAGCACTGCCCTTCACACTTGGCCAGCATCCCAGCGCCAGGCCACAGGAAAGCCAGCATGGGCAGCAGCACTTGATGGAGGCATTTGCCAGCCTCCCCCACTTAAACTTATCCTGCCTTGCTTTTTCATTCCCTGGTTCCACATCCCAACTCTTAAGAGGCCATAGCTGGCGTAGTGGTTGGGATGGAAGATGCTGGAACCAGACTACGTTGGCTCAAATTCTAGTTCTTCCAGTTGTATGAATTTGGGCAAGTTTTGTATCCTCTCTGGGCCTCGAGTTCTGTATCTGTAAAATGGGAGATCACAATTCCCACCTCATAAGTTTGCCGCAAATGTTAAATAGCTTAATACCTGTAAAGCACCTATCTGATAGTAAATGAGTCTATTAATATAACAGGTAATATATGAATTATTAATATCTGCTTTCAACCCCTTCCATAATCTGACAACCTATTTTAGACTCTTTCGTCTGGGTTTCTAAAGTCATCTCCCCAATAGATTGCTTAGTCCACACATCACTTCAGTGTAAGCACCGCCTATTGCTTCGTGTAAGAGCTGTTGCCCCCACTACCTCCCCACTCCCACCCCACCAGGAGCCCCGACCTAGCAAGCTCCATAGGATCCCTACAGAAGAAAAGGTGCGGACAGTCAGTCACCATGGTGTCACGGAGCACCTTCAATAGGGTTAGTAACAGTGCCTTCAATGAGGGGACATGAACTGGACTGCAGGCAGCAGACAGTCCCCTGAAGACTACCGCATGCAGGGTACTTATGCTCAGCCTCTCTCGGCTAGAGTTTCTCATCTATAAATGGGGATATTGGCGCAGACCAGTGGTTCCTAACCTTCTCTGCATTGCACATACCTTTGAAAATCTGGTGAAAGCCATCAACTCCCCTTGAGTCTACAGTATAGACGCTAAGCTAAGAATCCCTGGACTGGATGATTGCTGAGATAAATTTTTAGTTCTAAAAGTATGTAAAACATACACATATAAAGCAAGTTAAAAAAATAAGATAATATATGGAGAAATGATATTTATCTGACGTGCACTGTTATGTCTATGCCAACTGTTAAAATCTTGAAATTCCTCTATTCTGGTTGGTAAATGACATCTGTCCCAAAGCCCTCCCACCTCTGTGACCCTGCTACTTTGGCCGCTCCGGCCCCTCCCCAGACTCTAAAGACCTCCTCATCATCCATCAATTAATTAAAGGGAAATACCCGGCACAAAAGAGGCCTTTGGAACCCAGTGCTAGTGCTGTGGCCAGCAACCATTTTGATCAATTAGTGCCCACTGTTTTGAATATCATTCCTGGTATATAATAAACCTTCAAAGGATAATGCAGACGACAATGGCCTAGGAGATCAGAGGGTGTCAGAAAAGTTTCATAGGGAAGGTGGCACCTGAGCTAAAGCTGGCGATGGTGTAGGATGTGGATAGTGTGGAAGGAGGAGCCCATTCCAGAAACACGGATAGACTCAGAGGAGGCGAAGCAATGCAGAGCATTCAGTGGGCGGCAAGGAAACCCGTCTGGGTAAGCAGGTGACACTTATCGGGAGCAAAGATGGAAAAACAGGTAGAGACCAACCTGTGGAGGACCTTAAATGGCCAAGCAAAGGAATTTGGACCTTGCCCTACAAAGAAGAATCAACCCCATCCTAAAGGGATAGAGGGCTAGACTATTAGCTAGGGAATTCCCATCATATTATTCTGAAACTTCTCCACCTCACGGTGTGAAATGAAAAATTCAGAAAATGGAGGAAGTATGTTGTAACAGCAGATTATCATAAAGCCCAGGGGCTTTGAGTTTTGTCCTGACTCTACCTCATTCATCAACTCAGAGTCTCCAATGGCCTTTCCAACTCCAAAGTTATTTGATGCTAAAAGTATTTGGGATCCCATATATCATTTCCCCCCAAAATTTTTAGATTTGGAGGTCAACACGAGTAGTTTTTTCGCTAGTATACAAATGATCACCCACATTTGTTATCTTTTTTCCTTAGTGTCAGGGCCAATAAAAATTTCCAATTCAAGAAGCCACATTATTCCATCCTTAGCTCAAAGCAGTTGATAAGTATGCATTGCTAGTAGGGACATCTCAAGGTTTGGCTTAGTACTGTGTTTTTGACACAATAGATATGAACTGGAAAAGAGTAAAAAATATTACTTCTCAGAACTGTGCCTTCCATGTTGTAACACATTCCTTATTCCCATTCAAATGTCTCAAGATTGGAAAAAGGAAAAGAGAAAGGTAGGGCAGAGAAGCAGAGAGAGAAAGGAGGAAAAAGAGAGGACAAAAAAGGAGAAAAGAAGAGACAGAGAAGGAAAAAAATTAGTAAAATTAAAGTGTTGAATAAACTTTTGCTGGCAGCTTAAGAGGTAAACAAACTTTAGGGATCTTATGTTCTAGAACCTGGGTTAAGCCAACAATTAGAGCTAGTCACCATGAAGACTCCTGCCTTCAAGGTTTTGGACTGTGTCGTAGTCCAAGGTCTTGATTCAGTACCAACCCATTGGGGGACTTCAGAGAAGTGTCTTCTCTCTAGCCTTTGGTTTGTCTCCACTGTCACACCATGACTAATGTGAGCTAACCTTCTGGTGGTTTGGAGGATAAAGTGAGAGAACGCATTGTGAAACTACATTAGAAAGCAAATGTGTTATATCAACATAAGAGATCATATTATTAAAACAGCTTTGTGGGCTACTTAGTTTTCAGTTCTTTCTTTCAAAGCCAGACTAATCCCAAAACCTAAGCCGATGATGATTAAAATCAAAACCTGACTTTTGATTCCTAGATCAGCTTACCCTGACTTGCTTCAGATTCTTCTCCCAACTTCACTGAGTGGTTTTAGCCTAGAGTTGCCAGAAAAAAATGCAGGACATCCAGTTAAATTTGAATTTAAGATAAATACCAAATAATTTTTTAGTGTATGTATGTTCCAAATCCTGCATGAGACACACTTATACTAAAAAAGTATCCCTTGTTTATCTTCAATTCAAATTGAAATGTGCTCTGTATTTTTATTTGCTGGATCTGGCAACCCTATCCCATTCACTTACTGACCTCTTGACTCCTCCTGAATCCAACAATGATCTTGGCCAACCTTACAACAGAATGTGAGACATCAGTTGCCAATTTCATTCTTCTTGAAAACATAGTGTCTATTTATTTCATAAATACATTGCAACATTTTTCTCATAACAAGACTCTAAAGGCAAAAAGATCAGGGATTAGAAAGGCTATCTCCAGGGCCAGCCCTGTGGCCGAGCGGTTAAGTTTGCAAGCTCCGCTTCAGCAGCCCATGGTTTCGCTGTTTTGGATCCTGGGCGCAGACATGGCACTGCTCGTCAGGCCACGTTGAGGTGGCATCCCACATGCCACAACTAGAAGGACCCACAACTAAAAGTATACAACTATGTACCGGGGGGCTTTGGAGAGAAAAAGGAAAAATAAAATCTTTAGAAAGGCTATCTCCCCAGCCCACTTCTTATCTTCATACCTCTGTTCCAGCCCAGTCTCTCCAAATGACAAACACTAATCCCAAAACAAAAGAAAACCCACCCCTGCCCCCAGCACCAACTTTAATCCTCCCTCCCATTAGATCAGGGAGATATAAAGACTGAGAGAAGGTTTTCAACCCCAGATGTACATTAGCATCAAGGAAGCATTAGAAAATTCAAATGCTCAGGTCACACACCAGGCCAATTACATCACAACCACTTGAGTTAGTACTCAGACATCATCATTTTTTTAAAGGTCCCTGTGTGATTCTAATGTGCATCCAGACTTGAAAACCACTGGCTTAGCATTTACATCTCAGTTTTATACCCAGCCCAAGCCCCTTAGGAAGATTTAGGAAGATATAGGAAGCAGGCAGTTTGAGAAGAGACTAAGGCAGCAAGAAGAGCTAAGATCAAGTTCCGAATGTGGATGTGATCTTTTTTCTATTTTACTTTGGCTACAGCCACCTTTGTCACGGAGCAAATATATCAACCAAAGTTTGTCATCAAATCTCCCCCAAATTAGCAAATTAGATTTCAAAGATGAGATGAAAATATGAATAAAAACTAAAAATTAGAATTTACAACATTGTATTCTCACAAGCAGCACTGTAATATTGTACACACACTACGAACAAGGAAACTGAAGGTCACGAAGTTCAAGTGTCTTGACCAAGATCACTCATTGTATAAGTGGTCCAGTTAGAGCCAAAATCCAGCTGTTTCTATGATACAGCAATGCACCACCACATACAGCTTAGGACGTGTACTGTCCAATTCCAGGGAGCATCATTCACTGTACTATGATACAAACAGTGCCTCTGGAGTAGAGCTATAGATAATCTTCACCATATAACATGATAGCCCTAAACTGCTTCCTCGAAGTTATCAGAGACTGTTGATAAAAGTACCAACGATCAGGGGCTGGCCCGATGGTGTAGTGCTTAATTTCACACGCTCTGCTTCAGCGGCCCAGGGTTTGTGGGTTTGGATCCTGGGCATAGACCTACACACTGCTCACCAAGCCTTGCTGTGGCAGCGTCCCACATACAAAACAGAGGAAGATTGTCACAGATGTTAGTTAGCTCAGAGCCAATCTTTCTCACCAAAAAAAAAACCAACGATCAGAGTTCTGCAAGAAGTAACCTGATATGAGGACAAAGTCTCCCTGAACCAGGTAGTAAATCCACATTTTTTGCCCTACCACTATGTCAGGCTTGACTTCAAAAGAAATAAATGAGGGTTGGAGGAAGGGAGTAAGAGCAAGAGTCAAAGATAGGTCACACAAGGAGCATATCTGATGGCCACCTTATGTCCAGCATTTCCCAAACTCTCCCTATCCCAGAACTGTTCCTCCTCATAACAGCTCCTAAGAGTTCATCTCAGCATTTTTCATGTGGTAATTCTAGCCAAATGCCTGGAACTTATTTTATATCCACACCCATTCCCTCACTGCTTCACACACAGTGTCAAGATGTCCTGACATTTCACATTCTAAATAATTTTCATACCTCCCCCCGAATGTCCAACACTGACCACACATCATAGATTAGGCTCCACTATCACTTCCTGGGGCCAATGTTTTGACTTCCCAACCGGTCTCCCTGAAGTCAATCTTTGCCACTCAACTCCATCCACCATGCTGCCACCACAGTGATTTCTCTAAGAGGCTAACATGACTGCTTACAACCCTTCGGTTCAGTGGTTCTCCATTGCTTACAAGAGGAAGTCTAAATGCTTTAGCATGACATGTGAAGCTTTTCACAAGCTGGCTTCCTCTTTCTCCATCAAACAATGATTTCTCCTGAATCATATCTACCATTTCCTACCTTGCCTATTATGCTTTGCTAAAATCAAACTGATTGTAGTTCCTACCTTCTGATATGTGATTTCACACTAATATGCCATTATTCATGGTGGATCTCTGACCTAAACTATTCTCTCTCTCCATCACGCCTTTTTTATCGGATAACATCTGTCCAGTCTTCAAGGCTAACTCAAGTGTCATTTCCTCCAAAAAGGCTTAATTCAATGCCTAGCAAGGATGAAGAGCCTCATTTTGAGCTCCAATAGCAGTTTCTATCATGGCTCTTACTACATTGCATAAAAAGTGCCATTTTTACCTGTTCATGGGATCTACTCCCTCAGAGATCTCAAACTGGTGATTTAAGGGATAATTCCAATCCTAGATGTTTTTTGTTTGCTTGTAGTATATCTTTTTAAATTCTGTATTATGTACTAATATTTAACAAATGAGCAAAATGACGTTCAACCTCTATTGGAGATAGAGTAACAAAGACGTGATTTAACCTTCTGCCTGAAACAATCAAACCAAACCAAAGAAGACAAAATATATGAGAAAAGTTTTCAAGAAACTGGCCATAAGGTAATGAAGGACAGTGATCCCTGAAAGATAGGAAACAAGTGAGGTGAGCCCCACCATTGCCCTAGGGTATTTCCTTGAGAGACTTTTCAGGCCACAGCACGGGGGGTGGGAACCTAGGCGGGACCCAGAGGACTCTCTGAATTGAAGAAATTGAGCTAACCAAAGTGGTTGAATTCACAGGACAGAGTATCAGAAAGGAGAGACCTGCACAGGGAGAGAACCCCTCTTACCTCCCATTGAATATTCAGCAGAACACTAATCAGCACATGCTTTGAAAAGACTACCTGAGGCTGGGGAAAGAACCATCCAAAAGGATTATGGGGAAATATTGCCCAGTACTCACATAAGGCCAGGTATATTGCCTCAGTTCCAACAACCAGACTGGAAAACCTCATAATTCACGGGGCGTCGGATACAGTACTCAGAAGTATCTTACCTCGGTAGTGTGAAATAAGTAGTCTTAAACCAAACATTGCTCTTGTTTGCAGTTAACAAATCTTAAAAGCAAGACACCAAATGAATTAAAAGATTTCCAAGAATCTCAACTATGTGCAAGAACAAAGGTTAAGGATATTTGTAAGAATACAAAGATAACCAGCATCCAACAAAGCAAAATTCACAATGTCTGAAATCCAATCAAAAATTATCAGACATGGAAAGACAACAAAAAACTGACCCCTTATGAGAAGAAAAACCAATCAAAATAAAAACCAATCCATAATAGGCACAGATGTTAGAATTACTAGACAAAGATATTAAAACAAACATAAAATATAACATTACTTCATATGTTCAAAAAGTTAAGTAGAGATATAGAAGCTACAAAAAAGACACAAATGTATGTTTAGAGATTAAAACTACAAAATCAGAGATTGTGAAATATGTTGTCTGGGATTTATTATGGATCAGACATTGCAGAAGAAAGGAGTAGAGAACTTAAAGAAACAGCAATAGAAACTGTACAGAAAGAAACACAGAGAGGAAGAGAGGGAAAGAATATCAGCTGGACAAATTTAACTGGACTAACACAGTCATGTGCATAACAACATTTCAGTCCACTGCAGACCACATATATGACAGTGGTCCCATAAGATTAGTACCATATGGCCTAGCTGTGTAGTAGGCTGTACTTTCTAGATTTGTGTAAGTACACTCGATGATGTTTGCACAACGACAGAATCTCCTAACAAGGCATTTCTCAGAACATATCCCTGTTGTCAAGTGATGCACGACGGTACACCTAGTGTGGAAATCCCCAAAGAAGGAGGAAGAAGGAAAAATATTTGAAAAAAATGACTGACAAAACTGTTTTTTCTGTTATTTTGAGAAATAAATTAAGTAGCATAGGTTATAACCCAAAGCACAAAAATAAATATGCACAAGTCCATACTGATATCAATAAATAATTGAATAAATAAATAAAAGGGGGATAATAGAAAAATCACAGAAGGATTCCAAATAATGCATGGAGATACTCTGCTCTGAAGGGGTAGGGGGTAGCCTAACTTTACAATGGAGAAACTGACAAATGCTACTTCAACCTGACGATCACAGTTAACATGGATGACAAGAAATCATGTTGATAGTATTTATCCTTGATGTGGTGTGACTGACATGATTAACCCTGTGGTCTTCCTCCCAAGAACACATAACCCCAGTCTAACATAAGTAAAACATCATACCAATCCCAATTGAGGGACGTTCTACCAAATACCTGACGACTACTCCTCAAAACTGACAAGGTCAGTGGCCAGCCCAGTGGCTTAGTGGTTAAGTTTGCATGTGCCACTTCAGTGGCCCAGGGTTCAAGAGTTCAGATTCCAGGTACAGATCTATGCACCACTCATCAAGCCATGCTGTGGTGGCATCCCATATACAAAACAGAGGGAGATTGGCACAGATGTTAGCTCAGGGACGATCTTCCTCAAGCAAAAAGAGGAAGATTGGCTAACATCAGGGTCAATCTTCTTCACAAAACAAACGAACAAACAAACCTGACAAATTCATCAAAAATAAGGAAAACCTAAGAAATTGTCACACTCAAGAGGAAGCTAAGGAATTAAGTATTTAGTTAACAGCATCAGTTGAAACACAACTGATTTGGGGATGTCAGTTTTGTATCCTGCAACTTCAATGAATTCATTTATTCGTTGCAGTCACTTTCTTGCTTGGAATTTACTACATTTAGGGCCATGTCATCTGCAAACAGGGATAGTTTTACCTCTTTGCTTCCAATCTGGATGTCTTTTATTACTTTTTCTTTCTATCAGCTCTAGCTAGAACTTCCAGTACAATGTCGAATAGCAACAGGGAAAGCAGGCACCGTTGTCTTGTTCCTGATATTAGGGGAAAAGGTTTCAGTCTTTTAGCTTTGAATATCATGTAAGCTGTGGGTTATTCACAAATACCCTTTATCATCTTGAGGAATTTTCCCTCTATTGCTAGTTTTCTAAGAGCTTTTTATCATGAAAGGTGTTGAGTTTTGTCCAATTCCTTTTCTGCATCCGTTGAAATGATCATGTGAATTTTTTATTCATCCTATTAATTGTGTTTTATTAATTATATTGAACCGTCCTTCCATTCCTGAGGTAAATCTCGCTTGGTCATGGTGAATAATCCTTTTTATATACTGTTGGATTCAATTGCTAATATTTCATTGAGGATTTTTACATCTATATTCATAAGGAATATGGGTCTGTAATTTTCTTTTCTTGTGATGTTTATATCTGGCTTTGGTATCAAAGTAATGCTAGTCTCATAGAATGGGTTATGCAGCGTTCTCTCTGATTTTTTGGAAGAGTTTGAGAAGGATCAGTGCTAATTCTTTAAACGTTTGGTGGAACTCACTGGAGAAGCCATCTGATCAGGGCCTTTTCTTTCATGGGAGGTTTTTGATTACTGATTCAATCTCTTTCATTGTTATACATATGATGATATTTGCCACTTCTTCCTGAGTCAGTTTAATTTGTGTCTCTAGGAATTTGTTCATTTCTTCTAAGTTACCTAATTTGTTGGCATACAATTGTTTATAGTATTCTCTTATAATCTTTTTTATCACTGTGAGATCAGTAGTAATGTTTCCAGTTTCATTTCTGATTTTGTTATTTGTGCCTTCTCTTTTTTTCATTGTCAGTCTAGCTAAAAGTTTGTAAATTTTGTTGATCTTTTCAGAGATCCAAATTTTGGTTTCATTGATTTTCTCTATTGTCTTTCCAAACTCTATTTGTTTATCTCTGCTCTATTTTTTTAATATTTTCTTCCTTCTGAAGAGATTTGGGTTTAATTTGCTCCTATTTTTCTAGTTCTTTAAGGTATAAAGTTAGGTTATCGACTTGAGATCATTGTTCTTTTTTAACATGGGCATTTACAGATATAACTTTCCCTGTGAGCACTGTTTTACGCATCCCATACATGTTTGTTTGTTGCATTTTGTTTTCATTCACTTTTAAGTATTTTCTAATTTCCCTTTTGATTTCTTCTTTGACCCATTGGTTGGTTGGTTGTGTTAATTTCCAGATATTTGTCAATTTTCCAGTTTTCCTTTTGTTACCTATTTTTAACTTCATCTTGTTGTGATTGGAGAAGATACTTTGTATGATATTTATCTTTTTAAATCTATTGAGACTTGTTTTGTGGCCTTAAATTTGATCTATCCTAGAGAACATCCCCTGTTCACTTGAGAAGAATGTTTATTCTACTGTTGTTGTGTGGAATAGTCTGTCTGTCAGTTCTAGTTGTTTTATTTGTAGTTCAAGTGCTCTGTTTCCTTACTTAACCTGTGTCTGGTTGATTTATCCATTATTGAATGTAGGGTATTGAAGTTCCCAACTGTTATTGTAGAGCTCTCTATTTTTCCCTTCAATTCTGTCCTTTTTTCCCTTGTATATTTTGATAGTCTATCCTAGATGCATAAACATTTATAATTATTATATCATATTGCTGTATTGAAACTTTTATTAATATATAATATCCTTCTTTGTCCCTTGAAACTTTTTAGATTTAAGACCTATTTTGTCTAGTATTAGTACAACCACTCCAGTTCTCTTGGTTACTGTTTATGTGGAATATCTTCTCCATCTTTTCACTTTCAACCTATTTGTTTATTTGGATATAAAGTGAGTATCTTATAGATAGCATATACTTGAATCATATGTTTTTATCCATCCAGCTAATCTCTGTATTTTGATTAGAGAGTTTAATCCATTTACATTTAAATTAATTACTGATAAGAAGAGACTTCAGCCACTTTTCTATATGTTATCTATATGCCTAATACCTTTTTTATTCCTCATTTCCTCTCTTACTGCCTTATTTTGTCTTTAATTTTTTGTCTTGAAACATTTTGGTTCCCTTCTCATTTTCTCATGTATACTCTACAGATATTTTCTTTGTGGTTACCATGGGGGTTACATTTAACATCCTAAAGTTACTAGCAATCTAATTTGAATTTATCCCAATTTAATTTCAATAGCATACAAAAACTCTGCTCCTATACAGCTCTGTCCCATCTTTCTGTTACTGATGTCAGAGATTCTATCTATATACATAATAGCACTGATTAATAATTTTTATGCATTTGTCTTTTAAATCATGTACAAAATAAAAAGTGGAGTTAGAAAACAAAATTACGATAATTCTAGCTTTTACAATTTCCCATATATTTACCTTTAACAGAATTCTTTATTTCTTCACAGGGCTTCAACTTACTGTTTAGTTTCCTTTCATTTCAACCTGAAGAACTCCCTGTAGCATTTCTTTCAAGGCAAGTGTAATGGTAAGGAACTCCTTCAGCTTTTGTTTATCTGGAAATGTCTTTACCTGGGAGTTTCTTTCTCATTTTTGAAAGCCAGTTTTGCCAGATATGGAGTTCCCAGTTGAGTTTTTTTTTTTTCCTTCAGTGCTTTGAACATCAACCCACTACCTTCTGGCCTTCAAGGTTTCCGATGAGAATTTGGCTAATAATCTCATCAAGGATCTCTTGTATTTGCTGAATTGCTCCTCTCTTGCTGATGTTAAGATTCTCTCTTTGTCTTTGGCTTTTGGCAGTTTGATTATGATATCTCTCAGTGTGGGTCTCTTTGAGTTTATTCTACTTGGAGTTAATGAGCTTCTTGGATTTTTAGATTTATGTCTTGAATAAAATTTGGAGAGTTTTCAGCCATTAGTTCTTCAAATATTCTTTCTGCCACTTTCTCTCTTCTCCTCCTGGGATTTCCACAATGTGCATGTTGGTCCACTTGGTGGCATCCTCAGGTTCTGTAGGCTCTGTTCACTTTTCTTCATTCCTTTTTCTTTCTGTTCCTCAGACTTGATAATTTCCATTCCCCTATCTTTAAATCTACTGGGATTCTTTCTTTTGCTTGCTCATATCTGCCCTTGAACCCCTCTGTTGTACTCTTCATTTCAATTACTGTACTTTTCAGCTCCAGAATTTCTTTTTTATAATTTCTATCTTCTTATTGATATTCTCATTTTGTTCACACATTGCTTTCCTGTCTTTGTCCATGTCTTCCTTTAGCTCTTTGAGCATCTTTAATAGTTATTTTAAAGTTTTTGTCTAGTAAGTCTAACATCTGGGCTTCCTCAGGTACAGTTTTTGTCCCATCTATTTTGTTGATTTGAATGGACTATACTTTCCCATTTCTTTGTATACTTTATGACTTTTTGTTCTAAAGTGAATGTTTGAATCTTATAATGTGGTTACTATGAAAATAAGATTCTCTCCTCTCCCAGGGTTTGCTGTTTTTCTGATTCTTATAGGGTGTCTCTATGCCAGGATGAGCCTGAGGTGAAAGTTTAAAGTGTTCTCAGGTCTTTTCTGAGCCTTTGTACTTCCCTTTGTACATCCCCAGCATGGATGATGACTTCTAAACTTCCCTATGTGCATAGCTGTTTTTGAATGTCCAAAAGAACAGGTGGAGCCCTTTAAATATCCTGGAAGTCACTGCAGCCCACAGGGGTTGGAAAAATGGCAGCCAGCCTCCATGCCCATGCCTCAGCCATCAGAGCAGCAACCACAACCAGAACACAGACTACCAATATTTGGAAGACAAGGTCCTTATTACCTACCCTGGCTACAGTAAGCAGTGCAAAAAACCAGGTTGCCATCCCCACAGCCACCTGCCTTTCCCATTCCCACAGGGCTGGGGGTGGAAAATGGGTAGCCACACTGCACTCATAGCTGAAATTGACCAAAAGTAACTGCAATTTACCAGCAAGCTGTCTCCTGGAAGTTGCAAGCACTCAAACAAACTCTGGAGTTTGAAAATATTTACTTCAGGCAGTTTCTGCCAGTACTATTGTTGGCCAGGTGGAGACACAGATTCCTAGTGCTTCCCACTCCATCATCATGCTTGACATCACGCTTAAAGGGACATTTCTATCACTAAATGCCTATATTAGAAAAATAAAATATCTCAAATCAATGGCCTCAGCTCCCACCTTAAGAAACTAGTAAGATAAGAGAAAATTAAATTCAAAGTGGGCAGAAAAAAATATGTAATAAAGACCAAAGCAGAAAACAATGAAACAGAACATTACAACAAATCAATGAAACCAAAAACTGGTTCTTTGAGAGGACCAATAAAAATAATAAAACTCTAGCGAGACCAATGAGCAAAAAAAACGGAGGAGATACAAAATTACCATATTTGATGTAAGAGAGCTGATTCTACACATTAAATTTGACAGCTTGGATGAAATGTGAAAATTTTTGAAAGAGAAACTTTTGAAATACAGCTTACTGAAGAAGAAATTATTTAACCTGAATAGCTCCATGTCTAACAAAGAAATTTAATTTGTACTTAAAAACCATTTCAAAAAAACAACTCCAGGCCTAGATGACTTTATTGGTTAATTCTACAAAATATTTAAGGAAGAAATAATACCAATTCTACACAAACTCTTCCAGAAAATGGACGAGAAGGGAATATTTCCCAATGTAGTCTATGAAGCTACAAACCCCAAAGCTAGACAAAAACATTACAAGAAATCTACAGATCAATATTCCCCATGAACATAGATGCAAAATTCTAACACAAATTTTAGTTAATCATATATCCAATGATATATAAAATGATAACACATTATAACCAACTAGGGTTTTTAAAACTTAAAAGTCAATCTATTCAATTCATATGTATGAACTAAAAAAGAAAAATCATATGATGATCTCAATAGACACAGAAAAAGCATTTGTTAAAATCCAACATCATTTCCTGGAAAAAAAATTTAAAAACCTCTTAAAATACTGGGTTTAAAAAGAACCTCATAAAGGACATCTAAAAGAAGCTCATAGTTAATGTCAAACTTCATGGTGAAATACTGAGCACTTTAACCTAAGGGTCAAAAGGCAAAGATTTCCATTCTCATCACTTCTATTCAACATCCTGTAGAAGTTTCCAGCCAGTGCAATCAGGCAAGAAAAAAGAATTAAAAGCCATTCAAATTGGAAAAGAAAAAAGCAAAACTGTCTTTATTTGCACACAACATGATAAATTATATAGAAAATTCTATGAAACTTTAAAAAAAAGGGCAATTGAACTAATAAGTGAGTTTAACAAGGATACAAGATTCAAAATCAATATACAAAAATCAATTCCATTTCTATATACTAGTAAGGAATAATTAGAAATAGAAAAATGCTAAAAAGGATTTACAATAGCATGAAAATTATTAAAATGCTTAGGAAAAATCTGACCAAAGACATGCAAGATCTGTACACTAAAAACCACAAAACATTGATGAGAGATAATAAAGAAGACCTAAATAAATAGAGAGAAATACCTTGCCCATGGGTCCGAAGATTCAATACATATTGTTAAGACGTGATTTCTCCCCAAATTGATCTACAGAATCAACGAAATCCCAGTCAAAATCCCAGCAGGTTTTTGTTGAAATTGATGAACAACTCAAAACTTCATGTGGAAATACTAAGAACCTAAAATAGACAAAACAATAGCCTGGAGTTTTTTGAGAAGATTTTTAATTACAAATTAAACTTCTTTGTTAGACGTAGAGCTATTTAGGTTAACTATTTCTTCTTGAGTAGCTTTGACAGTTGTGTCTTTGAAGGAATTTGTCCATTTCGTGTAAGTTGTCAAATTTATTATCTGTGGAATCAACTCCCTCACAATGGATATTGGTAACTTTGTATCTCCTCCATTTTTTCCTCAGCAGTCTGACTGGAAATTTATCAATTTTATCCCTTCAAAGAATCAATTTTGAAAACTGAAAATAAATTTGGAAGACGAAAACTAAGTAATTTGAAGACTTAATATTAAGGCTACAGCAAATAAGACAGTGAGTACTCACACAAGGATAGAGAAATATCAGGGAGCCGGAATGGAGAGTCCAGAAATAGACCCACATTATCTACGGACAATTAAATTCGGACAAAGGCGCAAAAACAGTTCAATCGAGAAAGGATAGCCTTTTCAACAAAGGTGCTGAAACAATCACTCATCTCTCTGCAAAAAAAAGAGAGGAACTTCAATACAGACCTCGAACCATATACAAAAGTTAACTCAACATGGATCAGAGATTTAAAATGTAAAACCTACAGCTATAACACTTCTAGAAGAAGCGACAGGAGACTATCTCTGTGACACTGGATTAGGTAAAGATTTCTTACCTACAACAACAAGACTATACATAAAAGAAGAAATTGATAGATTGAACTTCATCTACATTTTAAAACATCTAGGTATCAATCATCTTATTTTCTATATTTTATGATGTTTTGGCATCTTTTGGGAACCTTGCTGGCTGAGGAGAGACTGCCCCACACAGGGCGAGTTAATTCCTAGAGACTAAACAACTTGTCAGTGAGCCCACCTTTCATACACAAACCCATCAAGCCAGGGTCCATACACCCAACCATCTCCTTTATCTAATACCAAGCCAATATCCCCCGTTCCCTAAATCAACCCAGGGACAGGCAACAAATAAGCAGGGAGAGCCCCCATGCCCCAAAGCCTGCTGGAATTACTGCAACAAGCTAATCCTAAACTGTTTACCCTGCCTTGCCTTTCCCAAGGAAACCCCAGTAAAGGCTTTAGCCTATACCATCCCCTTGTTCCTTTCTTCCCCCTGACTGACACCAGTGCTTTCCCATGTGGCCCTGCATGGTGTGCCGTGCCTCTCATTTCTAGGGGAACTGTGAGTAACATTACACTCTTCCTTCAATGGCATTGACCTCTCCACATTGCCACTCAACTGCATTTATAAATTAAGACCTAGGCACCAATCAATCTGCACTTCAAAAGACCTAGGAAAATGAAAAGAATAATCACAGACAGTGAAAAAATATTTGCAAAGCGTACATCTGAAAAGGACTTGCATCTACAATACATATATATTCTTTTTCCTTAAAACTCCCCAAATTTAATAATAAAAAATAATTCAATAAAATAATAAGCAAAAGATTTGGACACTTCCCCAAAGAAGATATATGGAGGGCAAATGAATACATGAAAAGATGCTCAATATCATTGGTGATTAGGGAAATGCAAATTAAAACCACAATAAGATACCACTACACCTCACTAGAGTAGCTAAAATTAAAAAGACTGGCCACACCAAGCTCTACCAGCTTCTCTTGGAGAAAATCCCCAGGCTTCCAGCAGGGGAGGGGAAAGAACCATTTTCCAGAGCAGCCTTTCCAACAAACCCTGCCCGCAGGAGAAATTCGCTGGCCGGAGCCTAACCTGCTGGGGTATTATCAGAGCCTAACTGACCTGGGGGAAGGGAAATCCCCAACACAGTCAGCTCTAGCCTGCTGTGTGAGAGAAGGGAAATACCCAACTCCAGCGTTTAGCCATCCCCTCTCGCCTAAGGATGGAGAAAAAAACTGAGAAACACTTGTGCAGAGGCACAGGCTCACTAAAAGACGGGGACCTGATCCTAGGACTGCAGAACTTCCCCACCCCCAATACCTCGCTACACTACCAAAGGCCCTTCTCCCTGGTAATCACGTCCAGCTCTCAAGAAAACTTTACAAACCATAGCAAAAGACAAAAAACATAATTCGAAGAAACAAAGCAAGCATGAGGACCAGACATGGCAGGGATATTGGAATTATCAGACTAGGAATTTAAACCAAGTATGATGAATATGCTAAGGGTTCTGATGGATAAAGTAGACAATACGTAAGAACAGATAGGCAACATAAGCAGAGAGATGGAAATCCTAAGAAAGAACAATGTGGTAAACCCATGCAATGAAATACTACGCAGCCATAAAAATGAGTGAACTATTGATCACACAACATGGAGAATCTCAAAAATAATTATGCTGAGTGAAAGAAGGCAGACAAAAAGAGGAGTGCATAATGCACAATTCCCTTATAGAAAACTCTAGAAAATGCAAACTAATGTATGGTTACAGAAAGGAGATCAATGACTGCCTGTGGAAGTGGAGCAGGGCAGGGCAGGAGGCAAGGTTTCCAAAAGGAATGAGGAAACTCTGTGGGCTGATGAAGATTCACTGTCTTGAATGCGGTGACGGTTTTGCTGGTGTAAATACAGGTCAAAACTTATCAAATTATATACTATTAACATACACAGCTCATTGTATATCAAAAAAAGTGGAAGAGGTTACGTAAAAATCCAGAATTCCAGCTTCTCTTAAAAAATTCAAATATTTACAATCACTGGACCCAAATTCCTGCATGGCAACAAGTAGCTACAGCCAGGGAGCAGCTAGACTAACGCTTTGGTTCGCCACAGAACAAGCCACGCCCTGTTTTTCTCATATGTCTGCTCTTCTCTTCCTTTATTATCTTCCCGGTCTCCACAGACACTCCAGTGTCTGAACCCTGCCCCGAATTTGTATTTTTAGCATTACCACAGTGTCTGAAACATTGTAAACACTCAGAACTTGGGGTTTTTTCCTGCACAAAAGAGGGAATTAGTAACTTCCAAACAGTCAAATTTTTAAATCTCCTCCATCCATTAAGAAGAAATATGCATCTTATTTATTGCTGATGGGATTGCAAAATGATACAGCCACTCTGGAAGACAATTTGGCAGTTTCTTACGAACTTAGAGCAATTGTGTTCCTACGTATTTACCCAGCTGATTTGAAAACTTATACCCACTAAAAACCTGCAAGTGAATGTTTATAGCAGCTTTATTCATAATCACCAAAAAATGGAAGCAACTAAGATTTCCTTAAATAGATGAGTGGATAAACAAACTCTGTTACATTCACACAATGGAATATGCAGTGATTTTAAAAAATGAACTATCAAGCTGCAAAAAGACATGGAAGAATCTCAAATGCATATTGCTAAGTGAAAGAACCCTATCTGTACTATTTCAGTTACATGACATTCTAGAAAAGGCAAAACTACAGAGATGGTCAAAATATCACTGTTTCACAGGGTTCAGAGGGAAGGAGAGAGAGTTGAACAGGTGAGCACAGGGGATTTTTTTACGGTAGTGAAATTATTCTGTATGATATTGTAATGTGAATACATGACACTATGCATTTGTCAAAACCCATAGAACTTTATAGCACAGTAAACCTTAATGCATGCAAACTTTTAAAAAGTCATTTAGGAGTTGGGGGGATACCAGAATGGAATGCATAATATGGCAAAAACAATCTTAACTGTATCACAAATCTATGAAACAACCTTATTGAAGGGGAGTGGGGGAAAAGATGCTCACATAACAGACTTTGGAAATGCATGGAGTCTGTAAGATCAAAAGCAAAATAAACTGTACATAAGCACTGTACCCTGGTTGATAATGTTGTTTCCCATGGGGCATAGATTAACCATTTTGATACCACTGTATATGTATACTAGAGTTGAACAATTAAATAAATGGATGGCAGATAGTGGAAGCCAGATTCTCTCTGTTGGAGAGGGAGGTTAGAGATAATCAAGGGGAGGAGGCTAAAATGATCCATCTGGAAATAGATTAGAGTTGGAGATATCACTATGAACTTATGTTTGGCTTAATACAAAGGGTTACATACAAAACTATTTATAGATAAGTGTATATAACAGGTTAGTATACACACATGTATTTTCTTGCTTTGTCAACTGACAAGGCATAGAAGCAACAACACTGTAGCAGCAATGAACACACTAGACCCTTTCTCTTGATGACTTCTTCCTACTTCCTTCTGGCCCTCATTTCTGTCTCCTGAAATGTACCTTCGAGATAATCTATTGAAATACCTTCCTGTTTTTGCATAAGAAAATGGGGTCCCAAAAAGATGAGTTTTCCAAAATCATACAGTCAGCCCTGGAACTCCTTGCTATGATTCCAACGATTTTCACTTACAGGTAATTCCCAAACTATGGGCTACATGTTTATTGCATTTTATAAAACAGGAGAGCTTGGACCAGCTCTTCCTCCAAAAATTCTCCCAACGCTCTTCTGAGGGCTGGGAAGCAGTGTTGGAGGTTAATTTGCCCTAGTTCCTTTTTGTACTCATTTTATTAAAAACTGATCACAAGATTTTCTTTGACAGGTGTTGCATTTTCTTATGAGCATAACAGAAGAACTGAATAGATTAGAGTTTGTTAACATTATGGTCTTTAAAACGAGCGAGCAGAACAGAGGACACTTTAACTTGGCCCAATATCAAAGAAACTGATTGACTGATGCTCTTATCTGCTTTTTTTTAAGTTTCGTTACATAACAAGGGAAAAATCATCTCAAATTTTCCTGGCCCTCACCCTTCCTGCTTCTCTTTGCTTTTTTTATAGTTAAGCAAAGACATTCAAAAAATTGGCTCTTAAAAATGTCTTTAGAAAAAGAACCTGGTTGTGAAGTTGTTAATGCACTTTGCTTCCTGCTTTCTCTGGAGCTTTCCAGATATTAAAACTCAAATTTGATATAAATAGGCACTGTCTTGATAATTCGCCCTTTGTTTTGCTTGATTGAAAGTAATTACAAGAATTCACAATTACCCAAAATCACCTTTTTCCAGTGGCACACCATCCTCCTTTTTCCACATGTTCATAATGTAACCCGAGAATAATGTTTTTTCCCAAGGCCTTGCATCAGCTGAGGCCCTCTTTTACCCCATCTTATTCCCCACTCTTCTCCAACACACCCTCCAGCTCATCCAAGCAAAAGTTTTCTCTCTCTCCCACACCCACCCCATCTCTCTCTCTCTCTCTCTCACACACACACACACACAACACATACGTACACCTTTGTACCTTGCTCACAATTGCATTCCCAGCCAGATGCTTCCAACTCTCTGTGTATGCAAATCCTTCCCATCCTCCAGGCCCTGCAAATTTTTCACCTTTTCTAAAAACACTCCCTAATTTTCACAGTACTGTGCTAGGCACTCTTAAAGAGAAAGATTAGTTCTACATAACGTCTGTCTCCAAAGAGTTAGTAATTTTCATTGACCCCATCTCAGAGATACTAGGACATTTCATCTCACTACAAGCAATTGATCATATAGAGAATGTCTTGTGTTATTCTTGCTAACCAACAACAGATGGTTAGAACAGAAATTATAAATTACACTTCTGCAGTCTTTGCCTCCCTATTCCAATTTAGAGGAGGAACGGATGATAGAAGGAAGATGGGAAAACAAGAGTCTAGGTAACAATCTCAACAGCCTTTGATTCTAGGCCTAAACTTAATGGAATAACCAGGACCCTAAGTCTCCTCAAATGAAAGGGCCTGAGGCAGATGTATAAAGGAAGTCTCATGTACCACAGGTTTAAATATTTTAAAATTTTACATCAAGTTAATAAACTGTTAAATAAAATATGCTCTCTCCTCTTGTCTTGATGAGTATGCTTTCATAACAAAAAAATGGAGAAGTATGTGTTTTAAATGACTGAATATCAGAAAAATATCAACAATGACTAAATACAATTATTATTGTTTTTGTCTGGTGTTCTATTGCTGGGATAGCAATGGTCAGTAATAAAATCATACATGATTCATAATTATTATTTATTTATTACACAAACTTTATTTCCTTTACCTTCATTTCAGTAAAACCACTGTTATTATAACTGAGGTTTTTACACATTTTGGATTCTATTAACAGTAATGATATTAAAAAATAAAATATAATTGTATTAAAGTTTACAAATTCTAATATATTTTCAATAAAAGTACAAAGTAAATGTCAGAAAATTTATAATTCTTCATAATATATGTTTCAAAAAGTTATTTCTTCCAAAGCATTCAAAATGATCTGTTAAAATTAAAAGACAAAAAATCAAATTATAGGTGCCGGCCTGGCAGTGTGGCAGTTAGGTTCACATGCTCCACTTCGCTGGCCCAGGGTTTGCTGGTTCAGATCCCTGACATGGGCCTACGCACTGCTCATCAAGCCATGCTGTGGTGGGCATCCCACATATAAAATAGAGGAAGATGGCCATGGATGTCAGCTCAGGGCCAACCTTCCTCCAAAAAAAATCAAATTATAATAAAAAATATCAAAGTTTAAATCAAAATTATTTAAGTAAAGCTGAGTTTAATTTTTTAAAATGTAATTACATCTTACTATGACATATTTTATAAAAGTAAACTTATTCCCCATTCAATGTCCATCTAGTTGCCAGTGAATAGTTGGTATCACATTTCAGAATGTTACGTCTAGACCCACACATACACAAATTTAAGAGTATTTTTGTTTAAAATTGCAAAATGTTCTTCAGCTGCTATGAGCAACTGTTGCAAATATTATGCTAAACCGTGAATAACTCTGAAACCACAATTTAAACCTGAAAGGAGAAAGAAATGGATACTGGGTACTATTGGAAAATGATACTTTATTATGCAAGAATCTATTACACTCATACTATCTGAGAAAAGGATCTGACAAATTAATTTTTTTTCCATTTATGTAAGTGCTCCCGTCACTCACATCCTTCCCACTCACCTAAGCAGTATCCTTCTCTAAACCCTTAGTGACACCACCCACAGATCTTCACAGCGTTTAAACACAATTCCCCCAGTTCTGAGACTTGGGGCAGGAGATGTAAGGAAATGTTTTCCTGGAGTTTGTCGAGAGAACAAATGTTGAAGTTCCATCTCATGCCCAGCACTGAACACCAGGTCCCAAGGGACAGAGGCGTTCACCTGTTCTTTAGCAAATTTGTTTTTGTTTGCTTGTTGTGCCCAGGACTAAAAGCGATATTTTATGATTGGCATCATGCAAAAAATAAGAAATATTGGATCCATGAAACAAGAACATGATATTGTAAAAAGGGGAACATTTGGAATATAAGAAAGAGCTCTTGAAAAGTAAAAGCGTGATAGCAAAAATTTTAAATTCAGCAAAAACGTTGGGAAATAACGTTGAGGAAAGATCCCAGAAAGTGGAGCAAATAGAGAGAGAGAGAAAGTTGATGAGGTAAGTAAGGAAATCAGAGGATCAATCCCAGATATAAAACAGCCAACGAAAGAGAGTTTCAGAAAGAAAACAATTGTACAATAACAATAATAATTTCTAGAACTGAAAAATGTGAGTTTTCAGATTGAATAAAAAGCAGTGCAGTGAATGAAAAAAATCCCATGGAATATCAGAGACAAGAAAAGAACATAAAATTATGTGGAGAGTAAAAATATGTTTATTTACAAAAGATATACCAACGTCATTAAAATTCTTATTAGCAACACTGACAGCTACAAAACAATATAGCAACACCATCAAAATGTGAGAGAAAATTGATGCCAATCTAGAATTATGTACCCAGCCAAACTAACAGTCAAGTATGCGAGTGAAACAAAGATATTTTAGATATTCAATTTACCCCCAAAATCGTCTTCCCAGGTAGCTAGTAGATGACCCACTCATCCACAGTAGAGAGTTAAGCAAGAAAGAGGAAGACATGAGATCCAAGTAACAGGGCTCCACCACAAGAGAGAACTGAAGGAATCCACGGACTGGCAGTGGAGAGAGGTCCCAGGACGGCAACTCCACAGGAGGCTGGAGAGAAACCAGGCTCACTGGAACTGGTGAGGGAGGTTCCTGGAAGGAGGCTGTTGAGAAGAAAATGAAAGCGATAGAATACCTGGCATTTTCAGAGGACATTTTCTGATTTGTTTCAGAGGAAAGTTTGGAAGATTTAGTGATTGGAACAGAAACACTTAGTACATAAAAAAGTGACAATAATTCATTCCAGGGAAAAAATAAAAAGTTATTTTTTAAAAAAAGAAATGGTGTCCTGGCATACTATGTAACTCAGTTGTGAATATTAGTTACATAGTAATAATTATGTAAACACTGAGGAATGATTAACCGAAAATTTTGAGAAAACCGTATTGGAAAATGGAAAATAATGGGAGAGGAAACGTGTGTGTTCATATGTATGCATGCGTGTAAAGGTGATACCATTGAAAAAGCAGGAGATTACTAATATAAGCACAATATTTGGGGAAGGGAACAAAAGAAACAGGTAAGAGCTGAAAATATTACTTCAAGAATGTGAGAACTGGAAATGAAAGAAAATTTGGCAAACTGCTGTTTTTTTATACGTCTAATATTATTTGTTGACTTTTAAAACCATGTATGTGTCTTATTTTGATAAAATTCTATTAAAAATTAAGTTGCATGAGAAGGAGTGTGTGGGATGAGACTGTGGCAAATTGTGAAGCGATTCTAGAAAAGTGAGAGAAGGAAATGACCAGGAGTGAAGAGTAAGATTGCTTCTCAGCATTAAAAGTTCCACTTTAGAGTCAAGGTTGTGATTTTAAAGTGAGACCAGCCAGTGTGATTATCTGTGTTCCTCCAACTACATTTTCCAAGCTTAGTTAGAGCTGCTAAGCAGGAAAAGAGCTGGATTTAATCAGGCTTGTGACTTGGTCAAGTGAATATGATAAAGTAAGAGGAACCACAACACCCATCTGTCGGTGTCATACTGTGGTGGCTGTGTGTTGCTGTGATGCTGAAAGTTATGCCTCTGGTATTTCAAATACCAGCAGGGTCACCCATGGTAGACAAGTTTCAGTGGAGCTTCTGGACTAAGACAGACTAGGAAGAAGGAGTTGGTCACCCACTTCCAAAAAAATTGGCCATGGAAATCCTATGAACTGCAGTAGAACATTGTCTGACAGAGACAAGAGGATGGCACAAAAAGACCAGGCAGGGCTCTACTCTGCTGCACACAGAGTTGCTGTACACAGGGTAGCTAGGAGTCGGAATCCACCTGATGGCACTAGCAAAAAAAAAAAAAAAATGAATTGGTGATCCTGATGAGATAGAAAGATTCTTGTTGTTGGGCTACTAGAAAGAGTGAAATAGAAGAATAGTGACGTTGGCCAGATGGGGTGGGGTATGAGATTGAGATTATGGAGATGTTGCAGTTACTGATGATGCTGAGGTTGAAAACATAACTAGGAAACAGAGTTGCTGAGGATGGGTGAAGGAAGAGCTCAAGAGCAGAACAGCTCCAGGAAGTGAGGGGACAGGACTCACTTTGGGTAACTGACCACAAGGAATAAGGAGGAAAAACTAAGGGGACAGATTTTGACACCCACAATGACAGGTGTCATCTTCATATTTCACGTCTGTGATCTTTAGAGTCCTGAGTTTACAAGTTCAGGATGAAAAAAGCTGTTTTATCCAGTCTGCAGTAAACCCTGTACACATCTGGGGAATAGAAATGGGGTACATTTTGAAAATCCTTTCAGATGGTGACAACAGTGCCTTCAGTTCAGGGGTTCTTTGGTGGTTTTAACATCCTAAATGAGAAGGTACTGGTTTGCTATCTTTTTTTCATTTCAGGGGACATTTATTGAGTTCCACTGTGTATCCACTCCATCCTGTACCCACCTGTACAGACCCAATGTGAGTACATGGAAGCCCGGCGCCAAGTCCTGTCTTCTGTACTCATTCTGAACCACCTTGGTTCCTTCACTCTTCTTCCTTAGCAACCCGAATCTGTGAGTCTATACTTAAATCTGAATTGCCATCTCAAGCTTCCCTATCTAAGTCACCATCTTGTAACTCTTCAGTGTACTTCGTCCAACTATCTTGTTTTCAAACCTGAACTATGACCATTCCCTATTTTTGAACATCATCAGCTCAAAATAATACATTCTTACTTCCCATCTCAGTCCTTCAGGTGGGTCAGGGCACTCAGAACATAAGTCATGGTGAGGGTGTGTACACACCCTGTTTCAGATGCTTGTCTGTTCTTCACCTGCTCACTAAACAAGGGAGATGTGTTGAAAAAAAATAACTCCGGGGTATTCCAGTCCCGCTGGGCTTTAATGCTCCGGCAGCACCTTTTCTTCTGGAGATGAAGATGGATGATCCCAAACTCTTGCCGCCAGGATATGTATTCATGTTCCATGTCTCCAGCCCCAAAGACAGTCCACTGCTTTTTGTCAGACAACGTGTATCAGACATCCAGCGTGTGCCTGGCCCCGTGCTGGGGAGGGCTGGAGCTGTAGGACACGGTCAAGCTTTTCACTAATCCTTTAACACTGAAAGATTACAAATGTTTTAGAGCAGATTTCCTTTGCTTTTGGAATTGAAGGCTTTGTCTACTAAAACCAAAAATAATTTTTGGCTCTATACCATGAATTGATTGAAGTAACAAAAAATTCAATCCAATCAAAATTTTACTGTCAATTATCTCAAAATCTTTCTACAATTTTATAATTAGCTAAGGATTTTATACAGCCTAAAAATAAATTCTGAGCAATTATCTTAAAAGTGAATTTACAATTTTTCTGATAGTTATTTCAAGGGTATTTTAAATTATTTTCCCCAAAGAATCTGGATTTAACCAATTAATATGCTCTTCTTAAATGTTTCATTGATTTTTAGCTTTTCATGTATCTGATTTCCCCAGCTAGGACAGGGACTGTCTCTTAAACTTCCCTCGTTTCATTCACAATTCCCAACATCATGCCAGATACACAGCATGCCCTTAATACAAGTGTGTATGCAGTTTCAGGGGGGTTGTTTTGTTTCATTTTGTTTGCAGTAATACACTTTTCAAGAAAGGTAAAGAGGACATATTTATTCTCTCAAAAAGCTTCGTGCATTCTCTAGTAGCTGCACTATAGTCATGTAAGAAAATATCCTTACTTTCAGAAAATACACACTGAAGTATTTAGGAGTAAAAAGGCACGATGTCTCCAATTTACTCTAGAAAGTTCAGGAAGAAAAATATGTGTATGTATAGAGAGAGGGGGAGAGAGAGAGAAGGGATAAAGCAAAAAGGCAAATGAGGAAAATTGTAACAGTTGGTGAATCTGTAAAGAAGCCTGCATAAAAGTTCCCTGTACTCTTCTTGCAACTTTGCCAGAACGTTGAAATTATATAAAAGTAAAAAGTTACCCCCAAAAGTGAATGTCTAGAAAGACATACACTGTAAAGTGAAAAGGTCTCTCTTGTTATGCACTAGGAAGCAAGCAGGAAAGGAACTTGAGTGCTGAGTTCCAGAAGACAGATGAGGTGGAGAGCTGTCGTTGTCTCAGCAGGGAAAGCTCCGATGGTAAAGCAACGTTCACTTTTGCTAGGCTGGGTTAGCCTCTCAGACAACTCATCAGTCAGACTTTAAGGAGCTCTGGGAAAATCTCAGCACACATGTTCGAGCACTCTCTAGGACTGCTTCTGGAAGCCCTGCCCTGAGACAGGTCCACCCTTGAGACACTGTCCTATGGAAAAGGAAGTCAGTGGAACAATGAGTTATAATTACAAGGGAGACTAGATGGCTGAGAAGCTGGGAAACAGCTGACATCTCTTTGCTTCTGAAAGCAATTCAAGGTTAGCTCGCTAATGCTAGGTTGACTCCCAAAACCTCAAACACTGCCTTCTCTCCCCCAATAAGTCATCACCAAATGCCAAAATGCATCAACTCATGCTCCAACTCCTGTACATTGATGAGAATCTACAGTTCAGTAACCTACAACTGGGCACATTCTGAAAAGTATCCTGGCATTCCAGGTCCCTCCTGATACAACCTACTGCACTCTGCGGCAGTGGCCTGTGAAGCCCAGGGTGGGCTTACTGTAAACTGGCAAGGAATTAAGTCAAGAAACTTGAAGGGAATGAACAGATGCTCAGAGAAAGCAGGGGAATGTCGAGGCTGACCACAATTGAAAATGTCTGAGTCAAAAGTCAAGAAGTCATTCACATGCCAAAGGCCATTTCCTCCACTTCACCCCCACCCCGCGATGCTGGAAGTCAATTCTCCACAGTTCATGGTGAGTCAGGCGTGAGTACTTTGATTATGGCTCAGCTGATGTCATTCAAGAAAGCAGGGGGGTCACCCGCTGCATCAGAGGAAGAGACATTTGACTGAGACAGGTCCACCCTTCAGCCCTCTGGGGAGCCTGACATTTCCAGGACACGGAAAACAAACTTCCTCTTAAGAAGGAATATGCTTTCAGTGTGGGAAAAAAAAAAAGCAAGAACCAGAGAGGGTCAATAGGTGCTCACCCTTGGCTGAAAGCCCACAATCAGGGAAATTTCTGTCCTTTCAGAAAAGGTGAAAGCATCAAAATGTCCTCGGGTTCAATGGCAGATCCAAGTCACTGCACGTACGCAGTGAAAACTCAGTCTTGACACAACAGAGCCGCAGTGCCAAAGGACATCCTAACCCCCTCCGACTGAACTCTTTGTTCTCTCAAGAGTTAACACTTCGTACGTGCAACAAGCACCTATTGAGAGGCTACCTAATGTTTGGCACCAGAGCCATCCTTTGTGGTGGGGAGAGAGGATCCCTACGATAGGGAGATAGGACAAGCTATTGTTGGCACAGGGAACAGTGAGTTCTCCCTATGTTCTGCCGCTCGCTTCATATGGATTATCTTATTTGAATTTCAACAATCTTGTGAGGTAGATACTATCATTTTCCCCATTTTATAAATGAGGAAACTGAGACACTAAAAGAACTCAGTAATTTATCCAAAATCACACAGGCTGTGAGTGGGAAGCCAGAGTTTGAAACCAGACAGTCTAGACCAGCTCTGTCCAACGGAACCTCCTGCAATGATTGAAATGTTCTATATCATACTGTTCAATATGGTAGCCACTAGCCTGATGTGGTTACTGGGCCCTTGAGATGTGATTGGTGCAACTGAAACACTAAATTTTAAATTTTTATTTAATTTTAATTAAATTTAAATAGCTACCTATTGTTAGTGGCCACCATATTGGGCAGCACAGATCTAGATGGACTCAGAACCAACGTACTTAACCATGTGCTATGCAAATGAGAATCCATAGGATCCCCCCTTCACCTTCTTTTCATTTGTGGTAAACCAAATTACAATAAACATGACAGGGAAGAGCATCATCATGTACCTGTAGGGAATGCGTGCAGGAAGGGCATGGGTTGCAGTCTCCAGGAAGAGAATGGAGACATACTCCATGCTCTCCTCCAGGCACTGAAGGCACATGTCTTTGGACATGCTAAAGGCTTGTGTCTCACCTCACTATCTATCTCCATCTGTGACACCTGCCCTCATCTAGCCAACAACAGCCTCCCTACAATTCTGACCCCTGGTCCCGTAGCTGGTCAGCTGGTCCCAAGAGCACCCCAGGGTGCCCTTCTTTCTGATGGGTACTGTGTTCCACACCAAGGAGCATGCCAGAGAAAGATCTGCCCCAGCCACCTGCCCTCTATTAGCTCACACTCCAGAAATCAGAAACCTACCAGCCTGAGCTCACCAAGGCACAATGCAAGACAGTGTATGAGTCAGTGCAGGATGGACTCTGGGCATGGGGGGATGATAAATTTGGTTTGGATGAATAGCTAGAGATGGCATTTTGGAGGAAGAGGGGCTTGAGCTGGGATGCAAAAAGGGGTGAACTTAGAAAGTCCAAGAGGAGGGGAAATAACATTTGAGGTGGGGCGGAAAGCATGAGCACAGAGACCAACGTGAGTGCGCACAGGTGTGGTGAGGAGCTGAGGAGTCAACCTGAAGACAGCAGCAGTGTGGGACAGGTTGGCAAGATGGGGTAGTGATGAACTTTTTGACTGGTCCCTCCTCACCTCAACATTGGGAGCTCTGTTAATAACATCTTTGTTCTCAAGGAGCCAGAAGAGAACCTGAGAGATTCAAGCTGGCAGTTGGTCTAACTTGAGGAAGTTATTTAAATCGATGGATTTCAGAGACCACCCCTAGGGACTCCATGGGACTAAGGCGTGGACCTGCCAGTCGGTTTTGTTTTATTTTGTTAGCCAGTGAATGGGGTGATTCTGATGCTTCTGAGCTCTCGTGGGTGTTTGAGAACCACAGACTTCAACCACCACCTGTTCCAAGCAACTCAGCTGTCAGAGGTGAAGGAGAAGTTGCCCCATTTGCAAAGGTGTCCAGGACTTCCCCAGATTCCCTGCGAAGCCGTTCCGTGAGGTCATACGCTTCCCTCAGGAGGAGGATCATTGAGGGGCAGGGGAAGGGGTGTCTGTCAAAAAGCAGCAGAAACTCCAAGAGGCCACATTTAAATGACAGATTTCTTCACAGGAAATTTAAAATAGTTTCTCCCGTTCCTTCATTTTACAGTTGAATGGGCTGAGGCTTGGAGAGGAGAACTGACCTACCCAAGTTCATGCAGCCACAGGGCCATCAACAGCAGATGAAGACAGGGGCCTCCTGACCCGTGCTCCGACTCTGCCCTGTGGCCTCTCGTCAGCCCCGCCCTGGACAGAGCAGACCTCTCCCCTGGCACCGACTCCAGAGTGCCATTAAGAACATCTTTTAGACAAAACCCCTCCTTTGGATTTTTCTTGCTATTTTCACCAAACCATTTCATTTGACAGCAGCACTTTATTGAAAGGCAGGAGCTTATCTTGGAGGGCTGTGTCCTTGGTTGTACTATCTCAATATTTTCCAAAGGCTCAAGGAGATCCAGTGGAAGATAAACCTCTGACTACAAGATAAAGGTTAGCATTTATTAAGGGGTGAAAATGCCGTCCCTCGGTGCTTGCTGCCCCTGTGGGAAGAGAGTGGAAGGGAGTCTTGTTTTGAATTTCTTGTTTCTGAATTTCCTCCTGGTGAACACAAGGCCTTTTCATTTTTGGTCTCCCAGCCAAGTCGTCACTGTCCCCTTGCTCTCTTTTGAAACAATACGTACTCGTGATGGCACCTCGTACGCACCCAGCTCTGGTGCTCCACTCTGTCAGATGCGGAGATAGAGAAGCCGCAGAGGCCTTACTCCCTCTGCTGTGTCACCTCTGTCTCAAGCATGCCCAGCATGTTGGGCACACCTCAGAGGCCAGGCATCTGAAAGGATAGAAATGGCAGGCCCCTGACATCTGCACGCATGACAGTGAGGTTTCCCGTTCTTCTGGGAGGCACCATGTGGTATCCCCCAGGAGCGGCTCCAATCCTTACCTGTACACTGGCTTGCAACCTCTTCATAGGGTAGAAAGAGCCATGGAGGGGTGAAATGTTAGAGGGCATGCATCCAGCCCCAGCATTGTGTAAATAGGAGAACTGGGGTTCAAAGATTTTAAACGATCTGTTAAAGACCACACTCCTATTTAGCGGCAGATAAGAAATCACCACCGGTCTCCTGAGCTTCTACAAAGAGTCCTTTCTTCCCTATTATCACTTGGGAACATTGCATTAGGTTTTGGTCCTGACTTTGCAATTGATTTCCTGTGTTCCTGAGGCTTTCCATGCTTCACTTCCTTTGTCTGGAAAATCAGGATTAAAATGTCTACTCAACACACCTCACGGAGATGCTAGGAAAATCAAATTACACCGTGAAAGTGAAAGTGTTCTGAAAAGTGGAAAGTGCTATTTTTTCATTTTATGACACCTTCCCCATCTCAGGCTATCTTCTAACAACCTCCAAAAAAAGGGTAATGATTTTTTATGAGTTTAAAAAAATAACCTCTCAGAAAGAAACAGACAGGAAGACATATGCAAAGCTCATCTCACAGACAGGTTGTTTTTTGTCTAATGGAAATGCCCAGGTTGGGAATATTTTTAACAACAATTTGGTTCACACGACAGAGGATATTGACAGAGGGGAGTGTGGGAAGAAATGATCCCATGTGGATCATTAGTCACAACTGGGCCTTTCCTATTTAAAAAATCATCCTACAGACAAGAGGAACTGAAAACCCATTCCTCATTTCTGAGCTGCTTTTAAGTTTGTGGCAGAACCAAAGGAAAGTGCCCTGCCAGTCGCAATCTCCACCCCAGGAACCAAGGCCCTGGGCATTGCAGAGGATGTTTTGTTTTTTCCTTCCCTTTTAGTCTGTAGAAAATAGCTAAAGTCAAAAAGTAAGGATTCCTGAGTCATTCTGCTGGGCGTGGGGGGCCAGGGGCAGGAGGACAGAGTACACACTGTTCCAAACGGCAGGCAGGGAATCCTGAAGGAGTGGTCCCCCGCCCTGCATTGCTGCCCCGGACCCCAGACCAACGCCAGCCTCACAGGAGCATGGTAGCTGATGTCGTTTAATAAAGAAAAATCTCTCTAGGCATTGAGTAGAGCCAGGGTATGCGAGCTACTTATTTGGAACCAGAGGTTTATGATTTTTCCCTTGTAAGGTTTTGTTGGGTTTTTTTTTTTTTTTTTTTTTGCCCAGAGGAGAGTACTCATTAATTTCAACCATCGCCCTTAGGTATTTTGAAATCTTCTACTCATATGAGCTATCACATAACCTAAGTTCAAATACCAATCTTTTTCTAAAAGCAACTCTTTGCCAGTCCCAAAACTGAATTGGTTCCTCTGTGAGGCACAGTTCAACACCATCCTAGAGACTCCACATACTTGGGTGACAAGGTCACAGGCAGCGGTTGGAACTTGGGGCTCTCTAGGGCAGTTCTTCCAAGGCTGGTACCCAGAGGGCCCATACTGTCCATGCCTGTGAACTGGGATTTGTCTTACATGGATACGCATCTAGCTGCTGGGTTCCTGACCAGCGATACATGAGAAGTACCTTGAAGACAAGATTCAGGTCAGTTCATTCCTAAAGCATCTGAAAAGCCCAGTGTAGTGCCTTTTACTGAATGCATATGTTCAGTAAATAATATGAGCTAACATATCGAAAGCTTTCTCTGCACTAGATACTGTAATTAGGTTTTCCCTATGTTGTCTCCTCTAGTCTTCTCACAAGTCAATGATAGCGTCATTATTTATATTCCCACTTTATAGAGAGGAACGGAGGCACAAGAGGCTAAGTAAATTGCTCAAAAATCACCCAGCTAATAAATGGTGGATTTGAGAGGCACACCCAGCAACCAGACTCCCAAGGCTGTAGAAAGCAAAGTTTGTCTCAAAACTGTGATACTATACTGCGTTTCAGTCAATAAAAGACACCATCCTTTGGAGGAGATATCACACTACCTGCGAAGAGTCAGCTTTTCTGGAATGGCTTTGCAAAGTTGGGTTGAGCATAGATCAGGATAAGTTAGGTTTGCCTCAATAACAAAAATGCCTCCAAAGTTTCAGTGGCTTTACACAACAAAAGTTTGCTTCCTGTTGACTTTTGTTCAGTTCTGTGCATTGGCCAGATCTAGTCACGTGTCCTCAACCTGACTAGTGGGAAATGTAGGGGAGCACATGGAATATTTGGCGAGCAGTAAGCATGACTCCACCAGCAATATTCTTCTTGAGTCTCCAGGGACTTAGTACTGGTAAGTGTACTGCTCTGCAGGATGAGGTTCCAGTCCCACATCTTCCATCAACCAGCACGCGACTTGGGCAAACGCCTCCCTTTCTGAGCTGCATTTTCCTCATTTTGCAAATGATGTGATTGCCATTGTCCTTCAAGATCCACCCCAGCATATTTTATGAATCTATTAACTAATGTCCCTTACAAAAGACCTGGACCAAGACACACTGGCACCCTCCGGAGGATATGGAAACATCTCTCGCTGTGATGTGAGGCAAGTGTGTGCCGTGGCACAAGTCAAGCTCACCGTTTTACTTGGATGGAAGACTCGGGGAGACTGTTTGCCAACCTAACAGAATGGGGTCAGCGGTTCATGGCAACTCCCAGGCCTCTGGAAATGTTGGGAGACTTTTTGTTGGTTTTTACACCTAATAAAAAGTAATTTCCTCTTTTCAAAAAGCACATTTTTTTCTGTTTTGGAAGATTAGTGGGTTTTGGGTTTTGTTTAGCTTTTGTTTTTAAAATTAAAAGGACATCATCTTTTAAGGCTGAAGATATGGGTAACAGAAAGTACAAGCAGATTAGCCTGGGTCACACAGCAAGACAAGAGCAGAGCAAGGGGTAAAACCCACTGCCCCCGGACGGGCCTCATCTCCAGGCAGGAAATCATTCTTGGATAAAAACTCTTGCCAACGGTCTATGATGAATGAGTGTTAATAGGCCCCAAACATGGATTTCATATCCTTTTGAACACACGAAGGAACGAGGACTTGGTGGAGTAGATTTTGGCACAATCCAGCACATAAAATAATGCCAGTTGAGACAGAACTGTGAACCAACCCAGGGTACAGCTCCTCTCTGGCACTTTCTGGAAGTAGAGAAATTTTATCTTTTCTGGAAATGGGATTAAGGGCAGGTACGGGAGTGGACAGTAACATATTGGCCAGTTGTCCTTCCTTAAAAGCTATCGGCTATTGGCTATCCCTAGGCTGGAACAGGAACACCTCCAACGCCATGCTGTGTCCACAGCGTGTTCTCACCAGCACCCCATCACACAGGCCCCTAAAGAAACATCTGCACCTCAACGAGGCCAGCCTGGAAAGGAAAAAAGGAAACCAGCAGCAGTCCCACCCCCTGGCCTGGCAACACGAATAACTCCCAGGTGTGTCTAAAGGCCAAGCTGCTTAAGCCATTTCCTTCTCTGTCACCCCAAGAAACTGCCTGCCGTGCAGTCGAGCATGGTTCCCAGAGGTCTGAGGAACAGCCAAGCTGACCCAAGTGAACCCTAGGGGCCCTGACAATATTCCAGAGGTTTCCCAATGGCCGAGTGTTAGGGGTCAGTGCTCCTCCTTCCCCCGAATGTGGCAGTAGAGAAAGACCTCACGTTATACCATCCTGACCACTGAAAAGTACTTCCTTAAACATCCAGTATATCATTTGATCTTTACAACAAATCTTGGGGATGGGAGTAGGAGGTGGACAAAGATTATTGCTCTCATTTTCAGTCAAGGAACCTTCAGCTCGTAAGTTTGAGCAGCAAGCCAGGCTTGCCTAATGCCCCCAGGATGCTCACAGGTACTGAGTGTGTTGTAGCTGGAACCCGAACTGGAATGTTCTAGTTCCAAATCTAGGTCCCTCTGCCATTTACTTGGCATCCACATAGATCCTGGGTTGGCTGTCAGCAATCTGACTTCCCCCTGCTGAGTGCACTTGGACCCCCAAATCTAAGTTTACCCACAAGTTCCGTAAACAGAGGCCAGTATGTCTCACGTCAGGAAGAGGGCCGCCTGGAAATGATGAGGAAAGTAAAGGAAACTGAAGTCAGAACAATCCTGACCCCGGGTCACATCTAGCCCTCAGACAGGAGGATGTTCTGGCTGCTCAGTGACTCAACTGTGGTGAGAGGCCCAGCTAACATTCAACCTACGTCCTCGATCATCCACGCTGCAGGGGATCATTTGACTGGGAGAAATTCAGGCTTCTTGTCAGTGGGCAGATGCTCCAGGAATCTCATGGTCAACAGTCTGTTTCACCAGCTCTCCATGCCCCTCAAGGAGCATCAGATCACAAGATTTTGACTGGGGACAACTGCCCAAGAAGCCCCTGCAAGGCTTGAAGCCCTGTTTCCCCGCAAAAGCCCCTCTGCCTCCCGGAGCTGGCAGGGAGTGCAAGACACCCAGTTCAACCGCTCCTACCCGGGAGGAAAGACCCACTAGAGCAAAAACAGGCAACTCTGCTGGCTGAAAGTAAGTTATCTGGACTCTGGTTGTCTGAAAAATACACAGAAAGTTACAAAGCAGGCTAGAGTGGAAAGAGACAAAGAATGCTTGTTTTCACATGAATGCTCACCAGGACACACACAAGGTATCATCTCATTAGAGCCCACCGCCCCCTGTGGAGTGCAGGAATAGTTATCCCCATTTTAGAAGCAAGGAAATGAATTCCAGAAAGATGGATTTGCCCCTGCCTCCACGGCTGGCTCGTGTCGGGTTAGAGCTAGAACTTGAGTCTCTTCACTCTCCACTCAGGCCTCATTTTCTTTTTTCACTCATTCACGCTCACTTCTCCACTCACCATAAAGGTGCTGAGATGCACCAAAGAGTTCTTCACCAGGACAAACACCTCCCAAGGGGCTGCTTCCCCGCAGGCTGGAGCGCCCCCTCTGCAAGCAGCGGGACTGAGAATGCTCTCTTCCACCACTGCTCCGGAACACTGCTTCCTTCTTCCCGTCTCTGCTCCCCTCCCTCACTCCTCATTCCCAACCTTTTTCTGAAAAACGTTGAAAAGTCAGGAAATCTTTTACCAAGGTAAAAACAGGAGCTATAATCCAAGAGACAAATCTAATACAGAATTGTTTTTTTCTTGTTGTGTATGGTAGAATGTATCATTCAGCCTCCCTGTTGTCTATTTTCAGCTTCGATCACCGAGAACTAAACATCAATAAGAAACTGATAGCCGTTCAGTCCGATCTAGAATAGCTGGACTAGCTGTTAAGGTATCTAAATATCTCCCTAATGGTTTAGAAAAAGAAGCCACTTCTCTGACCTGCCCCCAAACCTCCCCCAGAGACACCCACACTTGCCGTGATCCAGCAAGCAAAGGGTTAGCTCCCGGACCCGCGGGAGGCCTCAGGAAACTGCTCCAATGCAAAGCCACGTCCCTTCTGATTGGTCAATGCCTGGACATAGAGAGGGGCTACAAAAAGCCACCATCATCATCACCATCATCGTCACCATAATCATCACTTGATAAATCAGAGACATCAAGTCTAAGAGGAAGGAGCAGCTCTGAGCCAAATCGCAGCCCCTCAGAGCCCAGCGAGGTGGCTGCTAAGTTGTTGAACTGCAGTGAAACCCTGGGTCATAAAGTCATTTCTACAAAACCACAAAAGCTTTTCTTTAAACATGTCGCTTCCCCCATTTGGAAACATTCGACCACCCCCTACTTCCTGTTTTGTTTTGTTTTGTTTTGTTTTGAGCTTCTCCGCCTGCCTTCCAGGGGCCCCCACAGGTCCCAGATGAGCTCTTGTTGTTGCTGGGCTAATTCCCACACAGTCAGCCCCATCCCTGAGCCTTGCTCACATTCCTCCTGGGTCTGCAGTGTCCTCCCCAATCCTTCAAGGTGAAGTTTACGTCCATCTTCTCCAAGAATCTTTGCCCCGCCCCTCCAGTGCTCATTGGTTCCTCTTGCTACTGCATCAGGTTCATTTTTGCCGGTCACCAGAAAACCAAACAGCAAGACGATGAGATTGCAGCAGAGAGAGGGTTTAATCACAAGGCGGCCACGTGAGGAAGCAAGAGAATGAGTCTCAAATCTGTGTCCCCAAAATGAGGGCTCAGGGATATTTATGGGGTAGGGGCACAAGGTGGTTGGAAGTGTGGAGATAGACGACTGGAGGTGAGGAGAGGTGAGGTAATTGATGGTCTGTGCAAGTGCAGTCACACTCCATGCCTCTTCATAGGACACATGCTCACAAAATGGCAGTGTGATCTGAGGGTGGAGTTTTTTAGCCTCTTGATGTCAAAATGTCACTTATTGGGCATCTGTGCAGGCAGTTGATGGGTTGGTGGTCTCAGTTGATGGCCTGAACTGGACAAGGGGGTCCTAATCCCCGAAAAACAGCTCAAACACCCATTACCATGGTGACCCAGGCTCCAGGGAGATGTTATCTATAGGAGCCTAGTGGGAGTCAGACAGCATATTGCCTCAGCAGCACAGTTAACAATGGGCGAGTAAACAGTTAAAAGCTGTATTCAGTGGTTACAAAAAAGAAAAACAACTTTCGTTACTAGCTACGTGATCATCAGTGGCTACCTGTTTACTGGTTTCACACTCTCCTTTGAGTTCCTACAGCACCTACAGTTTGGATAATGTCAGCTTACACAGCCTTGTGTTGATTTTCTTTCATTTCATGCATGTTGATCGTTTCTCCTCAGATACACCAAATGGTCAAGAACCAGTCTGTAGCCTTCTCTAGGCCTCTGCAGCACTGGTAGAAAGCCAACGACGTAGCAACAGCCTGGTGATACTGGTCGGTTGCAGCAATGCTCACATCTAGCTTCCCCAGCCTGCAGAGGGCCCTGGCTGAAGTGCTTCCACGAGAGTACTTGGGACTCATTTTGGAAGACACGCTGGGCATTTTCCACATCCGAGAGCATATTCATGCACATAGCTAATGCCACTCCAAGCCCACAAACTGCTAAAAGGTCCTAAAACCTGCTTTTAAAAAGCCAGTGGTTACAGAAACCACCAGCTCTGTTGATGGTCTCTGACTAAAGTAAGATAAATATGTGCATAAACGCACTGACTATGAAACTGGTCTGGAGGAGAAAAACTGAGACCTGCCATTTCTGTTCCTGACAGAATAGTGAGTTCCTCATTCCCACCTTCCCACCCAGAAGGGGAAGGGGGCGGGAGGCTGATTCTCTTTCTCTTTTTTATCCGTAGAGCCTCGAAAGAGGGAAAGTCTCCTCTGCAGCCAAGAAGGTGAGGCCGAACACTGGCCACGTGCCGTCCCTTTGGAAAAAGCTGTGTTTATCCTCAGCGAGTCTGAGATGAGGAAGAGGATGACTGAGCAGATGAAGTTGAAGGTCTCCAAATGTAAACAATAAGAAGAAAAGCCTGCCTTTAAGAAGCTGATCATAAGATGAGAGCTGGGGGAGTTAAGGACAGCAGGAGGTAAGTGCAGGCACATTACCAGTGTCCCTTTAGAGATGGAGAAAGACGCTGGGGAGGGAACAGCTGCATTAGAATGGCCTGGGAAGCCTGTCAAAAGGCGGAGCCTGGGCCCCCATGGGTGCCTGACTCTGCAGGCCTGAAGGCAGGCCCAGACATCTGCATTTTTAACAAGCTCCCCAGAGCACCACTCTGTGAGAAGTACTCTACTAAAAGAAGGAAGAATAAAAAGATATGGAGGCTTAGCATGGCAGAGAACACAAAAGTAGTCAGAGAACTGAGGAATCCAAGGTACCTGCAGAAAGGTGTTAACAGGATACCCAACACGTTCGCATATGTGCAGGGCTGGTTTTCCGTGGGAACGCAGGGCCACATCATTGCACCAGGGGGTGCACATCCAGTATTTGTCCCGATTGGCCAGGCCCCTGCTGTGCCAGTTGTGTGATATCGTGATTTTCACCATGGCATGCATACAGTAAAAGCAGCTGAATATCAACCACAACAGATCTTTAAAATATTTAAGAGGCTATATTTGTAACAATGACAGATACGCAAATATGTAGTGCAGAAGAGGTTATACAAATGAAACTGTTAGGAAGTTACTTCAGTGTTCAAAGGCGCTTTTGTTTCTTTTTATCCTTGCTTTAACTGAAATATTTGTCAATTTATGAAAAGTAAAAGAAAGCAGCATATGTGACAACGTTTCTGTGTAAAAAGTGGGAGTAAATCTCTTGGCATATTGGCTGCTCCCCTCCGTTCTCCACGTTTGAAGTGAATCCAGCCATGGCGTTCATGCTGCCCCACTCACTAAGAAATCAAAAATTGCTCTATGACTTGCTCCACACCCTGGGCCTCCGCGGGGTGAGGGGGCCGGCCTGGTGCCTGTCCTCCCACTCAGCCTCCTCTCCTCACGTCCTCCCCTGCTCTTCTGCGCTGACTTTGATCTGACCCTGCCTTCATCACCAGGGGTCTGGTTATCTAAACATCACTGGGCTTTGGAGAAATTACACTATAGAAGCCAAATAGATAAATAAACTCTGATCTTACACCTCAATTAGATCAAGCTTATTAGTCCCATGGGGATGTTTATCTTGGAGAAGTACAACTTCAGATCTGGGTTCCTTATTTGGGGAGGCTGCCAAGTCCATCCATGGTAAGGCTACAGGGGAAAGGGTAAATGGGGACGGTATTAATCCAGTGCTCAGGTTGAATAGACCCGATAAATAGCATCTCTCTTACTTGCCGGGGTTCTGGTCCAACTGAGAAATGAGACAAAAACCTGTCTTTGATGGGACACTAAACTATCACGTTTATCACTGACATTACTGAAAAACACAATATAGAGGGTGTGGCTTATATATGGAATAAATCGGTTGCCGCATCCTGGATCCTGAAATTCCCCAGGTTTGACCAGTCAGTCACAGAAAAAGACTCTCCTGGTTTTAGCACTGAAAGCTTCACGTTCCAGGAAACCCTCAGCCTGAGCAAACCGGGATGACTGCTCAGCTGAGCTGAGGCAGGCCAGCCTCTCCCCAGCAGCACTGGGAGGGAGGGCAGACTGCACCTCCTGCGGACAGCTCCCTCTCAAGAGGAAGAAGACAGAAGGCTGGGTTATGACGACCAACTTCTCCTTCCAAACTCACCAGTCAAATTAAGTCACCAGAGGACAAGTGTTAAACTAGTGGGTCAGTCAGCACATAGAAGGAAACATCTGGAGTGGGGGAGGGGGGTATTAATTTCCAATACCAGATATTATGAACATGACCAACAGAAATGAACCCTCACAATCCAATAGGAATTAGTTGCAAGTCTGAATTGTAAAGTAATTTGGAAAGAAACTTAATTTTGTGAGTTTCATACAACTCAAACTGAGCTTTAAAAGTATTGTTTAATAATAATTGTATTGTTTAATAAAGCTTACATGATATAACAATGGCCTGTGGTCCGTATGGTCGTGTGATCAGTCCTTGCTGTTGATTTTTGAGCAGAAGTAGTGTGTGTTATTTCCAGCCTGAGCCTTTAATCTCCAGTGTGTGGCCGTTCAGAGCACTCTTTCCACCCCGCCATGGTTACCAGGGATGTTCCAGGTCTTCATCGTTCTTAGTGAAGACAACCACATGGGTGCAGGGTCTCCAATAGGCCTGCAGTAGACACGCAGCATGAATGAGAAACAAGTACCTGTAGTTCCACGTGGTCGAAATGTGGAGATGCTTATCACACATCACAGCTAAGCCTCTCCTGACCGATACATCGTGTCACAGCAACTACCTGCAACAAGAGTAGAGAAAAGATTGGAAGGAAATGTTGACAGTGATTGCCTCTCTGAGGTGGGATTTTAAAGTCTTTAATTCCTGCCCCTTTATAACTTTTTGTACTTCCAAGTTTGTTTTGAGTTTTTTTTAATTTAGAATTTAAAAAAAATTAAATAAAAACAGATGCTCTTAGGCCACCTGCTGTAAAAAGTAGAGCGGAATGCTTTAAAAGTATTATATCACTCTTTAATATGCAAACAATGTGGCATACTGCTAGTTCAAACCTCAATTTTACAACATTTTTGTTTAAATTCAGGTCAAAATTCTACTCTATGTCACACATAAGAGAAATACCTTCCGAAAAAACTTCCTAACTGAGATGTCTATAAAGCTTTTTGGTTGCTAAGGAATGCTAAAGCTATTTCACTAGCTAAGCATAATGTCCAGAATATTCCCCTCAATTCCCAACCTGAAAAGGAATTCAGAAACACTTTACTTCTCTTTTTAAAAGTTACCAAGAAATCTACATTTCAAAAGAATAAAATGACACGAAATACATGCTTTTCATCATTAGAAATATTCTGTCCACTCCTCTCTTCCTCTTTCTCTTCTGTGATATGTACAAGGAGAGAGAGGAGGAGAAAGAAAGAGAGGTCTTTCTGAAAAGCAGAAGCCGCAATTATCGAGTAGTTACTGTGGGAGCAGTGTTCAAAAAGGCGGTGACCAGTCACTGCTAAGATCTCAGCAAGGCCCCACGGCTAGAAAGAGGTAAATTGCTGGAAATGTTCTACTGCCAAACATTGTACACTTTGTACACTTATCTTTCTAACTCAGGAAGAGTACTGGGCCTTCAATGCTCCTTGGCATTTTTTAATTTATTTTTTTTAACTGAGATATAATTGACATATAACATTGTGTTAGTTTTAGGTGTATAACATAATGATTTGATATATGTATACATTGTACAAAGATAACCACAATAAGTTTAGTTAACATCCTTCACCACACATAGTTGCAATTTGCGGGGAGTGGGGGTGATGAGAACTTTGAAGATCTGCCTTCTTAGCAACTTTCAAATATACAACACAGTACTATTAGCTATGACTGCACTTACATCCCCAGGACTTACTCAAATTATAACTAGCAGGCAATTCTTTTTATCACTCTCAATCAGTTCTCGCCCTCAGATTTTCTGCAGGTGTTCTCGCAAACCCACTCCACCCTCTCAAGCCTGGGATCCTACCCTTGCTCCCTAAAAGATAAGGGCAGCTTTCGCTTCCAAGAGACGATGATCAGGGGGTGCTACAGAGCAGAGTTTGTGTAGCAGATTAGAAAAAGTCTAACAGAGAAAAGCTTCGATGAGAAAGCACCCAATCAGGTTCAACGCACAACAGCAATGGCGGCTTCGGAACACAAGCCGTAGAATCTCTGAGACTGGGGCTCAAGTGCCGGCTGTACAGCGGTCCAGATACACAACTTCAGGCCAGTGAGAGACCCCACCGAGCCTCCTACCTGTGAAAACAACAGTACCTGCCACATCAGCTGACTGGGAGGATTAAACGCAACAATGCGTGTGAAGTGCTTAGCGCAGTGCTGGGCACATAGTGTTGGCTGTAAGTCAGCTGCCGTGACAGGTCTTTTAAAGCTGCTCCATAACATAATGTTTACAAACAGGTGTCAGTAAAACATCACCTGCAAATACGGTTATTGCTCTGTTTAATACATTTGACTGTTTCAAGTTTTTTTTAAAGAGGAAAACGTAAGTTTGCCATTTTTCAAATACTTCTATGGCTATGTTCTGTTTGAATTGTTACTATGTCTGAAGTACCACCACTTCTGGGCACCAGAATCCAAAACTACAATGTTCCTTCCTCCCTTCCCTCTTCCCTCCCTCCCTCCCTTCCTCTGTCCCTTCCTTCCTTCCTTCCCTCCTTTCGTTCTTTTGTTTGCGTGGTGAAAAACGCCACGCTTCTTTAAAGACGGAAAATGAAATCCAGAGGTACCAACGTGAAAACAAGTTTCCGAAGTGCTGAGGGGGTTGCAGAGCAATTTCTTTTGCTCAGATGTCTTAAGTATTCTTTCTTCAGTCTTTTTCATACTATTTATCCGGATTCTCCAAGAAGAATAGATGCGCTAAGAAACTAACGTGGCAGACTAGCCCCCTTTATGTATCAAAACTTTCCAGCGATTGCAGCAGAATTAACCTGCTTTGACTGACAATGCAAATTGCACTCACATCAGTTATTTCAACATATTTTTATTGAGCACTCAGGTTATCTGTGCACACAACCTGACCCCAGGAAGGTTTGTGGATTGTCGGTCCTCCTGATATATAGCTCCCTTTAGCCAGTTTACATAGAGTACATTCAGACTAATGATTTAGGGAGCCCATTGTTACCTGGCAAATATAAAAGGGTGTGTCCAAGGGATGGGGTGGGGGTAGGTGGAGGTAAATCCTCTTGGAACTTGGAACATGCCAATTCATGATGACCCTGCTTGACCATGGAGGCTTGCCAGTGAGAGGCACCAAACAGGAGTGGAGAGACATTGCAGTGCTGGCGGCAAGCTTTCCTACCTCATAATCAGACAAACCAATGGCCATAATTATTCAAGAAGATTCTCCTTATAGCCTCATCTTCCTGTCTCCTACCTAGAAGTTTACAGAACATCAGAGCTACAAAGGCTCAGAAGATTCACCACCAAAGACACCATTATCAGTAGTAGTAGCAGAACTAGCAGTAGTATTTTAACTCAGATAGTATGACAATCTAACAGACAACTTTGGCTTGACTCACTAGGTATGTTCCAGAAATGATGTCCTTGACAGCCGACCACAGCCTCTGGGCAGCATGCGAGAGCACTACAGTGTGGTCATAACCTAAAGCAGCCAAAAGCAAAGAATCTTGTTGCTTTATTGAAATTGTGTGGCCATATTACAGGTAAATTATGATTTCTAGGAGTCATTTTTAAATATTGAAAAGATCTCATGGATCTGTAAGTATCTTAGAGCCCATGCTAAATGTCATTTACTAGTCTAAGTCTATTATTTTATGAATGAGCAAATGACCCAAAGTCACATAGCTAGTAAGGAAGCCAGGTCCTAGACTCCTCATCTGGTGCTCTTTCTGCTGGACCACGTCCACGCAGGAAAGAATGGACACTCAAACAAACCACCAAAGTGAAAAGGCAGCCAATTTCAAATGGATTCACACACGTGTTCCAGGAGTCATCAATCAACCTTTGGAGAATTCTTTGGATAGCAAATAATCCTCGAGAAACAGACCTCCAGTGAAGGCTGGCCTGGAGGTATGCCAGAAAATTCTGGGGAAATGGACCCGAGTACACAGCACCTTCAACCGGCCTGACCCTATCACAGATGGTGGATTCCAGAACTCCGCTTTGCTGTTATTAAACCTAACCCAGCATGTTGGCCAGGACGCCTACAAATGCTCTGACAGCTCCCAGCCACCTCTACTTTCTCTGTGCCCTTGCCCCCTTGAACCCCCCTCAAAGGACCGATGCTCAACACCCAGCCAAGGCAGCAGGAAGCAGTTAATCCAGTTTAAACTAACTTTGTAGCAGCTCATTAACCCTTCCCTACCAGTCCAGGGCAATCTGAACTCATCCAAAGTGAGATAAGCGGGTGAGGAGGCGAAGACTCCATATTTCTGCCTCATTATTTTCATTCTTTATACAAACTTTCAAACCAGTCAGACTCCTCAGTGTAAAGATCACTTTAGAAAGAAGATGCAAATTTATACGTGGGGGCTTCTTTTGTTTGTGGGGGGAGGGACATACTTTCTGTATTTATAGCTTTTTTGCTTTTTGTTTTTTGATAGATGGGAAGGGAGAGAGGGGAGCAGAGAGGAAATAGGACAAAGGCCTAGAAGGAACCCAGAAACATAAACACGGACAGTTTGTGCCTTAAGATAAACAGGAACCAACCGTATGCTGCTTGTAAACAGTGACCCAGGCAGGGCTCAGTCTGTGTCCATGATTATGACTAAATGAGGTGTCAATTTTGGCCTCACTCTGCATATTGAAAAGCAATTCTTCATACAACTCAACAGCAAAAAAACAAACAATCCAGTTAAAAAATGGGCAGAGAAACTGAACAGACGTTTTTCCCAAGAAGACTTACAAATGGCCAACAGGTATGTGAAAAGATGCTCAACATCACTAATTATCAGGGAAATGCAAACCAAAACCACAATGAGACATCACCTCATACCTGTTAGAATAGCTATCATCAAAAAGGCAAGGAAAAACAAGTGTTGGTGAGGATGTGGAGAAAAACGAACCCTTGTGCACTGTTGGTGGGATTGTAAATTGGTGCAGCCACTATGGAAAACAGTAGAGAAGTGCCTAAAAAAGTTAAAAATAGAGCTGCCATATGACCCAGCAAATCCACTTCTAGGTATATATGCAAAGGAAATGAAAATAGGATATGGAGGAGATAACCACACTCCTCGTTCATTGCAGCATCACCACAATAACCATTATGTGGAAACAACCCAAGTGTCTGTGAGCAGATGAGTGGATGAAGAAGTTGCGGTGTATGTACATATAAATATACAATGGAATAATATTCAGCCATGAGAAAGAAGGAAATCCTGTCATTTGCAACAGCATGGATGGGCCTCGAGAGCATTATGCTAAGTGAAATAAATCAGACAGAGAAAGACAAATAGTGCATGGTATCACTTATTTTGTGGACTCTAAAAGAACAGTCAAACTCATAGACACAGAGAATAGAAAAGTGGCTGCCAGGGTCTGTGGGGTGGGGATAATGGGAGAGGTTGGAACGGGTACAAACCTTCAGCTGTAAGATGAATAAGGTCATCCTGCTGCGAGACCTGGGTCTAACGTAAATCACTGTCGCTATAGTTCTACATTGCCTTGTGTACTTCAAACTTGCTAAGAGAGTAGAACTAAATGTTCTCACCAGAAAAAATAGAGAGGGAGGGTGACGTCAGCGACAGGGCAGAGTGAGCTCACCCAGGACTCTCTCCCCTCCAAACTACAACCAAAAAACGAATAACTGAATTTCGACCAATAATTCTAATAAAACAGAGATCGTCAGAGACCTACAGCAGCCAAACACAGAGGGCGGAGAGGCTGGAGCCACCCTCAGAGGAGCTGGAACAGGGTAAGAGAGAACTTCACTCCCTCCCCTAGATACTGGGATCGCTGCCGTGGGTGAGGGAAGCAACGGGGCAGGGGCCGCACGTCCAGGGGTCATCCAGGACTCCCACCACCCGTGCAGCAGAAACCCACTAACAGGGGAAAGCTTTCGCATGCAGGGACCCCATCAAGCCAGGGCCCCGGGAGACCAGAGAGGGAGAGGTGATCTGAATCCAGGTCTGCGCGCGAGAGAAAGTGTCCCTCCTCCCCCAACCTGCGCTGCACACCGCCATCGCAGCTGAAGGCGGAGCGCTCAGAACACGCAGCTCTCGACCCCCATCTAGTGGTGACAGGCTGTAACTGCAACCAAATAATACCATCATGTGCAAAAACTGCTCCTCTACCATTCAGCAATTTATAAAAGCTCCAGACCAGAAGGAAAACAATAAAAAACCGAATTAAGTCCTGAGGACTTGGAAATAGGTAAACTAAGTGAAAATGAGTTCAGAGTAGCTATCATCAAAAACCTCAATGAGGTAAAGGGAAATATGGAGAAACAAGTCAATGAGTTCTGGAGTTACTTCACAAAAGAGATAGAAACTATAAAGAAGAATCAATCAGAAATATGAGAGATGAAAAATACAATGGATCAGATAAAACAGAATACGGATTCCCTGAATGCCCATGTAGACACCATAGAGGAGCAAATTAGCATAATCAAAGATAGACAGGCTGAATGGCTCCAGACAGAGGAAGAAAGAGAACTAAGAGTTCAAAAGAATGAGGAAAATAGTAAATAGTAAAATAGTAAATAGTAGTAAAAATGGCAAAAATGAATGACAAAGAAAGAATGCTCAGGGCAGCAAGGCAGAAGAAAATAACCCACAAAGGAACCCCTATCAGACTTTCAGCAGATTTCTCCACAGAAACCTTACAAGCTAGGAGAGAATGGAATGACATATTCAAAACTTTAAAGGATAAAAATCTTCAGCCAAGAATACTCTATCCAGCAAAAATTTCCTTCAGATGTGAGGGAGAAATTAAATCTTTTCCAGACAGACAAAAGCTAAGGGACTTTGTAACCAAAAGTCCTCCACTACAAGAAATCCTCAAGAAGGCTCTCATCCCTGAAAAAAGAAAAAAAGGGGAAAAGGGGTCACAAATCACAGATTAGAGAGACAAATAGATAGAATCAGAACAGGATAGCAAATCTTCAACTATAGCATTAGGATAAAGGGAAGGAAACCACCAAAGTTAAGACGATCTTATTATTCTAACCACAAACTCACAATACGAGTTGGAAGAAGAGATGAAAATAATAATCTAGGAGGAGAAGAGGAAAGGGACTAAATCCGTCTAGGCCAAGTAAGTAAGAGACCACCAGAAAATGGACTATATTATACACGAGATTCTGAATACAAACTTCAGGGTAGCCACCAAACTGAAAAACAGAAAAGAGACACAAAACATAAATAAGGAAAAATCTAAGAAACCCAGCATAAGAAATTGCAGAAGTCAAGGGGTAGGCTAAAACACACAGGACGAGAAACAAAGGTAACAAAGGAAAACTGGATAACGAGTGACAGATTGACAGCATTAAGCCCTCATGCATCAATAATCACCACCCTCAATATAAATGGATTGAACTCTCCAATAAAAAGACACAGAGTGGCAAAATGGATTAAAGAACAAGATCCAACAATTTGTTGCCTCCAGGAGACACACCTCAGCCCCAAGGACAAACACAGGCTCAGAGTGAAGGGGTGGAAGACAATACTCCAAGCTAACAGCAAACAAAAGAAAGCAGGTGTCGCAACACTTATATAGACAAAACAGATTTCAAAATAAGACAGGTAAAGAGACACAGAGGGACAATATATAATGATCAAAGGGACACTCCATCAAGAAGAAATAACGCTTATAAATATCTATGCACCCAACACAGGAGCACGAAGATTCATAAAGCAACTATTAACAAACCTAAACGAAGATATTAAAAATAACACAGTAATAGGAGGGGACCTCAACACCCCACTCACATCAATGGAAAGATCATCCAGACAGAAAATCAACAAGGAAACAGTGGAGCTAAATGAAAAACTAAAACAATTGGACTTAATAGACATATATAGAACACTTCATCCAAAAACAGCAGAATACACATTCTTCTCAAGTGCGCATGGAACATTTTCAAGGATAGACCATATGTTGGGAAACAAGGCAAGCCTCTACAAATTTTTTAAAAAATTGAAATAATAACAAGCATCTTCTCTGATCATAATGCTATAAAGCTAGAAATTAATTACAAGAAAAAAGCTGAGAAAGGCACAAGGATGTGGAGACTAAACAATACACTATTGAACAGGCAATGGAATCATTGAAGAAATTAAAGAAGAAATCAAAAAATACCTGGAGACAAATGAAAATGATAACATGCCATATCAACTCATATGGGATACAGCAAAAGCTGTATTAAGAGGTAAATTCATCGCAATACAGATACAGCTTAACAAACAAGAAAAATCCCAAATAAGCAATTTTAAACTACACCTAACTGAATTAGAGAGAGAACAAACAAAGCCCAAAGTCACCAGAAGGAGAGAAATAATAAAAATCAGAGCAGAAATAAATGCTATTGAAACAAAAAAGGCAGTAGAAAGGATCAATGAAACAAAGAGCTGGTTCTTTGAGAAGATAAATAAAACTGACAAACCCCTAGCCAGACTTACAAAGAAAAAAAGAGAGACAGCTCAAATAAACAAAATGAGAAATGAAAGAGGAGAATTAACAACAGACTCCGCAGAAATACAACGGATTATAAGAGAATACTACGAAAAACTCTATGCAAACAAAATGGATAACCTAGAGGAAATGGATAAATTCTTGGACTCCTACAACTTCCCAAAGCTCACCCAAGAACAAGCAGACAATTTGAACAGACCAATCACAAGGAAAGAGATTGAAACAGCAATCTAAAGCATCCCAAAGAATAAAACCCCAGGACCAGATGGCTTTCCTAGGAAATTCTACAAAACTTTCAGAGAGGGTTTAATACCTATCCTTTTCAAGCTATTCCAAAAAATTAGGGAGGATGGAACACTTCCTAACACATTCTACGAGGCCAACATCACGCTGATACCAAAGCCTGAAAGGACAGCACGAAAAAAGAGAACTACAGGCCAATATCGCTGACGAACATAGATGCAAAAATTCTCAACAAAATTTTGGCAACCCTAGTTCAGCAATTCATCAAAAGGATCATACATCATGATCAAATGGGATTCATACCAGGGACACAAGGATGGTTCCACATCTGCAAATCAATCAATGTGATCCACCACATCAACAAACTGAGGAATAAAGACCACATGATCATCTCAATAGATGCAGAGAAAGCATTTGACAAGATCCAACAGCCATTTATGATAAAAAAAAACTCTGAACAAAATGGGTATAGAAGGGAACTACCTCGACATAATAAAGGCCATATATGACAAACCCACAGCCAACATCATACTCAATAGGCAAAAACTGAGCGCCATCCCCCAGAAAACAGGAAAGAGACAAGGATGCCCTCTATCACCACTCTTATTTAACATAGTACTGGAGGTCCTGGCAGGAGCAATTAGACAAGAAAAAGGAATCCAAATAGGGAGGGAAGATGTGAAACTCTCGCTGTTTGCAGATGACATGATCTTATATATAGAAAACCCCAAAGAATCCATCGGAAAACTTTTAGAAGTAATCAACAACTACAGCAAAGTTGCAGGGTATAAAATCAATTTGCATAAATCAGTAGCATTTCTATACTCTAATAACGAACTAACAAAAAAGGAACTCAAGAACACAATACCATTCACAATCGCAACAAAAAGAATAAAATACCTCGGGGTGAATTTAACTAAGGAAGTGAAAGAACTATACAATGAAAATTACAAGGCTTTTCTGAAAGAAATGGGTGATGACATAAAGAGATGGAAAGACATCCTATGCACATGGATTGGAAGAATAAACATAGTTAAAATGTCCATTCTACCTAAAGCAATCTACAGATTCAATGTTATCCCAATCAGAATCCCAATGACATTCTTTACAGAAATAGAACAAAGAATCCTAAAATTCATATGGGACAACAAAAGACCTCAAATTGCTAAAGCAATCCTGAGAAAAAAGAACAAAATGGAAGGCATCACAATTCCTGACTTCAAAACATACTACAAAGCTACAGTAATCAAAACAGCATGGTACTGGTGCAAAAACAGGTGCACAGATCAATGGAACAGAATTGAAATCCCAGAAATAAAACTACACATCTATGGACAGCTTATCTTCAACAAAGGAGCTGAGGGCCCACAATGGAGAAAAGAAAGTCTTTTCAACAAATGGTGCTGGGAAAACTGGAAAGCCACATGGAAAAGAATGAAAATTGACCATTCTTTCTCACCATTCACCAAAATAAACTCAAAATGGATCAAAGACCTAAAGGTGAGACCTGAAATCATAAGGCTTCTAGAAGAAAATGTAGGCAGTACACTCTTTGGCATCAGTATTAAAAGGATCTTTTCCGACACCATGTCTTCCCAGAGAAGGGAAACAATAGAAAGAAGAAACAAATGGGACTTCATCAGACTAAAGAGTTTCTTCAAGGCAAATGAAAACAGGGTTGAAACAAAAACACAACCCAATAACTGGGAAGAAATATTTGCAAGTCATACATCCAACAAAGGCTTAATATCCATAATATATAAAGAACTCTCACAACTCAACAACAAAAAATCAAACAACCTGGTCAAAACATGGACAGGAGATATGAACAGACATTTCTCCAAAGAAGATATATGGATGGCCAATAGGCACATGAAAAGATGTTCATCATCGCTGATCATCAGGGAAACGCAAATCAAAACTACACTAAGATATCACCTTACACCTATTAGAATGACAAAAATATCTAAAACTAATGGTAACAAATGTTGGAGAGGTTGTGGAGAAAAAGCAACCCTCATACACTGCTGGTGGGAATGCAAACTGGTGCAGCCACTATGGAAAACAGTATGGAGATTCCTCAAAAAATTAAAAATAGAACTACCATACAACCCAGCTATCCCACTACTGGGTATCTATCTAAAGAACTTGAAGTCAGCAATCCCAAAAGTCTTATGCACCCCAATGTTTATTGCAGCATTATTTACAATAGCCAAGATGTGGAAGTGACCTAAGTGCCCATCAACAGATGATTGGATAAAGAAGATGTGGTATATATATATATATGTATATATATACACACACACACACACAACGGAATACTACTCAGCCATAAAAAAGAACAAAATCCTCCCATTTGCAACAACATGGATGGACCTTGAGGGAGTTATGTTAAGTGAAATAAGCCAGATAGAGAAGGACAATCTCTGTATGACTCCACTCATATGAGGAATCTAAAAATGTAGACAAAGAGAACAGATTAGGGCCACCTGGGGAAAGGTGGGGTGGGGGGCGGGCATGAAGGGTGAAGGGGTGCACCTAAAACACGACTGACAAACAATAATGTACAACTGAAATTTCACAAGATTGTAACTTATCATTAACTCAATAAAATTAAAAAAAAAAAAAAAGCTACAGGAGCAACCCAAACAGGGAGTATAAGGGCCTAAAAAAAAAAGAGAAAGAGAGATGGAAATATGTGAGGCGATGGATGTGTTGATGGAGGCATATGTTAACTGGATGGGGGGAACCCTTTCACAATGTATACGTATATCAAATCACCACAATGTATGCTTTAAATATCTTACAATTTTATTTGTCAATGATACCTGAATAAAGCTGAAATTATTTAAATTAAATAAGAATTTTTTTAATTTTTAAAAAAGAAAAGTGATTCTTATATTTGCCACTTTATTTAAACATTAAACAAGTCTAGCCACTCATGTTCAGAGAGCACAAGAGGAAAGCCAGACACCCCTGCTACCTAGCTCACCACAAAGGAGAAGGGAGGTACCTGTTCCTTTCTTGACCTGAGAGCCAGCTAGCCACTAGACAGAGAAACACTGGAATTGCTCACATAAATGGAATTCCACCTCAAATAAACCCCTAACCGAAACTTGTATTTTCATAATGAGCCAAAAAATCACAGCTTACTTTTCTAAAAGATCACTTCTTGCAATATTAAGAGGGGCGTAGAGAATGTTTGAGGGCTCTGGACAAAAATGGGTTTTATCATGGAAGAACAAGTCATATTAACCAGAGAGTTACAAAATTACTCAACAGATTTGCCTTTTGAGAGTGTCCACTCATTTAAAATAAAAGAATATCTAAGTTTTTCTGAAAAAAATTACCACAAATATGTAGTCGGCACAAAGCGCAATTGAAAAGGATGGCGTGCGACAACATTATGCAGCCTAAACAGCTGCTGGGGTCCACGGTGGGCCAAGACGCAGTGAGCGCCACAGCAAAGGAAGGCATCCCATCCCAGTCCCAGACCACAGGCGAACCCCAGGACACGCATCAGCCAGGGGAAAGACACAGCAAAGACTCGGACATCAGGGTTGACTTCTGGCTTCTGAGCCTGGCACTTGATCCCTAAAACTCACAGGTGGGACCCCTACAAACCAGGGAACGCCCTCCATACGTTTTGTTACTTCCAGCATTATCGGTCTGCCTTCTGTGATGGTTAATTTTACATGTGAATTCAACTGAGACATGGATGCCCAGACACCTGGTTAAACATTCCTTCCTGTCATGTCTGTGAGGGTGTTTCCAGAAGAGATTAGCATTTGCATCGGTGGACTGAGTAAAGCAGATTGCCCTCCCCAACATGGGTGGGCCTCAACCAATCCATTAAGGGCTAAAAGAAACAAAAAGCCCAGAGGAATGAAGAATTCAGTCTTTCCGCTTGTCCGCTTGAGCTGGGACACCAGCCTTCTCCTCCCCTCAGCTGGGACTTAGACCATCAGCCCCCCGGTTCTCAGGCCTTTGGACTTGGACCAAAACTCACACCACCGGTTCCTCTGGTTCTTAGGCCGCCAGGCTTGGACTGGACTGTAGCACTGGCTCTCCTGAGTCTCTAGCTTGCAGACAGCACATTGTGGGACTTCTCAGCCTCAATAATTGCATGAGCAGATTTCTCATGATCAATCTCTCAATCTCCTCTCTCCATATATATATCTCTCTCTCCATCCTATCGGCTCTGTTTCTCTTGAGCACTCTGTCTAATCCACCTTCCCAATGTGGAATCAAACATACTACATTTCCCAGACTGCCTTGCAGCACAGCTACAGTCAACTAACCAGTCAGACCTGCACAAGACTTGTATGCATAAGAGTGTTGCACATGCAATGGCTGAACGCAGGCAGATGAATTTTGGGGTAAATATGGTAGTGAAGGTGTCTAGATCTCAGACAACTACAGTGGAACTTCTGGATCCAGTCCCAAATATGATTAGCACCAGGTGGAGGGTGGCGGCAGCAGTGGTGGTTTTTGCTAGGACAGCTCTATGGTGGGGCTCCTAGCTGCATCGTTCCCGGACACACTTCTCAGTTATGTAGCATCCAGTCTGGTTATCTGGCCCTCCTGGAAATTTCGCAAGGTATTTAACATCCTATAATAAGCCCCTTTCTGCTTCAAGTAGCTGGTGTATATTCTGTTATTTGTAAGTAAGAACCTTGACCGGCAGAAATGACAGCTTACTTGTCAAGGCTAGAGGTGGGAGGTATGGAGCACGGCATCCATGAGCAAGGATTATGGTCACTTCAGGGGCACGTGGAAGGATGACGCTTGTGTCCCTCAGTACCACCCCTAGCCACCTGCTGCTATTGCCAAGGATGCCCTCAAATAAGAATAAAGCCTTATTTCTAGAGTCAAGAATAAAGATTAGAATGCAGATATTTTTCTTAGAAATAACACACCGGCTTGATTTCACAAGACATTTTTAAAAAGGGATGCAATCCTCTCTCTAGAGCAGGTTTTAAGATGGGCTGGTGGGAGAAAGGACGAAGCAACTGAATGCAGGATGAGCAGAAAGGAAGAACAGACAGGAGCCAGGACAAAGTAGGGGCACAGAGATTTCATCTGCTATCCGATTTGGCCTAAAATGTGGAGAAAAAACTGAAAAGAAATATGTCAAAATGTTAGTAGTTGTTATCAGATAGCACTATGAGCAATACTTTTTCTACACCTTTATATTTTTCTTTACTAACCAAATGTTTTATCCTGCACTTTATAATGTACTTTCGTAGGAAGATTTTTAAGCAGCATTTAATAGCAGGTTGGTGTAAGTCTCATTGCACTCAAAGCCGTTGATTTCTAACTGTTTAGACTCAGAAGAGAGCTTTGGAGTCATTCAGTGCAACTCCCCACAGACAGGAGCATCCCTAACAGGCTGACCTCCAGCCTCCCGACTCTTCCTTACTCCCACTTCCCCGACACCCAAGCGGGGAAGCCCCCTCCTCTCCCCAAGACGCTGCCTCAGATGTTTGACAAGAGCTTTCATTGGGATTCTGAGATTTTTCTCCAATTTAAACATCCTTGATTCCTTCAGCAATTTCTTAAATGTCTTCTCTCAACCTTAGTTACTGTCAGATTTACTAACGTCCTTCCTAAAATGTGACACCCTTGAACGGAATAAAATATTCACGCTGCCATCAGATCAGAGTAGAGTTTATTGTCCTCTAGCTAACACTAACATAAAATATATCTTTTCCTTTTCTTCTCTTTTCTTTTCCTTCTCCTTCCCCTCCCCTCCCCTCTCCTTCTTCTTTTCTCTTTTCTCCTCCTCCTCTTCCTCCTCCTCCTTCTTCTGCTGCTTCTGCTTCTTCTGCTTTTCCTCCTCCTCCTCCTCTTCCGTCTTCTCCTGCTTCTCCTTCTTCTTATTCCTCTTCTCTTCTTAATCTCTCTCTCTGTCTCTTTCTCCCTCTGTCTCTCTGTCTCTCTATATCTATCTATCTATATCTCTCTATATATAGAGAGAGAGAGACAGACAGACAGACAGACAGAGACCTACATATATATATAGAGAGAGAGAGAGCGCACAAATTTCTGTCTTTGATGAAAGTAGACATCCTCATAAAAGCAACTTCTGTTCTTATGACCATCTCAAATAACGTAAAGGATAAAAAGATATATATAAAATGTATAAATGTCCTATAAAGATATGAGAGATATATAAGATATCTGATATCTTATATATGTATATGTGTATGTATGTGTGTGTATATATATAAAGATAAGGCTCTGAGCCTACCAAACTGTGAAAGAGGCGTGAGAACAAGCTTCATTTTTCCATCCCAAGCTCTAAGACCCTCTCTTCTGTGCAGAGCCCTCTTTCCCTCCTTATGTCTTCTCCTCTCTGCAGAACAAACTCAGGATCATGTCCATAAAAAACCTTATCCTCTCTCCTCAACAAACATATCCAGCAAAGAATTTCCTAAATTTGCTAGAGTTTGGCTCTATTTTTCAAAGTGACAGCTTTTATTTAATAAACCCCAATTCCTACCAATATACCTATGATCAATAATAGTTTTCTATACCCTAATCCAAGAATATCTGCATTTTAATGGAGAATAATACCTTCACCCTCAAGTCACACAGATCTAAGCAAACTGTGGAGGTGGAAAAAAACTAACAATAACTCCAACAAAGTTGAGTATTATCGTCTCCATGTTATAGACTTTAAAAGCTAGGCTATGAGAATTTTAGGGATGTTGCTGGAGATCAACCCACTCATGGGTAGCAGAGTGAGGTTCCAATGACTGTCAACTTGTCCTGCCCCTCCAGGTCAGTCACTGGGGCCCCATTAGTCATATCCCCTTTCTCTAAACACAGTAGCCAAAGACCTTCATTGTCTTGTCTCTTCCCAAATCAAAGCCTGCTCTCAATTCCTCTTTTCATGCAAAAGTATATGAAACACTAGTAGATATTATCTGTCCAGTAGGTTGGACATAAAAGAGTTGAAGTGATCAATAATATAACTCTAAAGTCCATTTTGGATATCAGGCTGGAGAAAGGGAGAATTCCTCTGAAATCACAGCATGCTTTTCCTTCCATTGAAATTTACTCTGCCAAACTGCCTAAAGCTTAAGGAAAGAGCAAAGTTGTAAGTTCCACGAGGGCTGTGTCTCATTCACCTCCTGTAGTCCCAGCACCTGACACCTTGCCAAGCACACAGTAAGACCTCAATAAATACTTGATGAACAAATTAATGAACTTCAATAGGCAACCATCCTCTGGAATGTTCCACAGCCCTGATGTGGAACTCCAGAGCTCCCCTGCAAGCTGGCACCGAATCTCTCAGAAAGGAGAGATTCGAGGTGGGGAAACCCACGTAAATTATGTTCCAGACTTATACCATGGACAAAAGACAGGAAAGGTTAGAAAATTCTCGTTAAAACTTGGGATTCATTCACACAGTCAACAAGCTTGTGTTGAAAGCCTTCTATGAGGCTGGCACTGTGAGAGAGACTGAGAGAGCAAGGATGAGCAAGACACGACCTACACTCTCAAGAAGCTCACAGTCCACTCTGCGATATGGGCGTGTTTACAGATCATTCTATGTGTCCAAATTAAGTTGAAACCCTAACCTAATTCCATAGAGAGGGCATTTTAAAACTGAGAAAAATCTAGTAAAATGTGTCATCAACTAGCCAAGACTTAAAGGCATTTGTAGTGACCTTGGTAGAATACTGCTTAATGCATGAATGATAGGCTTTGCTGTTTTGCGATAGACTGGAGAAAGAATAGACTTCCCTCAAATAAGCCTCGGCTGTGCTGCTTGCCCTGGCAAGGTGAGCTTGGTTTTAGTTTAAACTGATGGGGAGCTCACAGTAAAATCTGAGCACACACTTCCATCCTTATTTTGAGAACTAGGGTCCATCTCCATCCCAACCAGAGGTAGCAATGAAAAATTGGGACAACTTCATCAGCATCCAATCAAATTTGTAAAGCAGAGGAGAGGAGGCCAACACTTCCTGTGGGGAGGGGTGGAGCTGTGAAAGGGAATGGGAGCATGAGTTTAGTAGACTTTAAGAGGAGAAAATAGGTTGGGAGACACAGAGCAGCCATATTAGACATCCTCTTTTCAAAGGCCTCTATTTGTAACACCCTTCCCAGGCATGTACAAAGTAATAAGGAAACTAGATACAGAAATAATCTCCATTCAGTCAGTCCTGTTCTTTTGATAACTACACAACCCCTCAATAAAGACTTCTGATTCTTCCACTGTGATGGAGCGTTGGTCTGAAGAAGATTGGGAAAGCTCTGGGAAGACATGGGAACTGCTCCCCAGTCATGCTGCAGAGCCAGGGCTGGAGAAGCATCCACATCCTACCCCTCCATCTCCACCTCTCCATGGGACAAGTCACCATTAATTAGCAACAGCTGCCTAGAAGAGCCTGCATCCAAGAGGCAGTGAGAGAAAAATTCCCAGGTGATCCTTCATGGGAGAATTAAAGAGGATTAAAAAAGGACCCCTCCCACACCTGGGTTATATAAAATACCCTAGTAGACACAATGATGAAGATGCCAATAATAACAATTGCTACCTTTTATTGAGTGCCTACTATATGTCTGGCACTACATATACATTATTTAACATAATCCTTCAAATATCCCTATAAACTAGATAATACTGTTATCCCCAATCAACAGATGACAAAATTGAGGCTCCAAATTGTATCTTCCTCAAGGCCTCAGTGTTGCTACTTACATCCAAGTCAATCTTCCTCTGAAGTCCTTGTTCCTTTTATTAGACCAAGTGCTCACACACAGACTTTAAAGGACTCTGGGCAGAAGCAGCCTGAGGGTTCAAGGAAGGCTTCCTGGAGAAAGTTTCACCCGAACTAGATCTTAAAAGATGACTAGTAATTAGTCAAAGAAGGGGCAGGCAGGGGAAAGGGACCATCTTTATGAAGGGGATAATCTAAGCAAAAGCAGGATGGGAGCAGAAGCCTGGCGTGCTGGCGTGGACGGAGAATGCTGAAGTAGCCAATGTGGTTAGAGCATAACCATGACGTAGGCAGGCAGGCAGGAAGGAAGCGCAGATGAGGCAGAAAGATCTGGAGAGGGTAGTTTGTGCTAGGCTTGCATGCCGAGTTAAGAAGCTTGAACTTTATTCTGCGGACAATGTGGAGTGACAGGCCAGATCAGCATTTTATACAGATCACCATGGCAAACGTGTGAAGATGGATTTAACAGGGACAAGATTAAAGGAAGAGGTAAGTTAGGAAACTGTTACAATAGTAAGTTGAAAATTAATAAAGACCTGAATTAGGATGTTCTTAACAGGCATGGAGATGAGGGGACAAATTCAAAAGTTAATTAGAAAGAAAAATTGTCAGGTCTTGGTGATTGTTTAGACATGTGTGAGAGGGGCACACACGGCGTTCAAGTCCCCAGGAATCAAGCTGGTCTAAAGAGTTGATGAGTCAAGTGTTGAGGATGTTGAATTGAGGTCTCTGTGGGGCCTAGACTAGAGATGCAGCGGAATATACATGTCCGGTGGTCCCCAAAGGGACCTGGAGTTGCCTGCCTCTGGGTGGGAATGAAGTCATGGGTATGAATGGATGAGCTCCTCTAGGAACAAGGGCAGAGGGCCAAGGGCAGGCTCCAACACAGCCAAGACACTGAAAATGTGGACAGAGAGGAGCTTCCGAAGGAGACAGTTCATAAGCGGTTGGAAAGGTATAAGAAAAGTCAGAAGAGTGCAGAGTTCTGGAAGCCAAAAGCATAATACTTTAAGAAAGTGAGAGTCATCAATAGTGTCAGATTCAGAAGAAATACGAAGAAAACTCAGGATGAAAAAAAAATCCTCCGGATACAGCCATTAGGGAGACATTGGTGTCATCAGAAGAGCAATGTCAGGAGCAGTCTGAAGGAGGAGGGAAGTGGCTGAGGAAGGTTAGAGATCTACGGAGGGAGACCTTAGTGTTTTCAAAATGGCAAAGAACTAACTATGTTTATAGACTGACGGGAAGGAACTGCTAAAAGAGAGAAAGACTGAGGATACTAGCCAAAATGGGGACGAGGTGGATGGGCTAGTTAACACAGCAGTGCCTGATGTGACAGGAGATGTGACCGAGGCATTGCAAAGCAGTGGGAGCCACACCTGAGCACAGGCAAGCTCTGAGGCTGCAGAGAATAGCAAGGAAAGCAGAGCTGGGCTAAGCTAGGAAAGTTTATGGAAATTGAGGAAAACCATGCCTTTTGGCCCCAGTCCTTCTGGATGAAGTAGGAAGCCTCCCGAATTTGTAGCGATGTTAGTCCACCCAGTTCTGTGATTAACTCAGGAAGCAGGGAATGGGGAAGCGGAGAGGTGAAGTACTGTCCAGTGAAGCTCTGAGAAACCCTGGAAGACACCAAATGGCGGGAGCCAAAGAGTAAGTTTAAGGAGCTTCACGTGGGGCAGTTCCAGGACACGACACATTCATTTCACTAGACAAATTCATCTACTAGCTGCGCATGGCATTTCCAAGTTTGAACGTGTTGGGAGGGAGGTTAGCAAGAAGTGGATGAGTCTGTCGGGAGGCAGAGGAGCGTGCATCTTGGACTGAGGTCTGGGAGGGATGAGAGGTGGGAACTAAGTGGTTTTGAGGGTTTGATTTAAAAACATGATGCAGAAACATTTTCTTTTACTGGAAGAGAAATAGACTTCCCGATGAGGTGGGGAGAAGGGCGAGATGTGATGCATGGCCTAAATCTGGCCCCTAGGAGCACCTAAAATGGAAAACAAAAAACCCTGCCAATGCCAGAGAGGAGGGGGATTCCCGTGCAGTTGAGTTGGCTGGAATCTTACTAGTTCTCTCAGTTTAATACTTGTTAAACAAGGACCACAATGCTGGCAACTTCTGATTAGCACGATCAAGCTCAACTTATTCAAAGACAGGGTATGCCTAAGAATCTTGTTTTTCTCCAGGACTAAAATCATGCTGGGAATCTTAGGGTGGTATTTTGTTGAAGTGGGATTCTAGTGCCTCTTACTTCACAAAGAAAACAGGTACCCTCAGGGGTAGCGCTCTCCCAGCTTCCCAAATGTGTCTGTGTCTATGCCTACCCTTCCTTCTCCCGACCTTTCTTCCAAGGTTTATCCATCCATCCACCTCTGCTTTAGATCCTATCCCTGCAACGTTAATTCTCTCTCTTTTTTCTGAATCTTCCATCTCGCTATCCTTCCCCTTAGATTTAAGTTATAAATGCACCTGTGCCTCTCCCATCTTTAAAAAAAGTTGCTATGACTCAGAATTCCGCTTCCAGTTGTGGTCTTCACAGCCCAGCTGTGCAATAAACATTCCTCACTTCCCACCCATTTTTTTCTAATCAAAGTAATGCATAAGCATAGCTTTTGAAGTCAAACAATGCTATCAGGCTTACCAAATTTTTAAAATATTTTTCTGTAATCCTCATTTTCCTAAATGGCCTGTGTACACTCTATTTTAACTTTTTATATTTTGACGTTATCTTTTATCTTCCTGCTATGGAAGATGAGGACTCAGCTCTCTTTACTAACCCTTCACCAGGCCCCACCAGGCAGATAAATCTCCCTTTGACTTCCCTCCACTCTCCCCACATAGTTACATCACGATTAGTGGTGAAATTATTATTCAAAATTTATATTAGTATGTCTGTGTATTTCTCATACATTTAGTGAATTATTATGTTTTTCCTTGTACACATGTTGTTCTATGTAATTGCCTCTTTTTTTTTTCAATCTGTCTTTCTATGTATCTATCTCTAATTCAGGCCCACATTTACCAAAAAATAGTAAACTCCTCTCAGTACAGTGAACCACATCAAACCACCACCTGGTAAGTTTCTCTCCTATAACCCTCCAGCGCTACCACTGAGGGCACCTGTTTTCTTTGTGAAGTAAGAGGTCCATACGGAACGATTCCTCTCTAGGCCGCTGCCCCTTGGCTGTCCGGGGCTTCCCTTCACCATCATCCTACAAATTTCCTTTACTTCCCTCAGTTTTATCGTCCCTGGTTCCCAGGTCTTAAGCCATCCTATTTCCTGGTTTACATCCTCATTTTAGTGGAGCGCATTCTACAGTAGCTTTCTGGAATAGAGTGCAAGTAGGCACATTATTTGAGACCTGCCTTCACTCCTGACTGGTCACTGTGTTAGGACTGGGGTTCTAGGTTGGAAATCGTTTCCCTCAGAAGGTCGAAGCACCACTACACCGTCTTCCAACAGCTGAGAAGTCTTCTGCCGTTCTGATTCCTGCTCCTTGTACATAACCTGCTTTCTTCCTCTGGTAGCATTTAGAAACTTCTCTTTATCCTTAGGGTCTTGATATGTCACAATAACGTGCCTTGCTTGAAGATTGTTTTTCATCCATGATGCTAGGCACTCACTGGGCCCCTTTGGCCTGGAAATCCAGGACTTCAGAAGCTTTGGAAACTTTATCCCCATTTCTTTGATAATTAACCCCTTCTGGGTTTTTTCTTTTTTTCTTTCCTTCTAGAGGCTCCTAATAGTCAGATGTTTGACCTTCTGGACTGATTCACTAGTTGTCCCATCTTTTCTATTTTCCATAACTTTGCCTTTTAGTTCTACTTACTGGAAGTTTTCCTCAACATTATCTGCAGACTTTCAAAATTTCTACTATCATATTTTAACTTTTGAAAGTCCTTTTCTATGATACGAATGTTTCTTTATGTAACATTGTATTCGTACTTCATAGGTATATTTCCTCTTTTCTCTTAGATGGCATTAATCATTGTATTTTGAATTTTTTTCTGTCTCCTGCATTGTCTCTACTGCTTTTTTCCATTCATTTATTCACCAGGGTCTCTATCTTACACAGTATAATCTTGCCTCAACTCTTTAGTGATTTTTGGCTTCTTCTTTTCACACCTAATGGTGAGGAACTAATCATTATTAGAGGTTTGTCATGCATGGGCCAGGCTAATTGCCTCTGAGCTTCACCAGGGTTTGAGGGGACACCCACCTGATCTGCTAGGTCTCTGGTTGGGGCAGGCCGACTCCCAGAATACAGCCTCCAGTCTCCTCGCCCGCTACCTGCACCGAGTGTGCTCAGCAGCAGAGGGGCTCAGGGAAGCTCACTGTTCAGGGAGCCAAGTTTCACTTAGTGCCCATTTCTAGACTATCACTTGAGTGTCGGAATACATGTCCACTCTTGGTTGGGGGGGAGGTGCTGCTAGAGGGCCAGGTGCCAGGTCACCTGAGGAGAGAGTGAACACGAGTACCTAAGTGTTCCTTATACGAACTTTCCACCAGCCTCTCTGCTGTTTGTCACTTCCTGGTACCTCAGCTCTCAGAGGTACCTCTGACACCTAAGTCTTCCAGGGTTTGTACAAGACTGAATGTGTTCCTCAGTGATTTCACCCCACCCCACTCCCGCAGACAGGGAGGTGTTAGCTTTCTCTGAAGGAGAAGAAGGAAAGGAGAGAGGGAGAGAAGAAAAGAGGGAACAAAAGGAGGGAGAAAGGAAGGAAAAGAGAAAGGGAGGGAGGAGAGAAGGAAGGAGGGGAGCAGGGAGGGAACATATATTGAACACCTATTATGCGCTGGACCCTGTCTGTGCCGGGCCCTTTACCTAAAGACACATATTTTAATCCCAACGATGGCCCTCTTAGGTGGGTACCGGCATCATTATTCACACTGTACCACTGAGGAAATACTGTTCAAAGATATCAGTTAACTTGCCCAAGGTCGTACAATCAGTAATGCCTGCATTCAAACTCGGGGCTCTGTGATCCCGGAGACCCATGCTCCTTTCCCCCACCTCATGCTGAGAAATATTTATGGCGCTGGGGTCTATGGGCCACCTCTTAAGTCAAGTCAGCCATGCAGGCACCCTGTGCTCTCCCTTCCATCTTCTGGGCCCCTCCAGCCTTGCCTGGCCTTCTAGGGCAGCGGGTAGAGTACTTTACATGCTCACTGGAAGGGGACCAAGGCGCTGTGTTCTCAGCTGCCTGGGCCGAGATCAGAAGCCCAGGCCCAGCCGCTGACGTCGCTCAGCGTGCCCTGCACTTCCACCGGGCCGTTTATGCTGGCACAGCCGCGCGGGGCTGGCGGGAAGGCGCTCAGCCCAAACAGGATTAATAAGAGGCAGCTGGGCTTTAAAAGCCTTCTTGACAATGTAAAGAAACTAAGTCAGATGTTTTTGGAAAAGATTTTTAAATGAATGTGTCCAGCTCCTCGTCTCTTTCTACTGCCGCTCTCCTGCTTCCTCTCCACAGGCTCGAATCAAGGCTTTTCTTTCTCCTTTCAGCATAATGGATGACGACCCGACTTGCCACCTTGGCCAGCGGGAGTTAGGATCAGAGGACAAGCTGCACCCAGGGCGCAACATTCAAGCAGGCCCTCCTTCTCGCCTCGCCCGCCACCCTAGTCCGGGCCCTGCAGGGCAGAGGTGGATAAGGAGGAAGTAGACACAGGAGCGTGGGGACTCGCCTCTTTGTGGATGAGCCTGAAACCCACACTGGCATGCATGTTGAGACCAACGGTAACCTTCATGGACTAGAAAAATCAAAACGAAGACGGATCGGGCACCTGCCACACGCTGGGCATCCTAACAACATTCTTCCAGGAGCTCTTCTCCCACACTTCACAAATCCCTGCGCAGGCAGTCTTCTCCTGAAGTGGCTCCAAATTCTTCCCATGCACAAGGGAAAGGTCTTACCACCTCCTCTGGGAAGCCTTCCCTGCCAACCCCTCCCACAGAGACTTCTGGGACTGGGACCTGCCAGTATCTTCTGCCCATCAGGTCCACCCTTAATCATACAATTTATGTGGAGGACAGTCTGCCATTTACATTAGTTTATGATTCCTGTGGAAGGCCTGTGAAGGAAAATTCTTTTTGAATTCAGTGCCAAAGGAAACTCTCACCCCTGAAGACCTGGCATTTCTTTCCTTCCTGACAATGAGATCTCTGTAACTTGATGATGCTTGCTTCTTTGCCTACCAAGAAGCTCCAAGCACAAGGATGGGTTAATTAGATTAGGAGTTCAGGAAGGTCTCTGCTCTATAAGGAAGTGACATTTAAGCTGAGACCCAAAGGATGAATAAGAATTAGCCAGGTGAAGATTGGAGGGAACATCATTCCTTCCTGAAAAAGGCAGCATGTGCCAAGGTCCTGAGGCAGAAAAGATGTCCAGGAGCATGCTGAGTAAAGGAAACAACAGTATTAATGAAACTGTGTAATGAGTTTCAGACACTCCAAGAGAGCTGAGCCAGTTCTGACAGATCCTGCAGACCAGGTGCACTGGGAAGCACTTGGGGGGTTTTATGTGCAGGCATGACATGAGCCAATTTGTCTTTTAGGGTTATTTCTCTAGCAGCTCTGTGGAGAATACATTGGAGAGAGACGAAAGCAGCAACAGGAAGACCAGTAAAGAAGCTACTGCAAGTTGCCAGGTAGGAGAGGATGGCGACCTGGTCTGGATGTATCCTGGACGTGGAGGTAGGTGAGCAGAATCAGGACGTATTTTGGAGACAAAATCAACAGGACATTTGGATGGCATAAAGCACCATAACACATGGCTTTGGAGCCAGGCAGAGCTGAAGCTGATGGGCTCTGCCACTTAACAGTCACGTGACCCAGAACATGCTGCTTCGCCTCTCTGAGCCTCAGACTACTCACCTGTGAAATGGAAGTAAGCACTCCCACCTCAGAGGGCCGGACAGGTCTTAAGGAAGGTGGTGTGTCACAAGAGGAGAGCAGACCCTCAGCAAGTCAGCGGAGGGGCTGCTTCCACAGCCTGGCCTGCGGCAGGGCCCAGGGGGCAGCGAGACTGCGCTCATAGACTGAAAGCGGGGTGCAGGAAGAGCCGCCCCGTTAGCTCACAGGTCATCTTTTCTTGTTGCTCCCTCCTGCCCCCAGTTCCTCATCTCAGAAACTCTACTGGAGGAAGTGGCACTTTCAGAAGTCACAGGAGTGCAGTATCTGCCCTGAAGGAGCCCTGGAAGGGAAGGAGCAGAGGACGCTCAAGAAGGGACCCTCACAGCTAGGGAGGCAGGGCCATCTGACGCAAAGTGAGCCATCTCCTGTGCACTCTGCAGCGTCCCGCTCTACCAGTCCCCTCCTGCCCGCTCGACCTCCTTTTTCCTTTCCTGTCTCTCTTTTTCCTCCTCTGCTCCTCCTTTCTTCTCTTCTCCCTTCTCCCTTCCAGTCTTAGCTTCTGGAGACCTCCTGTCCCCAGCGTGGGGACTCAGAACTAAGAGAGTCCACGTCTGTTAATTCTCCACGCCTCCTTCCTCATCAACGGGCTCACAGCCAAGGTCAGTCAACAGGCCCGTCACTGGAGATAAGAGAGCCCCCAGGCCCTCTCTCCTCTGGGGAGCTGAGGAGCTCGATTTCACCAGCTTTCTCCGCAAATTTTCTCCCAGCTCAGGAGGCAGCGGCTTCGGTGCACTAGACTGAAGCGGTTGCATAATTCCCAGCCAGGCTCCCAGAAGCCTCACAAAGCCAGGCTTCCAAAATAAGCCTAGTGAATGAGCCCAAATAATACGTGAAATTGTATCGGGCCTGCGTGCCCAGAAGCCTCACATGGCGCGGGAGGGGCGCGCACCCACCGGGCTGCCGACACTTGATAGCTTCTCACCCCAAGGCGATTAGAAGGGGATTAAGATGAAGCGGACAGGGGCAACTCCAGTGCACCAGGGGAGAGTGTGACCCCGAGGAGGAGAGCAGTCCCGTGAAGACCACACCCCGCGACCGCAGCCCAGCAATGAACAGGCTGGACACTTAGGGTGTCTGCGATGGTGTCACACACTTCGCCTGCGTCATTTTCATTTAGGCTCACACAACCTTATACCACTTCCCCTGTGATTGTCTCACTTGATGGGTGAAGACATGGAGGCTTAGAGCTGTTCCACGGCCTGCCCAAGTCCACACAGGGCCAGGACCTGATGGTCTTCTTGCCTCCCGGCCCCGGCTATGGGCCACAAGTCCCTCCTGGGCATAACCGAGTCACAGGCTCAGGGTGCTCTCGAGGGGAGGCAGGGCAGCTTCCAAGAGACTGGCTCAGATGGAGAGCTCCTCTGCCCTCCCCTCTGCTCGAGTCTTCCATGGCGCTGATGTTCAAGGCCCTCAGTTCTACCCCCAACCATAATTTAACAGCTCGGAGAGCAAGGAAAACAAAGAAGAAACTAGGAACAGTGGAGCCTGCCCAGAGCAGCACAACGCAGTCACACGTGCAGCCAGGTTTCTGACCTGCTGCCCCCAGCTCCCCCAGCAAAGCTTGGAGGGGCCCTCTGTGCTCTTCACCCTTCTCACCCCAGCTACCCCGCCTCCACTAGGAAGGCAGAAAGGGAGGAAGGGAGGGAGGGAGGGAGGAAGGAAGGAAGGGAAGGAAAAGAAAAAAGAAGAAAGAAAATACTAGAAAGGGAGGAGGAGGGGGAGAGAAAAGGGAAGAAAAATGCAGTGTGGGGCTGTCTGCAGAACCAGCTCCTTGAAGATTTGCTTCAGTTGTTTCTAACAAATCGTTCCACTGCCATCTCGTGCCTCCTGGGGTATCTTATTCTGGCAGTTTGATTCATTCTTTATTTTGGGAGGCAGCCAAATGCCTCCCCCCTCCCCTTAATAGGCAGGATCTAGGACAGATCTTATTGCAGAAGGAGAGGCACCTGAGAGTCATCTTCACTTGTAATTAACTATCCAATTAAACCCAGGCGCTCAGCCGTCCTTCCAAGCAGAGGCTGAGGGCTGTCACCCAGCAGGCACCGTGCAAGCCCGTGGCAGCTCAGACGAGCAGCTGTACTGTATTTAGTTTAGTTTAGGGGTGTTTGGGGGGGGTGGGGAAGCTTTCATTTTTGGTTTTAAGGAAAAGAGAGAAGAAGGGGAGACTGGGTAGATGCTGAGTGATCAGAGTGTCCCTCTGAGGACATCAGGGGGAAATTACCTTCCCGATGACTCAGAAACAGGAAGTGGTGACCCAGAGGCGTCACATGAAGGGGAGCCATGCACACATGTGATGACATCGCTTCCTATTTTTATGAGTGTGGGGGTATGGGAGTGGAAAAGGGAGGGGGAGAAAACAATCAAAGGGAGAGGACAGCAGGTCCCCTGCGTGCCTTTGCTCACATCCCCAGCCTCCATGCATGCACTTACGATGCAGTGGCAGCACCTACCTCAGCTTCCTCTCTTCTACCCTCTGGCTCTGGCTGAAACGAAAGAGGCTAACAGAACTCATTTTGAGCCCTTCTGACCAAGGGCAGAGGTCGATTAGCAGGCAGATGCCATGATTCCTACAGCAGTCACCAAGCCAGTGACGGGAATCCTCTTAGCAGTCAGCAGAGGGAACCATGATCTGAAACCCCCAAATTCCTCACCAGCCCCCGTGCTCCCACTTCGTCACTGGAGGGGCAAGGGTACTACACTGAGCAGCGAGCATCCTGGGCCAGAGCCAAGATAGAGATACCCAAGAATGTGCAGTGGAGTATCCAAAACTTCACCAGAATATCAGGCGGGTTTTGGGGGTAGAGTGGGCAATAGGCTATGAAGTTAGGTCTACTTTGACTACAGGACTAGGCGAAAACTGAGGGCCAAAAGATCCTTCTTGGTCTTCCTTCCCCAAAGTGCGAACCAAAGATCAGAGCCCCAGGCTGGGGAAATGTGCCAGTTGAGCCTCATGAGACCAAGCAAAGGAGCAGCCCCACTTCTTGGTCTTTGCCGGGCTCCCTGCCACCTTGCCTCTGCCGTGACAGTGAGAAACTCTGTCCCAAGAGTGCTCTGACTCTGATAAAAGCTGCTCTGCTTGTGCAGTCTTATCCCCCACCCCCAGGAGCCCCTGGGTGTGGGAGCCCCATTAGAGAGCGAGCGGGCGACCTGGCTGGGAGGGAGTCAGTGGGGTGTAATTGACATTACTCGTAGGGCAGCCTGGTCCCTGCCTGCTCTCCCCATGGGAGTTCAGGATGAAACAAGCAGCCCCAGTTATAAATTGTGTGAAAGCTGATAGACCAAGAGAACAGAGTACATCAAATCCACCACCAGATTCAGAGGAGCCTGGCCCTGAGTTGGCCCACATTTGTCTTTCTCTCCTGTCTCTTCTAGGGGAGACCAAACCACCAAAATGCTCACCCAGCCTTCTGTGTGAGGACATCTATGCCAATCTATATAAAAGGACCGGCAATCTGCAACTAAATGGCTGCCTAGACGTGTGTGCCCAAAAAGTCACTGTAGAGGAAACTGGAAAAGGAGGAGTCCTATCCAAAGTCTTATCTTTGGAAGAGACTGCTGGAAAGTATGTCCAGTGAGTCTTCCGTCTGGGAATGTCTGGGTTTCAGATTGTCCCCCTGGTACCATCACACTGTCCCCAGCTCTCCAGGCACCCCCTGCCCACAGTGCCTTGGTCCAGCCATTCCTCATTAGAGCAGACCAACCACTTGGAGCAGAGTCAAGATGGTAGATCGATTCACTGTGTAGTGAAAGGGGCTCAACAGCACAAGCATTAGAAGGAAAGGGAAGTAACTTTGTTGGTACCATGGGGGTGTCTCCTGTGGGTCATCTCATCTGGTCCCAACACTAAACTCATGAGTCCTATTACTGAGGAAGCTGAGGGTCATGAAGCTGGGTAGCCAGCCCTAGACCTCAGAACTAGTAACTGGCAGAGCTGAGGTGTGACCCAAGATCCTACCACGTTCTCCCCCAATACACAGAGCTGCACAGACGGGGTGATGTGCGAGGTGCCATGGAAACCTTCCTTGACAAAAGTCTCTCTCTGCTCCTGTCATGGAACCTGAAGCTGGGCCACTGCCCGCTCCTTCCTGGGGCTCTTAAAAAGGTTCTAGAGGTTTCACTCAATTAGTCAACACAGAGTAACTGCTACTTCACCAAAAAAAAAAAGGTCCTAAATCTGTAGAGACTGAAAGTAGATTCCTGGCTGCCTGAGGCTGGAGGTCGGGTGGAATGGGGAGGGCTACTGACAGGTACGGAGTTTCCTTTTGGAGTCATGAAAGTATTCTAAACTGAGACTGTGGTGATGGTTGCGTAACTCTGCGAATATACTAAAACCCATTGAATTGTATGCTTCAAATGAATGAATTTCTTGGTCTGTGGATTCTATCTCCATAAAGACATTAAAAGAACGGAACGTGCCCTTGAAGAGGCTAAAAGGTAACTGTCGTAAGAAGACATAGATGCAGAAAGACCGAATACGCCAAATAGCAAGAGGACAGGTGCCAAAGGAGTTTAGAAGAGAACGATCAGTTCTAGTTGGAGTGTCCGAGAAGGTAGGATTGGTTATATTTTGATAGATAAAAGGGAAAAATTAATTTCTCCAAGTTGGAGTTCCAGGTTGGAGGAGCGTGAGCACAGGGGCATAAGAAGGTGGGAATGTGTGCGGCAGGCCCCGGAGACGGTGAGCCACAGAGGAAACCCTGCTTGGCATACAGACACGAAGATGACCCACTGCACCGCAGCAGCTTCTGTTGCTGTGTAACAAATACCCCAGAGCTCCGTGGTGGAGGGCAACAGCCACCATTGGGTTGTTCGCAATTCTGCCGTCTGCACTGGGCTCAGGAGCTGGCTTATCTCCACTCCACTATCAGCTCGTGGGTCCTCCAGGACTGGAAAATCCAGGAGGGCCTCATGTATAGGGCGGCACCTCAGCCAAGAGGACTGCCACCAGCTGGCAGCTAGATGTCTGTCTCCCTCTCCTCATGGTCTTTCCTGTCCAGGGCCTCTCTCTCCCCAGGAACTCACATCCTCAAGGAAGCTGGCTTTCTTGCAAGGCATTCAAGACAGCAAGAGAAAAAAGCTGCATCGTCTCTTATGGTCTGGGTCCAGGACTCACACAGCTTCACTTCTAGCAGGTTTTATTTGTCCAAGAAGTCATAAGGTCAACCCAGATTCAGTGAGGTTGTCCCCTATTCAGGTGTGAACTCAGGCAAGCAGGACTCATTTAGTATCTACCACAAATACCAAAGGCTAAATCATACGCTGGCCTTGGAAGAGCTTCCTGTCCCATGACCGGGCTGGCTTGGAAGGTACGTAAAGGGGAAATATGTCTAGGAAGGTAAGACTGGGAACAGAGCAGAGAGGACATTGAACGCAAAGCTAAGGAGTTTGGATTTCATTCACGAATTCTTAATTAAAGCACAAAAGTCTCTAGGAGAGGTGATATTTTAAGCCTTTATCAGCCAACATCTTAGAAGAAATTGATTGTGTATGCAAGACAGCCAGACCGGATGCTGGGTCTGCCCAAAGGTCAGATGAACTGGTTGACTATGTGTTGCCGTCACCTCAGTCAGACACCACCACCACTCTCGGGAGGACCGCGGGTGGCAGCGAGGGTGTGCAGCCTGCACCAGGGCTCGACACCCAGCACAGGTGGGGAGAGGCCCTGCTCACTCGTCAGCCAGCTTTCTCTCTTCACTTCTCCTACCCTTCTTTCCTCAAGATACTGTTCACATCTCCAGATCGATGGGTTATAAAGTACTGAAGCTGGAATCACAGCTTTGAGAGAGAAATAAAGGAAAATAAAGGCAGTCAGGAGCGAAGTCTTACTTCAGACTGTAATGTGAGAGTTAACAGCAAAGAGAAAACTGAAAATTACCGATCTAACCTAACTAATTACTTGGATAACTACTCTTCCTTTTCTGGCCATCTCTCTCCTCCCTCCACACTTCACTCCTCTAAAACCCAGGGTAACGGGAAGCTTGAGTCAGCTCTGGCCCCACAGTTCCCTGATGACCTCCTTCACCTGCAGATGACCATCTTGGCCCCAAATGATAGAGCAGAGCCATAAAATGTTGCCAATAACACCTAACAAACTGCACCAAGAGCTGCAGCCCATCCATTTTCACCAGTGGACAACCAAATTCCGCTCCTGCAAAGACTTTAAGTTCACTCTACAATGGCAATTCCTGGGAACAAGCAAGATGCATATAAGTTGGTTAGAGTGCACATGGATGCGCATCAGGAACGCTAGCAAAGTATGGGGAGCATCCTCTCTACTAGGAGATTGCTCCCAGGGTATCCATGTTGGACCAAGGGTGTACCATTCAGATAGGCAGCCAGCAGTCCTCAGCATTACCCAGCAGAGTGTGTCTTCAGTTCCCTCCCACTTTCCACCTCAGTGCTTCCTTCCGCCGTCTGGCATCCCTGCAGGTCTTCACTCACCCCTCATGATGCCCACAATTTCCCACCGGAACACACCCCATTGAAGTTTATTGCCCTTCATCACAAAAAGTTTCCCTATGCTCCTAGATCATCCTTTCATCTCTGTTACTAAAATTCTGATTCCCAGGTCACTGTGGTTTCAGCTAGCTACATGCGCAAATGAATATATATTTTATAAGAAGTCTCGTGATAATGCAAAGAAATGAATGTGTCCTGGGGGGATTTCAGGCAGTGTGGAGAGCAGATAAGGGAGACATTTGGAGACTTGTGAAGGGTCAGGATCTCCAGATATTTTTCTTACCTAAAGAAAAGTTGAACCAGGGAGAGAGAGGGATGAGGAAAGAATATGGACTCTCCCTAGTAAACTCTGCCATCCCACGTCTCCCCGCCCACCACAGTCACATCTCTGTAAATATCAACCACCCTCCATACACATAGAATTACCGATCAGACAGTCACGCGACGAAGAATGAAAGCCACGTGCCACACACATAAACAAGTCATCCATCACATTCCTATTCTAAATCATTTTGAAATACCCAGAGGTGAGGATTATTTCCAGTAAAAATCATCTCTGACGTCACTCACCAAGTCTGACGACCGTAACTTTCCACTAAGACAATGGAGGCTAACTTATGCCTGGGAGGCCACAGTGAGATGCCAGCAGCCTCAAAAGAAAGAAAAAAAGAAAAAAGAAAAGAAACACACTTGACAAGTAGCACCATCTAGGGGACTCATAAGGTAAAACTATTCTTCTAGCAAATACAGACCCAGGAGTGCTCTCCACTAATGAGAGCGAACTGCTAACCTCTCCTTGGGCTGCAGTAACCTGAGCCCAGACCTCTGATGTTGGTGAGCCCTGCGACCCGCGCTGGCAGCTACACCTGAAGTCCTGTGCCCAGGTCCAGGATCCATTCCAGAAGCTGGAGCAACACCAGGGTCCAGAAAACTGCCTATAAGACACAGTAGAGAGAAGGGCAAATCATGCATGAGTCGGCTTATAGGAGGTTTCTAAAACAGTCAAACTCCTAGAAGCAGAGGGTAGCAGGCTGGTCGCCGGAGGCTGGGGGAGGGGGAATGGGGAGTTGCCCTTCAATGGCTATAAAGTTTCAGTTATGCAAGATGCATAGCTCTAAGGATCTGCTGTGCAACAGGTTGTGCCTCTAGTTAACAAGACTGGATTGTACACTTAAAAATGTGTTAAGGAGGAGATCTCATGGTAAGTGTTCTTACCACAATACAAGAAAAAGAGAGACTCTAGATGAGATTCCTGCCTGGGGCTGGGGAAGGAGAAATGGAGCAACAGTGCCTCTAAGGGGACATCAATGATTCTGGGAAAGCAAAAAGTTGAGGTTCCATGTTTCCAAGTCTTAATAAATGGAGACTTTTAATTTGGGTAATTAATAGTTCCACACTGAAGCAATTGAATTTAGTGTTTTCTCTTGAACTACAACCTTTTAGCTTCAAAATGACGTTGGCATCAGCATTGTCTGAATTTTATTCAGGATTCCAATCCCCAGCTAAGAGGCAGAGTTCTTTCTTCGGGATGGCTAGGAAGTGCGCCCAGCAGCAGGGAGCAGGAAGGTGGGCAGCAGGCACGGCCTCCTTCAGCCCCTGAGGGACAGGGAGAGGGGAGGGTCCCCAGGGTTGGGATCCTGGGGGAGTTAGTAGGGGAGCTCCAGAGCCCATCTTGTCATTAAAAGGAGACTCTACAAAAGTCAATTTAATCCAATCTCTCATTTTAGTGATAAGAAAACTGACTTCCTAGCTCAGACTTCCTAGTGTGTTTTTAAAAGTAGGTTTTATTATTTATTATAGGCATGGTGACGCCAACAGATCAGGGGACAATTGCCATTGAAAAGACAGTTTGTTACTCATAATTCCCAAGAGGAGGGAGTACACCATGCCATGGGGCAGGGCATACGGGAAAGCAGTAGGGCGGTCAGGAGGCAGAGGGAGAAGGGAAAACATGGGCAAAAGCCTTTACTGTGGTTTCCACAGGAATGAACATCAAGGCAGGGTAAGAAGGTTTAGGACTGGTTGGTGTGAGTGATTTCCGGGCCATAGGGTCTGTCCCAAGTCATCTGTAGCCTGGCCCTGGGGTGATCAGGGCAGGGGGATAGTGGCCTGGAGTGTGCCAGCCGATAAAGGAGGTTGTTGTGGGTGTGGGTTCTGGATTGATTGGTTGGCATATGAAAGGTGTGCTCTTAGGAGAGTCCTTTTCTATCTCTAGGAATTGGCTACCCTGGGAGGGGCAGTCCCTCTAGGGTCAGCAAAGCCCCGGATGTCAGAGCAGCAGAAACACATGATTAATATACCCTGGCCACACAGTGGGTTAACAGCAGGCAGATATGTGGGACCTGGGACTCTCAGTCCAGCCCCCTTTCACTAAGGGTAGCCAGCTGCCCCCTAGTCCACCCTATGCCTACTCCACCCGCCCTTCCATCTTCAAGTTCAAGACATTCTTTCTTCAGGAGCTTATTCTGTGACTTTGAGAGGCTTCTTTCTCTAACTGATAGGTCAGCTTTCTCCTCTGAGAGCTCCTTCTTCCATAACAGCAGCGCTCTCGCATACACATAACACACAATCACACCGCCCTGCTAGAGCTTACGCCACAGGCTGTTGTGCATGACCCAGACTCCTTAGGGCCTGGCTAATTAGCACAAGGCCAGGCAGACTGCAGGGAATAGGCCGCAGTCGGCTCTCAGTGTTCCCTCTGGGGCTGGAGGGTTGGAGAAGGCTGTTTTAGGTACCAGCATGAGCTGTTCCCTGGAGTCTCAGGTAGGCCTCTGCTATCATAGTTCAAGCAAAAGAAACAAGATGTTCCTTCCCTCCAGGAAGCAGCCTAGGCCAGTCCAGGTGAGCAGGACTCTGAGGTCCAGACACACCAGCAAGCATGACCTGGGAGATGCAGGTGTGAGTCATAGGACCTTGCCACCCACACCGGTGAGCAGAGTGAAGCAGACACTGCAGGACCAGGTGGTCAGAGCAGGAAGCCAAGGGGAAGTGGGCTCCTTGGGTAGGTACACATCCCCACATCCAGCACAGTGACCGAGCAGGCGCTCAGTAAATATGGCATGAACAAAGGAGCAAATGACAAAAATATACGGGGTCATGGTGAAAGCTAAAGGCTCTGGAACTTGGAAAAAGAGCACTGTCACAATGGAGAGGAAGCTGTAGGAAATAAGGCAGAGGTGGGTGGCTGTGGCAGCAAGAAGAATAATTGGATACTATGTCCCTACCATAGTGTGTGTGCACACATGTGCGCACATGTATGCATGTATGTGCATGTGTGTGCATGCATGTGTGTGTTTGTGTGTGTGTATGTGCATATGTGTGTCTGGATTGGGTCTAGGGGTGGGGGCTGTTCCAGAGAAGCCCTACCTGGAATCAAAGTCGGCGTGAGAACCGGCGCTGAGCCGAGCCTGCAGTGGCAGATGAAGCTTACCCAGCAGAAACCAACAGCAGCGAAATGGGGAGGGTCGGGCGATTGAGCATGGCATTCGGGTAGGGTTGTAGAGCGCTGGCACTTGGTGTGGTGAGCAGAAACACACTAGCAGCACACACTTCTGAAGCATGAGGAGACCACGAGCACCTTCGGGCTTGAGTGTTCTGCAGGTGAACCTCTCAAAGCCACCTTTGTCCTGCCCTGCGGGCCTGTAGCAGGAAGAGAGGGCTCTCTCCCTTCCTTCCCAAATGTCAAACCTATGTCTCCATCCCCAGTGTGGGAGGAACGTTCGATTCTCAATCAACACATGTCTGATGGCCACAGTACCCCCGCTGCTGAGCGTGTACGACCCTGCTGAGCTCCGTGTGATCAGAGGGACACTGGCCGGTCACCTTCGCCTCCCATGAAGGTACAGGAGCACCCGGCATGCACGCTGCTGCCTGAACCCTGACTCATTCCTTCATCCTAAAGCATGTAGGGTGTAGTTACAATGTAAAAATGCACTCAAAAAGAGATTGCGGGAAGCCAGTACTTGCGATCAAGAAGTGGATAGATGTGAGGAACAACATCCCTGTTCCCCCGCCTCCCACCTCACTGTCCAGGTGTGCTTTTAGCTGCCCGCATGCTCTGGTTATGATCCTGTATTAAGCAATCGGAATCCTGTTAGACCTGCACCAGATACAGGGCTGCTTCCTGCCCCCATCCTAGAGAATGAGCCTGTCTCAAAGCGAAAAAGAAGATATTAAAGGTGAAAAGGGAGACCTCCTTCGAAGGGTTCCCTTTTCCTCCAAAGGTCCCGTGTGAGTGGGACTGGCCTGGAAGCCCGAGACAGCAGCCAGTTTGGTGGGATCCACTTTGCAAACCGCATCTTTCATATTCCTTACGTTCTCTGCTTGATTCCCTTTGCTCTCTCTACAGTAGCATCCGCAGGTCCTTTAAGGCCCAGCTCATCCCGGCTGTGGGAAGGCAGAGTTAAAGCTGGAGGAGCAGGTTCTTCAGCAGGAGGTTCCACCTCCAATGACTGTAAATTTAAGAAGCAAGCTTGAGGGGCTGGCCTCGTGGCCGAGTGGTTGAGCTCGCGCGCTCTGCTGCAGGCGGCCCAGTGTTTCGTTGGTTCAAATCCTGGGCGCGGACGTGGCACTGCTCATCAGACCATGCTGAGGCAGTGTCCCACATGCCACAACTAGAAGGAGCCACAACGAAGAATATACAACTATGTACCGGGGGGCTTTGGGGAGAAAAAGGAAAAAATAAAATCTTTAAAAATAAAAAAGAAGAAGCAAGGTTGAGATTGCTTTGCCAGTAACCCCCCATACCAGGACCTGCGCTCTCCTACACAAACCTGGACATTCTGGGTTCTGTCTGATTGGGAAGGTGCTTTTCCTCAGCAGTTGCCTGGGAGGAATGGGGCAGAGAGAGACTGCGATCCTTGAGGTGCACTGGTTCACTAACAGGGAAGGCTGTGTGTGGGAAGGCAGTGGGACCCCCTTCCCCATGAGCTTCATCAGGAAGCCGGGGCCAGGAGGGCACTGGGTCCCTGACAGAAGGATCCCTGAAAGGGAGGGAGGCTGGAGCCACCAAAAGACTCACTTCAACGTCTTCGAAATCTTTCCAAGGGCCAACAATTAGCAGTTATTTTGGATTTAGAATCCAACAGTTCACTAGAAGTTAACTAAGCCAAATATAACTTACACAAATTACCTGGCAGGCTAACCAAATGAAGCCTCTTCTTTAAAACCTGAGAGAACTCGCTCTCTTGCTCCCCTACCTTCTGGGCTAATGAGTCGGCACTGACTAAGAAAATGTCTGGATCGTCATGTGCAGTCAGGATGTAACCCGAACAGGTTCTGCCCCAGGTACAGCTGGGAAATGGCTGAACAGCAGATACAGGAACCCATCCCTCACTGGTGGACTGTCAGACTCAGGGGAAGACAGATGGGGCGCATACAGGAACTCCAAGGAACCCATCCCTCACTGCTGGACTGTCAGACTCAGGGGAAGACAGATGGGGCGCATACAGGAACTCCAAGGAACCCATCCCTCACTGCTGGACTGTCAGACTCAGGGGAAGACAGACGTGGTGGATTCTGAATTGAGGAGAAAGGATCTTTACATGGGCCAATGGTTCCCAGACTTTGGACATGACATCACCTGGGGATCTTGAATCAACACTGGTACCTGGCTGCAACTCCTAGGCATTCCTATTTGATGGGTCTGGGGGGCCATCTAGGCACTGGGATGTTTAGAATCCCCCTGGGCGGTTTTATTAGTTTCCTGGAGTCAAGGTGTCGGCAGGACGTGCTCCCTCTGGGGACTCCAGGGCAGAATCCGCTCCTTGCCTCTTCCTCCTGCCGTTCTCTGCTTCCTTCACATCCCCTTCTCCTCTTTGTGTGCCTACTGTCCTCCACCTCTCTCTAATAAGGACGCCTGCGATGGCATTTAGGGCCCAGCTGGATAATGCAGGATTACTGCTTCATCTCAGGATCTTTAATTTAATCACGACTGTAAAGATCCTTTTTCTGAATAAAGTAACATTTACAGGTTCCAGGAATATCTCTGGGGAGATTTTTCAGCCTACGACAGCGGTTCTAGTGTGCAGCAAAGTTTGGAAACCACTGACATGGGCCATTGTTCTCCATGGGGCCCCAGCCCAGCCCCTAGTACACCTGCTCTGGCTCCCTCTTACCTCGTGCATCCCCAGGCCATCACCCTGCTCTGAGGCCCTGGCACCCCTAGTCCACCCAGATCCCCAGCACAGACACCTCACCACCTCACTCTGGGTTCCCCTAAACACCACGTGTCCCATATCCAATACCCCGCCCCTCCTGCCCCAACAGAATAAATCCCACCCCCACACTTGTGTTTCCAAAATTGCCCTGCTCCCAGATATGAAACTCAGCACCTAAGGAGTCATGCAGGAAAGAGGTGTGGGAAAGTGTTTGAATACTCTTGATGTTTTAATGCTCATCGAGGATCTAAAGTCACTTTGTTAGTTTAGAAGTGTACTGTGCATAAATTACTTTTCTCCTGAGTGCTGATCTGGAGGGTCTAATTTTGGATGTGAAGAAACAGGGAAAACAGGCAAGACATTTTTTTTCATTTCTTAGGAAAAAATTTTTTTAAACCCTGAACATAGAAAGTAATTTATTTTCTGGAATTTTTAGTGCCTTCATTTTGATACATCCTCCCTATCCTCGGGGGTTTTCTTCAGATGGAATGGACACTTGGCAGAGCGTCTGCGAAATGAACAGATCCATGTGTGCCCACCTGTGCCTGTCAGGGCTTCAAGTGTCATTAGACATTCTAACCACCCTCAGTGTTGCCAGATTGCATGAGAGGAAGGGCAAGTGTTTATCGGGGCGGGCCCTGAGGCTGGATGCTGTACACAGGTTAGTTCACTGCATCCTTTAACCGCCCTGAGACAGACAGTACTATTATTTGTTGACACTTTAAAGCTGGGGACACAGAGGTTTAAAGCTTTGCTTTATCCTGCCCAAGATTTCACAGCTGATGAGCGGTGGAGCCTGACACTGGCCAAGCTCCTGGGCCTGTGTCTGGGTGCCGCCCAGTGAAACTGAGGTAAAAGGGGCTGGATTCCTAACTTATTGGTATAGGATCTCCAGGCCCTGCTTGTGACTGAACCGAAGAGGTGAGCCTGAAGAGGTGAGCAAAAAGAGACAGTCCAGGAAACCCCCAGGGGGCACCCATAACAGGAAAGGCCACAGGGTGTGGGCAAGGTCATTGCAGGTCAAATGCGGCTTCAGGGCACGAAACTAAATGGATGTCACCACTACAAAATGTCAAAGGAGGATGGGGGAGAGAGGTATCTAAAAAGAATTTTGGGGACTAAGAATGAAGGGATCTGGATTCCAGTTCTGGCTCTGCTGAAAGCCTCCTGTGTAACCCGACACAAATGACTTCAGCAACCAGCTCAGTTTGCGGAGGTGCGACGGAAAGATGGAGACAAGAACTGCATCTATCAGCACCACCTGGGGGCTTTTCCATAAACACAGGTTCCTGGACCCATCGGCAAACCTGCTCAGTTGGTTTCTCTGTGGGTGCAGCCCTCGTAATTCTGACGTACAGCCCAAGTTGGAAGGCCGCTCATCTAGGTGACCTCCTGGTCTCGTTCCCGGCTCTTACAGAGGATTCTGGTGAGACGCAGTGCAAAACAAGCCGCTGCATGACACGGCTTTCCCAGCAGAGGACAGTGTTGGCTCAAAGTTTCCCCACGCATCTTTCTTTGGCCTTAAGGTTCTCATCCAGCCCTACAGCATCGTTTCAGGATTTTTCTATATAATTTTTAAAGTACCAGAAATTATGCACAATCCCATCTCTTGTTGTTTGAATTATACAAAGTATACTCCACCCATCCATCCCACCTCCCCAAGTCAGTAACTGTTAACACTTCATTCATATCCTTCCTCACTTGTTCATAAGTTTAAACACAGAGTCTATTGTTGCTTTAGACATACACACACAAGCAGACTTTTTTTTTTTAAACATTGGCCCTGAGCTAACATCTGTTGCCAATCTTTTTTTTCTTCTCCTTCTCCCCAAAGCCCCCCAGTACATAGTTTGTATTCTACTTGTAGGTCCTTCTAGTCCTGCTACGTGGGACGCCACCTCAGCATGGCCTGATGAGCTGTGCCATGTCCGCACCCAGGAGCCAGGCCTGTGAAACCCTGGGTGCTGAAGTAGAGTGCATGAACTTAACCACTCAGCCACGGGGTGGCCCCCACAAACTTTCTCTCCCAAAGGTAGAATCATATAATTTTTGGTCTACAACTCACAATTTTCACTTAAAAACATGCATATCATGGGCATCTTTCTTCCAAATCCAAAGTTTTTTTTTTTTTTTTTGAGGAAGATTAGCCCTGAGCTAACATATGCCGCCAATCCTCCTCTTTTTGCTGAGGAAGACTGGCCCTGAGCTAACATCCGTGCCCATCTTCCTCTACTTTATATGTGGGACACCTGCCACAGCATGGCTTGATAAGCAGTGCCATATCTGCCCCTGGGAGCCGAACCTGCGAACCCCAGGCTGCCGAAGCGGAACGTGCAAACTTAACTGCTGCGCCACGGGCCAGCCCCCAAGTGCAAAGATTTTTTAAATGGCTACATAGTATCCCCTCATATCATCACCAAAGTGTCTATTAATGGATATCTAGGCTTCTGTAGTTTTTCAGTTTCCAGCACCACTCCAAATACCATCTGGAACATAAATGTTCACACAATCATAGTGTTCTTTCTGTTCAGTCAAAAGATTTATCCATTTTTCTTCACTTTTTGTAGTTTTATTTGGTTTCTGTTTTATCAAATATTAAACAGTTTTAAAATATATTTTGATAGAGTTAAGCATAAAAAAATTATACTAAATATCCAGAAGCCAATTTTTCTCAGTTTGGCATGATTTTTTATTGTCGTTGTTGTTACAAAATCAGTTTAATTATTTTACCAATTATGAGCATTTTTGAGACAGAAATTTTCTAGTGGTCACTAAACCATTCCGTGAGTACAAAACAATCTTGTTTAAAACATACTACACTTCTATTTCACCATTAAAATGTTTGTGTTACTTTCTCTGTCTTACCAAATATATAAAAAATTCTAAGTATTTACATCTCTGTTACACTTCCTGTATACAAAATCAGGAAACCATACACAGACCCTTTGTCGCATGGTGGCACTGGGGTTACTTCCATCAAAAATTACAAGACAGGGGCTGACCCTGTGGCCGAGTGGTTAAGTTTGCGCACTCCGCTGCAGGCGGCCCAGTGTTTCGTTGGTTCAAATCCTGGGCGCGGACATGGCACTGCTCATCAAGCCATGCTGAGGTGGCGCCCCACATGCCACAACTAGAAGGACCCACAATGAAGAATATACAACTGTGTACCAGGGGGCTTTGGAGAGAAAAAGGAAAAAAATAAAATCTTTAAAAAAAAATTATAAGACAAAGATTCCATCCTGCTTGCCAGGGTCCAGCCTTTGTGGGTTCCTCAAAGCCCTTCTGTTCTGAGCGGGCCAAAAAGGGTCATTTAGTTCCACCACACCTGCTTCTCAGGCCACACATGGAAGCTGAGTTATTGCCAAACCAGACCCACGTTCTAGGCTCTGGTGAGATTCCAATTTGAGACAAAAATCTAGATGAGAGTGTCAGTGGGGGTCCCTCTGTTTAAAGAGACATTTGGGAAGTTTTCTTCAAAAAGGTTTTGTTGAATGTGATGCCCCTATCTCAAGAGAAAGCAGGTGAGAGACAGAGAAAGGGCAAGTCCAGGACCTCAGCTCTATTTGCACCCAGGAAGGTGGGGAGGGGAGAGTCACCACACTGAGACGAGACTTCAAAACCCTCAGTGCCTTCTGAAATCCCTAAAGCACCAAAGGCAGGCATCTTGGAAAAAAGCAAAGCCTGGGGGCACATGTCGAAGTTTTTAGGAGATTGTTTTACATCAAAGTAGATTAAAACTTACATGGAAATTTAAGATGAGACTGGATTTTGCCAAAAATCAAAGGCAGACTGGTGGGTGGCAGGAAGCCTCGCAGGCAGCCCAAGCTGGCTTGATTTCTTCCTCAAGGTCTGGGTTTGAGGTTTTCCTGGAGAGAACCACAGCCCTCCTCCACTGTCCAGCTACTGCGGCTGCAAGTACTTCTGAACTCCTGACTCAGCCCACACTGCTCAGCCTCCCAGCTCTGACCTGGCTTCAGCTCGCTCCCAGAAATCCAAGTTCCTGCCCCACCATGACATTTAATTACAAAAGAATAAAATAAAAAACACAGTATACAAGGGTAACACACAAGTAAGAGGAAGTTTAGATTATAGCTTAGTCACTTTTATCATCATCTTACTATAGAAAGTTAATTTTAACATTTCTCTAGCATATAAATTTTAAAAAGATAAGATTACCTGGTCAACTAGAAATACGTGTCTGCAAACTCAACCAAAGAATAATAGGAGGCCAAAACCACAACTCCAAAGTTGAAGAAGCAACTGGAAGGAGGTGATAAATTGGTTGCTCCGGGGCCGGTAGCAAGTCCGGGGCAACACCATGGCTGTGCTCCAGCGGAGCCCAAGTGGATTATTCACATCGGGATGCGAGAGACAGTTCTGCCAACTGATGTATCTAAATTCAGCTCAAGCCAGGATGAAGGGAGAATGGCACTGCCTGATGGGTGAATCTTGGGAAGCAAGACGTCTCCTAGGCAACCAAAGGCCTACAGGGGAAGTCAGGGTCCCACTGGCCAGGCTGACGGTCTTTTTAAGCAGTCCCACATACTCCTGCCCAAAAAGGGGTCTGTCTGGATGGCAAAGTGTCAAGACACATGAAACTCTGCAAATAGAAGGCATTCTATGAGCAGTGAGGCACAATGCCTGGATTTTCTTTACCCAAAATGAAGTCATCCAAAGGTAGAATAATCCACTCCGACTCAGTTCTCCAAAGCGTCCTCGTACTTGCTGAAAGCAATGTGGCTTTCTTCATTAAATTAAGAAGTTTTTAAGGTACAAGATAGCAAAATTGTGGTTTAGGCACATTCTTAGTAAATCTCACCCTCGAAGGGATCCCGCACCCACATACTTTGCAAGACCCGGACACCACAGCTCCAGGGTAAATCACACAGCCGTTTGGGGTCTGTGTGGCCTGAAAAGTGACGAGGGAGGAAACATCAATTCACCGGCGTCCGTCCATACCATTCAACATTTCAGTTGTTTCCGCCTCTTAGCTATTGTAAATAATGCTGCTATGAACAAGGGCGTACAAATAACTCTTCGAGATCTTGCTTGCAATTCTTTTGGCTTATACCCAGAAGTGGAATTGCTGGATGATACAGTAATTCCATTTTTAATTTTTTGAGGAACCACAATAATGTTTTCCATAGTGGCTGCACCATTTTACATTCCTGCTAACAGTACGCAAGGGTTATCCAACTTCACAGCCTTGCCAACACTTTGATTTTGTTTTTTGATAGCAGCCATCCTAATGGGTATGAGATGGCATCTCATTGTGGCTTTGATTTTCATTTGCCTAATGATTAGTGATGTTCAGCATCTTTTCACGTGTGTATTGGCTATTTGTATATCTTCCTTAGAAAAATGTCTGTTCAAGTTCTTAGCCCATTTTTTAATCAGGTTGTTTGGTTTTTTGTTGTTGAGGTTTAGAAGGTCTCTATGTATTCTGGAATAGACAAATTTTTTTTCTGGAACAAAAGTTTTTCATTTTTATGTGGTCCAATTAATTTTTTTCTTTTGTTGACTGTGCCTTTGGTGTCATGAATTTTCCCTTTGATCTTGAATCACTTTGGATTCTTCCAGGAATTTGACCATTTTATCTGTTTCCAAATTTATGATATCCTCTCGTTATCTTATTAATCTCTGCAACATAAGTGGCTACAGTCCATTTTCTAATTTTCTAATTCTGTTCATTTGCGCCGTCTCTTTTTTTCTTAACCAATTTAGTCAAAGGCTTTTTGGTTATATTAATCTTTATATACAAACTTTTGACTTTGCTAAAGTTGTCTTTGTGTGTTTGTTTTCTATTTCATTAAGTTCTACCCTTCTATTTCTTCTTTTCTACTTTCTTTTGAATTCTCCTCTGTCCTTTTTCTAACTTCTAAGATGAATCCTTAGCTCATCATTACTTTCAGCCTTTTTTTCTTTTCTATTATAAACATTTAGCACGTATATACGTAGTATTTTTATGATAGTTCAGTTGTAAATATTTTCTAATTTTATTTTGATTTATTCTTTAAGTTAATTCATGAGCTTATAAGTTCTATTTATAAGCTATAAATAATAAGGCTGGGACTACACTGGGAATAATAGGACGGAGAACGACAACTGTGCACTTAATTCAATATCCTACGGCTCCAGATTTGAAAGCAGATTACATGGTGGATAAGCAGCCTGGCAGCACTTATTTCAACAGTCAAGCCGATTCTAATGAGAGCAGCCTTGAGATTATTGTGATCACAAGTGGGCATATTGCCATGAACAATTTCAGAAAATTTTTAAATGTGAAAAAAAAAAAGATTACTAAGTGTCCTGTCTAGGGCATCTTTCCAGCTAATCTCTGCCTTTCATTGTCTTTGAGTTATTTTATAACTCCATTGGTTAAAAAACTTGATAATAATGCAAAAGATTTTGTCCATTGAAATACAAATTTGTCAGGTCCAGGTGGATGAATTGACTGTTGACGGACTTTGCGTCTGTTTATTCATTCTGCATTCCCTACCTGCCTGTGTGCACGGCGGGGGCTCCTTGAATCAGTTGTCTTCTTACTGGTTCCTTCCTTAATCAATGAGTTAAATAAAAGCTTCAGAACATGTTCAGTTAAAGAAATTAATTACTAACAGAAGAACGTTAAAATTTTCATTCTGAATATTTATTTATCCATTTCTCCTTATAGATATAATTTTTGCTTTATGTGTTTTTAAACTATGTTATTAGATACATAGAAATCTAGAATATTGTCTCTCCCTGGGAAATTTAATCTTCTATCAAAGTCTATTTTCTCTGTAGTAATTAAATAGTTTTGAATTAGTATATGCCTACTTTATCTTTTCCTATCCTTTTAATTTCAAGTATTTCTGTGCATATGTTTTAGATATATCTCTTGGGGGGAGAAAAAATAGATATATATATATATACATTATACAACAGGCTTTTTCTTTTCATATAGTTTGGAAATCTATCCTTTAACTACAGAGTTTAGTTCATCTACATTTATTGTAATTGCTGATATATTTGCATTTGTTTGTGTTTTATTTTGTATTTTCTATTTTTCCTGCCTTTTTTTTTTTTTTTTGGCTTCCTTTCTTGCTTTCTCTTGTAATGAATGATCTTTTTTCTCATATCAGTTTTTCCCCTCTACTATTTCTATTCTTTTAGTAACTATCTGTTAGGGGATGTATTGTGTCCCCCCGAAAAGATATGTTAAAGTCCTAACCCTCAGTAGCTCAGAATGCGATCTTATTAAATCGGGTCATTGCATTTTTAATTCGTTAAGTTAAAATGAGGCCATATAGAATAGGGTGGGTCCTTAATCCAACATGATTGGAGCCCTTATAAGACAGACACAGAAGACAAGGAGAAGAACCATGTGAAGACGGAGGCAGAAGTTAGAGTGCGGCATCTACCAGCCAAGGGACACCATGGACTTCTGGCTGTCACTAGAAAATCGGAGAGCGGCCTGGAGCAGATGCTCCTGAGAGCCCTCAGAAAGAATCAACCCTGCTGGCGCCTGGATTTGGGACTTGTAGCTTCCAGAACTGTGAGAAAATAGATTTCTCTTGTTTTAACCCACCCAGTTCGTGATACTTTGTGAAGAAAGCCATAGGAAACCAATACGTTACCGGAGAAATTATAGCATGCGTACCCAGTTTGTCAAAGGCAATAGTTAATCATTATTTTTACCATCCTCATGAACAACTCAAAGACAATTGGATATTTTAATTATGGTTATTCTTCCTCTTAACATAAATACTATTTTTGTTCCTCTTTTCTATTTTCCCAATCCCCTAATACATTATTTTTATGATTGTTCTATACATTCGTGATTTGTTTAGTTTTAACGACCTATTCACCATCTTTCTTTTTTACCATTCCTTTTTTGCTTCTCAAACTTCCTCTCTGAGACTACTTTCCTTATTTCCAAACTGTGTTCACTAGGATTTGCTGGTGAAAAATGCTCTTAGTTTTTGCTGTTGTTGTTGGTTTTGCTGAGGAAGATTCGCCCTGAGCTAACACCCGTTGCCAATTTTCCTCTATTTTGTATGTGAGCTGCCATCATAGCATGGCCACTGATAGACGACTGGTGCAGGTCCACGCCCAGAAACCAAACCCAGACAGCCACAGTAGAGTGTGCCAAACTTAACCACGAGGCCACTGGGGCTGACCCCAATGCTCTTAGTTTTTGTTAGTCTGATAATGTCCTTGTTAGACACACAGCTCTAGGTTGTCAAATGTTCGTTCTTAGCACACTGAAGATATCATTCTACCTTCTTCTGGCTTCCACTGTTGCTGTTGAGAACTCTATTGAAAGTCAGCCATCAATCTATCATTCTCTTTTTGGTAATCTATCTCTCCTCTATGGTTGCTTTTAAGATTTTCTCTGCATTTTGCAGTCTGCAGCTTTCTCTAATGTATCTAAGTGTGGATTTCTATTTATGTTTCATGTTTGAGATTCACAGGGATTCTGGAATCTGAGAAGTGGTGTCTTTATCATTTCAACAAAATTGTCATCTCTATCTCTTCAAATATTGTCTTAACCTCATTCTCATTCTCCTTTTTTTTTTTTTTTTTTTTGAGAAAGATTAGCCCTGAGCTAACATCCACTGCCAATCCTCCTCTTTTTGCTGAGGAAGATTGGCCCTGAGCTAACATCCATGCCTGTCTCCCTCTACTTTATACATGGGATGCCTGCCATAGCATGGCTTGATAAACAGTGTGTAGGTCAACACCTGGGATCCAAACTGGTGAACCCTTGGCTGCCAAAGTGGAGTGTGCGAACTCAACCACTAGGCCACCGGGCTGGCCCTCTCATTCTCCTTTTTTTGGAACTTGGATGAGATATGTTAGACCTTTTGCTCTATTCTCTTTTATATTTTCTTTCTTTTTGTCATTCCGTACGCATAATCAGTAAGTTCTCTGGATGTATCTTCCAGCTCACTATTTCTCTCTCCAGTGTCCCAGCTGCTGTTAAACCTGTCCATTAAATTTCTAACTTTATATTTTTATTTCTGCAAGTATTGTTTGGTTATTTTTCAAATTGGCTTGATTTTTATATTGTTAACGTTCTCCAGGCAAAGACTGCCAAAAACATACGATAGTTGAACAAGCTGGGTTTATTACTCAATGCAGTGAGGGAAATGCATGCCATAGGGAACCCTGGGGCGTCTCAGTAAGCGAGTTGTAAAAAAAAGACATTATAAGATTTGGGCTATGTGTGGGTGATTCAGGGGAGGGTTTAAGGAAGCATATTTTTGCTCTGTATTGGATGCTGTCTGGAAGTAGGGTAATTCTGGGTACCAAAAAATCTGATCTAGAAGGAAGAAAGACTAGACTAGACTAAAGCTGTAATTGCAGTCACTCATCTTGGACAAGATAGGGGGATGTTTGGCCATTTTTTCTATTAGGACAATGCTCATATTTTGTCATACATGATTATGATGGAGTCTTTTTTTTGTCTGGTTCCATCATGTCACAGAATGGCCTTGTCTGGTGTTAATGTTCTGTGGAATCCTGTATGTTCAACAGCAGGACACTATGGCCTCGCAGCGAGGGCCTGGCCAGCTCTCAGACGTCAGGGCCTGCTTTTCACTTTCTCCGTGGTCCCTCACTCCTTCAATGTTCAGTCCTTCCTTTTATATTTTTACACACATTAAACATGTTCACTTTTTATTCTGAGTATGATCATTTGAACATCTGAAATTTTTGTGGATTTAATTTTTCTATGTTTTGTTTCCAGGGGCTTTGCCTCATGGTGCTTTGTGTGTGTGTGTGTGTGTGTGTGTGTGTGTGTGCGCTTGTGTGCGCGCGTGCATGAGTGTGCTTGACTTCTGCCTGTGGTTTCATATTCCTGGGAATTTTTCCCATGAGAATTCTGAATCTTGAAGGTGAGCTCTTCCAGTGGACATCTGCATTTGCCTCCATCAGGAGCCTGAAGGTGCTACAATCTATCAGGATCTTTAACTAAATTGTCAGCTTGACATTCAGACTATCTTGACAATTGAATTTGTGCTGCAAACCTTGGTGAGTATCAGTTTTAAGCCTGAGTTTTCAGGTAATCTGTTTTTTCTCTCTGCCTTCATTGACAAATTAACTTGCTGTCCTCCAGAGCACAGGCTTTTCTAACTTGCTCCTGCACAGAGAGTGTCGCTGCAGGGCCGAGCTTTAGGCAGAAAGTCCTCCATTGGGTTGTCCCTGGATGGGCCTTAGGCTTTCTCTCCTGGCCCTGGTGCCATAAACACTCAGGTTCATGAGGATTTAGCAGGGACTTCTGGGTGAAAGCTGCCTTCAGGGTATTCTTACCGCTCAGAGTTCCTGCTTTCACTTACTTGCGTCATTTTTTTGTTTGTGGCAGTTCATTTTGGGGTTTTTGTTTACCTTTGAGGATTGTACACTTTCTTCACAGATCACCAGTGCATTTAAAAATATTTTTTAAATTATTTTACCCAGAGTTATCGGCGGAGTTCCCTATGAGAGGTTCAGAAATGCATGATGAAGTCCTCACGGGTATCCCGGCGTGGGACCAGGCTCCCCCGAAAGTGTGCTTTAGTTCAAACCCAGCGTGACTCCACTGCATCTCTCCCTTGAGATGTGGAAATGTCTTAGAACTTTCGAGCCAGAAGGGCCTCAGCACTCAGCTGAACTCTTCCCCTTCTGGAAGGGGAAAGTGAGCCTCAAAGAGTCAGCATGGGTCACCTCGAGCTGAGCTCAGGCTCAGGTTCTGACACGAGGCCCGGGTCCTTTCCTATCACTGCAAACCATCCACCCCCACATGACAATCGGGAAGTGTTTCTTGGACAGACAAGTGCTGGGCCCATTCAATATTACAAACCCCTGGGCAATTTTGTTTGTTCTCTGTTTTCGTTTTGTTTTGGAAACTGGATTACTAAGCTAAGAGGTAAATACCTATTGCCACTTTTCTCCCTCTTTCCGAACTTCACTCTAACGTGGAGCAGGGACCTACCCAGCGGCTTTGAGGCAGGAGAGGGTGAGGGTCTTTCAAAGCCTCAGCTGCTCCTTCTGCCTGGAAGACCAGGCTGACATGCAGAGGAAACCGAGAGAGCAGAGGAGGTAAAGACCGGAACAGATGGGCTGCGTCAGTGGTTAATTTGTTCTAAAAGACAGTAGGGACCCAAGGGGAGGCCTCAAGGAAGAGCGTCATCACGACAGGCATCTTGAGAAACTGCTTCTCATTACCACCTGTCAGCGCTCACCAACGCTCCGCTGCCAGCGTTTATCATATTCGGCTTTTCAAATACATTATCTCAGTGGAGCCACACAAAAAACAAATACGTATGGATGTGAACTGTATTTCTCACATTGGTAGAAAAACTTACTTTCATGTACGTTTTCTCAAATAATCTTTACAACAGGCCTATAAGGCAGAGTTTGCAAAAGCTGATGTCTGCTCAGGCCAGGAAGTCATACAAAGGGATAAAGCAAGCAGGGTGTCAACCAAAGGCAGGGAGGGCTGGGGCACACTTGGGAACAGAGGCCCCGCTGCAGGGTACAGCTATGCATAGAAAGTGCTTCCTTTCGTGTGAAGGGGATGGGTGGAGACCAGATATTCACAGGTGCTTCTGCTCACATAGAGAAACTTAGGAAGAGTTCCCCCAAGAAAGCAACAAAGTGGCCACATATTGAGGAAATTGATGGAAACAGGTAGATAAGATGTGGGGAGGGGGCCAAAATTCTTCACTGTATACCCTTTTATATGTTTTTTAAATTTTTGAGTCATATGAATGTATTACTCAAACTTTTATATTAATAAAAATAATTTTAATAAACAAGCAAGAACAATTGTTTAAAAGATTGCCATTCTTCAGCTCCATTTCTGTGATGTGTAAATGCATGCAGTTCTTTCAATCATCAAGAAACGCCAAAAATTGAAATTTGCAATTTTTTCACCTTTCCTCATTTAAAAAATTTTTAATGTGACAGAATTTAAACTTACAGAAAAGTTGAAGGAAGTGTACAAAAATTCCCATGTACTATTCATCAAGATTCCTCAAACATTAAAATTCTATCACATTGGCTTTCTTCTTTTCTCTAACTATCTTGGCGGGGGCGTGGCAGGTGTAGATAGACAGAGAGAGAGATATGTCTTTTCTAAACTGAGAAGAAGTTGAAGACATGATGCCCCTTTCTACCTAAATACTTGAGCATATATTTTCTAAATATATTCTCTTATATAACCACAGTGAAATTATCACAACCAGGAAATTAGCATTGATATCTTATTCAGATTCCATCAACTTTCCCAATAACACCCTTTATAACAAAAGAAAATCCTGAATCATATTTTGCATTCAGTTTTCATGTCTCTCTAGCCTCCTGTAATCTAGAACAGTTATTCAGTCTTTCCCTGACTTTCACGATCTTGACAATTTTGAAGATTATGGGTCTGCAGTAAATTGTATTTTCCAAAAAAGGTCACAATATTTCTAGTCCCACGTGCTCTTCCAGAACGTTCTTACATTAAGATGCGGGGTCTATTTCTCCTCCCCTTGAACTTGAGTGGGATTGCTGCTGCTTTGACCAGTTGAGTATGGCAGAAGTGATGCTCCGTGACTTCTGAGGCCAGGTCATAAAAAGAATGTGGCTTTTGCCTGGTTCTCTCTCTCTTTTTCTCTCTTTCTAGCTCTCTCTCCATTTAAACTTGGAACTCAGTCTCTATGCTGTAAGGAAGCCAAGCTGGCCGTGTGGCAAGATCACATACAGGTGTTTCTGCCAACAGCCCCAACCAAGGGGCCAGCCGACAGCCAGCATCAACACCAGACAGGAGAGTGAATGAGCCTTCAGATATTTCCAGCTCTCAGGCTTGGAGTCTTCCAGCTGAGACCCAGACATCAGGGAGTAGAGACAAATCATCCCTTTTGTGCCCTTTCTGAATTCCTGGCTCATAAAAGCTGTGAGCATAATAAATGATTGTTTTATACTAATAAGTGTTAGGGTTATTTGTTACACAACTGCAGTAACCAAGACAAAGCTAGTTATTTTATAAAATATCCCTCAATTTGTATTTGTCCAATGTCAGATTTGTTTTTTAATATTTCTATTTTTAAAATACTGGCTTCAATTCAGACATTTTAAAATACAGTGTGGGCCCGGCAATAACTTTTTAGATGCAACACCAAAAATACCATCCTTGAAAGAAAAACTAAGCTGAATTTCATTAAAATTAAAACTGCTCTGTAAAAGATGCTGTTAGGAGAATGAAAAGACAGGCCACAGGCTGGGAGAAAATATTTGCAAAATAAATATCTGATAAAGGACTTGCACCCAAAATATACAAAGAATTCTTAAATCTTGACAATAAGAAACAAGCAACTTAATTTAAAAATGGGCAGAAAATTTGAACAGACGCCTCACCAAAGAAGATATACAGATGGAAAATAAATATATGAAAATATGCCCCATGTCATTTGCCATTAGCGAATTGAAAGTTAAACTAATAATGATATGCAACTAGAATGACTAATTAATTAGAATGAGATACCATTAGAATGGCTAAAATCCCAAACACCGACAACTTCAGATGCTGGTGAGGATGCGGAGCAAAGAGGAACTCTCACTCATTGCTAGTGGGAACGCAGAATGGCACAGCCACTTTAGAAGACAGCTTGGTGGCTTCTTACAAAATTAAACATACTCTTACCATATGATCCCAAATTGCACTCCTAGGTACTTACCCAGATGAGCTAAAAACTTGTGTGCACACAAAAACCTGCACACAGATATTTATAGCTGTTTTATTCATTGCCAAAACCTAGAAGCAAGCAAGATGAACTTCAGTCAGTGAATGGATAAACAAACTGCAATACATCCGTACAAGGGAATAACATTCAGCAATAAAAAGAAATGAGCTACCAAGTCATGAAAAGACATGGAAGAACCTTAAATGCATATCACTGTGGAAGAAGCTAGTCTGAAAGTGCTACATACTGTATGATTAGAATCGTATGACACTCTGAGAAAGGCAACACTATGGAGACAGTGAAAAGATGAGTGGTTGCCAGGGATTCAGGGGAACGGAGGGGTGAATAGGTGAAGCATGGGGATTTTTAGGGCAATGAAACCATTCTGTATGACATCATAATGGTAGACCCATGTCATTATACATTTGTCCAATTCTACAGAATGTACAACACAAAAAGTGAACCCAAATGTATCAATACTGGTTCATAAATCTTAACAAATGTACCACACTAATGCAAGATGTTAATAATAGATGAAGCTGGGGGAGGGTGGTTAATATGGGAACTCTCTGCACTTTCTGCTCGATTTTTCTGTACACCTAAAATTTCTCTTTTAAAAACTGGTTATTAATCTAAAACAAACAGTGTGGGTCAAACACACCTTCTCTGAAGGACCAACATTTGGTAACCCTTGCTTAAGAGAAGTGAAGCAGCCACTAGTATACAAACGTGCCCCATTTTCAGAAAAAGAGACAGATATAATAAGTGGCCACGAACAACTATAGTAATTAATGGCTGAGTCAAGACTAGAATTTAGGTCTCGTCTTCCAATTCCAAGCTCTTGCCAACCCATCTTGCTGCAACATTAAGGTGCACATCCTATCTAAGGACAGGCTCAAATTAAACTTGTCTTTGTTCTGAGCTGTATGTTACTACAGGAAAAACCCACCAAATAAAAGAATGGTCATCACTTCCAAAAACGAGTTCTAATAAAGCACTGAATACAATGGTCAGTCTGATCAAGAAAGCCTTCCATGCCCGGATCCAGAGTGCCCGGTGCCCCTGAACGATCCCACCCCAACGCTACCCGCTCTCCTAAGGTTGGTGTGAGAGCTACAGCTAGCAACGCCCTCAGAAACTGTCATCCCACTTTCTATGCCTTTCCTTAAGAATCTCATAAAGATAACTCACAAAAATGAACCAAGATCCTTAAGTCATTTCAGAGAGAAGAGTGTAGCTTTTGCTTTAGAATAAAATAGCTCTGTGTGCATATATATTTAGTATTCCTTTTATTTGTTTGTTTAACATTAATTTGCCTTTTTAGAAATTAGTGCAAATCCATGGAGAATAGAATATTAATCCTTTACATATAGTCAGTGCTTTATGTCTTTAAAAAGCATATTCATGTGGGGGTATTTTTTCCCATGACCCTTGCATGAGCCCAGTGATCCAGGTTGCTTAAGCCCATTTACAGATGAGGAAACAGAAGTTCAAAGAAGTTATGTGACTTAGCCAAGTTCCTGCAGTAAATGGTGTACACCAAATTGATGGCTTGGTCTCCAAGACTCTACTCTTCATCATTCACCTCCTTGTCTTTCCAATCACTTCATCAGCAAAGGGCCTGCTTCAGGCAAAAGCAAGATGATGCAAAGGGAGGGTTGTGGGAAAGAGCAGCTGCTCCCAATTTTCTGCCCCTGGAGCCAGACGGAAAATCTGAATCCCTTAGACTCAAAGTGTGATCTGAGGACCAGCAGCATCAGCATCCCCTGGGAGCTTGTGGGAAATGCAGAATCTCCGGCCCCACACTACTGAAGCAGAACCTGCATTTTGACAAGGTCCCAGGTAATTCATAGACATTGAAATTTCAGAAGTTCTGGGACAGACGCTCAACCCTTTGGGGTAGGACATGGTCTTCAGTCAAACTGCTCCTTATCAAGCGAACATCAGAAATTGAGAGGCAGATTGAGCCAGACAGCCAATGCTACCAAATTAGCTTGTTGCTTTGTTTTGCAAAGGGACACCTCCGGCAGGAACTAAACAGAGACACTGGGCAGGCGAGGCTGGGCGCTTGAAGATCCGCTCCAACAGGGAAAGTCCAGGGAACACAAAGGAGTGTATCAAAGCTTTTGGATGGCAAGAGGGTGGCCCTGGGGTCGGGGTGGGAGGCCACCTTAGAACAAGAGGCAAGATAGTAAGCAAGTGAAGACCTGCTTCCCAAGTTTATCTACAAAACACTAGATAACAGTTTTTTGTGTGGAGCAGACGGCAGGTAGATGGTCTCCAGCATCTCCCATCTCTTCCCAGGCCGTTGCAGCAGCTGATGCTCAGTCAGGGCTCCGAGACTAGGACACCGATGCAGACCATCTTCTCCAGCCACCGCAGCGTGAGGAGTGGAGGGGAAAGACCAGGGGCAGCCAGGTATGGGTTAGGTGTGGGTTTCTAGCCCAAGAAAGGGTACCTAACGCACCTGGTCTGTAAAATACGGCGGGCTTGGGGGGGGGGGGGGCGCTAAAATAGAATAAAACAGTCTTCCAGATCGTGATGTCCTAATCACAGATGATGTGAAAGACCATAAGAAGTCGTACATAGATGCAGGTTGTAATGCACAAATTGCATTACAACCATTTTCAGGTTATGGTTGTAATGCAATTTATGTTGACAAATATGTAACTCTTCAAACCTGTCCTTCAACGGATATTATCTAGAATTTGACAAAATATTATCTAGAATTAGACAAAAATAAATATTTACGTTTCCTAAAAGTGGGTCTAATTAACAGAAACTGTCAAGTACATAATGGTGCCCAGGGAAATCTGACCCGGCAGGACAAAGGATCAGGACGAGGGAGCTGGGCCAACACAGCCCTCAAGCCCCCAGGGAGGGAGCGCATCAGCGCCAGCTTCTCTCCTGCTTGAGTCCGGGAAGAGCGGATGGGGCCGCCGGAGGTTTCCAGCCTCTGTCACCTTGGGCGCCCGCGCCACCCGGCCGGCGCCGGCGGCCGCGCGCCGTCAACAGCGCGAGGTGTCGGGTGGCGGAGGGGTCTGGGCCCCACCGGAGGCCGTCGGAATGACAATGACGGGCCCGGGGGAAGGAAAACAACTCTCCCGCCCCCACCCCGCGGGGACAGCGGGTCCCAAAGTGCGCGCGGCCGCGGGGACAGCGGGCGCCACAGGCTCGCCCCGAAGAAACGCCCGGCGAGGTGGCCCAGATCTCAGAGCCCTCCCTGAGGTTGTTTTAGGCGTCATTCCTGACAGTGTCCTGATTGTCTCAGGAGCTTCGCCATCAGGCGACCGGCCGCTCTGCAGTCAACGCCCCCCGAGACCTGGGCCGCCCGGCTTCTCGAGGTCTCCTCTGTTTCTAGAAACCCGCGGGGTCGTGGTCTCGGAGGGGACGCGGCGGGGCCGGGGATCTGAGATGGGCGCCAGGTGGGGGGACCGGGGGTTGTTTGGGCTTCTGTTTAGTTGAGGTTCCCCTTTTCCCCAGGGTCCCCAGGGTCGGAAGAAGCTAATTAGTGCCAACCGCAGCCCGGGAGAGGGGTGGGCGCCACCGGACCCGGGAGGAAGGCTATCGGTTGGAGACAAGGAGACTTGGCAAACAACACATGAGATGGTGGCAGAGCACCGGGTCCCTGAACTTGTCATTCTCGACGGCAGAAAGGTGGTGCCGTGTGGTGTTAAAAACTCAGCTCTGGAACCCACTGCCCGACTGTGAATCCGCAAAGAACTTGGGCTCTCCCGGCCTCAGTTTCCCCAGCTGTAATGTGGGGTATCCCGCTCAAACTGTCTGGCGGAAGACTGCAAAAGTTCACATCTGTGAAGACACTAGAACGGTACCTGGCACAGTGTGTGCTGTTATTAGCAGGGGCTGAGGAGCAAATTTCCCTAAGACTTAGAAACTGCACAGGTCATTTTTCTACAGAGTATCTGTGCATGTTTCAATACATATTTCAAAATATATACTTAAAGGTATAGCTATTCTATTAAAATAATGATAAAAGAAACATATAGCATGTGAAAACTCAAACTCTCTCTATATACATGTAAATTTTACACAAATATTTTTGCTGGGATAACCAGCACATCTCTTTTCATATTGAAAATCAACCACCCAGCAAGCTCTGTCTTGCCAAAGAGCCCACCTTCTGCTTCCCCATGCCCTGCGCTTCTCACACTTGGCTGCGGGATGCCTTCCTAGCAGCTCGGCACAGTCCCAGTAACATGCCTGAGACTAAGCAGCTCCCTTCCCCCAGGGCCTCCCCGCACGGTTGCCCTGGGGAGGGGGAGGAATGGCTCCGGAGTCCTCACCATAGGGCTCTACTGGGTCAGAGGCTGGAACCCAGGCAGGCAGCTGGCCTCCTTAACTCAAAACACATCCAAAAAAGGATCCAAATTGTAAAGGAAGAAGTAAAACTGTCACTATTTGCAAAGAATATGATTTTATATACAGAAAACCCTAAAGAATGCACCAAAAAACTATTCAAAATGATAAACAAATACACTAAAGGAATAAATTTAACCAAAGAGGTGAAAGATCTGTATACTGAAAACTATAAGATATCGTTGAAAGAAATCAAAGAAGACACAAAGAAATTGAAAGACATTCTGTGCTCAAGGATTGGAAGAATTAATGTAGTTAAAATGTCCATACTACCTAAAGCAATCTACAGATTCAATGCAATCCCTATCAAAGTCCTAAAGACATTTTTCGCAGAAATAGAACAAAGAATCCTAAAATTTATTTGGAACAACAAAAGACCCCAAATAGCCAAAGCAATCCGGAGAAAAAAGAAGAAAGCTGCAGGCATCGCACTCTCTGATTTCAAAGTATAGTGCAAAGCCATAGTAATCAAAACAGCATCATACTAGTACAAAAACAGACACAAAGATCAATGAAACAGAATTGAAAGTCCAGAAATAAATGCACACATTTGTGTACAGCTAATTTTTTTTAAAGGTTGGAGACTCTCTTTATTTATTTATTTTTTCATTCTTTTCCCCAAAACCCCCCAGTACATGGTTGTATATTCTAGTTGTGGGTCCTTCTAGTTCTGCTATGTGGGATGCCGCCTAAACATGGCTTGATGAGCAGTGCCATGTCTGTGCCCAAGATCTGAACCAGCAAAACCCTGGGCCGCCAAAGCGGAGCATGCAAACTTCACCACTTGGCCATGGGGCCGGACCTGGACAGCTAATTTTTGACAAAAGAGCCAAGAACATAAAACAGAGAAAGGAAAGTCTCTTCAACAAATGATGTTGGGAAAACTGGACAGCCACATGCAAAAGAATGAAAGTAGACCATTATCTTACACCATACACAAAAATTAACTCAAAATGGATTAAAGGCATGAAAGTAAGATCTGAAACCATAAAACTCCTAGAAGAAAACATAGGCAGTACACTCTTTGACATCAGTGTTAGCAATATCTTTTTGAAAATATCCCTTCAGGCAAGGGAAACAAAAGTAAAAACAAACAAAGGGGACTACATCAAACTAAAAAGCTTCTTCAAGGCAAAACTAACCATAAACGAAAGGAAAAAGACAACCTAACAATTGGGAGAAGATATTTGCAAATCACATATCTGATAAGGGGTTAATATCCAAAATGTATAAAGAACGCATACAACTCAACAACAACGAAACAAACAAACCAATTAAAACATGGGCAGACGTCTGAACAGACATTTCTCCAAAGAAGATATACAGATGGCCAACAGGCAAAGGAAAAGATTTTCAACATCACTAATTATTAGGGAAATGCAAATCAACACCACAATGAGATATCACCTCACGCCCATCAGAATGGCTATTATTAAAAAGACAAGAAATAACAAGTGTTAAACAGGATGTGGGGAAAAGGGAATCCTTGTGAACCGTTAGTGGGAGTGTAAATTGGTGCAGCCATTGTGGAAAACAGTATAGAGAGTCCTCAAAAGATTGAAAATAGAACTACCATATGATCCAGCTATTCTACTTCTGAGTATTTATCTGAAGAACACAAAAACTAATTCAAAAAGATACATGCACCCCTATGTTCATGTAGCATTATTTACAATCGCTAAGATTTGGAAACAACCTAAGTGCCCATTGACAGATGAATGGATAAAGAAGATGTGGTGTATATATACAGTGGAATATTTCCCATCAATTAAAAAGAAAAGGTGAAGTCTTGCCATTTTTAACAACACAGACGGGCCTCAAGAGTATTATGCTAAGCGAACTACGAGACAGATAAAGACAAATGCTGTGCAACTTCACTCATATGTGGAAGATAAAACAACAACAAAACAAACACATGGATACAGAGAACAGATTGGTGCTTATCAGAGAGGATGGGGTGGGGGAGGGGGAAAGGGAGATATTTGCATGGTGACAGATGGAAACTAGACTTTTGGTGGTGAACACAATGTAGTTTAGACAAAAGTTGAAATATAATGATGTACACCTGAAATTTATATAATGTTATAAGTCCATGTGACCTCAAATAAGTAAGTAAGTAAATAAATAAATGCACCTGATTTGGGATAGGGACTTATTCAGTCAATGCAAAGGGGATGATTAACTTACTTAATCGGTAGGCTACTTTCAAAAAATTGAGGTACTGTTTCAGGCTAAGCCTTGATGTGTTCATCGCAGTCAAGTTAAATAGAAATTAGACTCTCTACCACAGAACTAAAGTGGGGATCTCTACCAGGAATAATATGATGCCCACAATGTGTTAGGGTGGCTCGCTTTATTGTGCATAGCTGAAAACAGCAAAACTTTATCCTTTCACTCCCCCATCCTTTCACCAGAAGCTAGTGAGGGTCCCCTCCAAACCCTGCCTCAGATAAGCTTTCATTTTTTTAAATTGGAGGGTGGAGTATAAAAAATAGCAAACATACAAAAAAGTGTATAAAACATAAGTGCCAAACCTAATGAATTCTTGTAAAACACACATTAGAATAACAGCCACCCAGGTCAGGACTCTCCCTGAAACTCTCCCCAGCCACTGCTGGCTCATAAACCTCCCCCTCCCCCTCTCTCCCAGCGGTACCACAACCCCGACTTCCATGGTGTTCATGTGTTTGCCTTTCTTTTTAGAAACACTTGTATTATATAAGGATGCATCCCTAAATAATATTTTAAATTTTACCTGTGTTTAAAACTTTATTCAAACAAAATCATTTAGTATGTGTTCTGTTGTATCTGGTTTCTTGGGCTCAATATAATATCTTTAAGATTCATCCCTGTTGTGTGCATCTGTGGTTCCCACATACCACTGTTGCATAGTATTCCATGCTTATTCACATATTATTCATAATCACAGCATTCCATATCTGTTCTTCTATGTCAGCCCATCCTGTGACTGTAACACAGTTTGTGTTAGTGTTAGTGGATGCTCGGTCGTCTCCACTCTGGAGCTATTACAAATAATTCTGCTGTGCGCGTTGATGTGCATGGTCTCTTGGTGCGTATGTGCACCTGCTTCAGCAGGCTTTATTCGTGAGAGTGGAGCTCTGGTCATAGAGCAACTGGGCTTCTGGTTTTATGAGATATTGCCATCCAGATTTCCAGTTTTCACTCCTGCTGACAGCCCTCAGACATTCCCGCTGCCCTGCGTCCCCGCCCCCTCCTAGTGCGGTCAGGCTTCTACATTTCAGCCAGCCTGCCTGATGAGGATGAGCACCTTTTCCCACGTTTACCTGCCGTTTAGATTACCTCTTGGTGAGAAGAAAGCCGTTGCCCGTTTTTCTGTTCTTTTATTGATTTGGCAGTGTCTTCCATATACTAGCTCTTTGCCACCACGCGCTGTGAAAATCTCCCGTCTGGCTAGCCTTTTCACCAGACTACAGCTGGCTTTCGATGACCAAAATGTAGTCCAGTTTACCACTCTTTTCCTTCATGGATTGTGCCTACTGTGAGAAACGCCTTGCTGCCCGAGGTCAGGAAAATATTCTGCCATGTCATTTTCGTGAAGTTTTAACGTTTTGCTTTTCACATTTAGGGATAACAGTGAGGTTTTGAGTCACTGCTTTAAAACTCCGCCTGCTACGTGTTCTTACGCGACGCAAAGCAAATGCCCTCAGGACTCCGGTTGTGGCGCTGTAACCTCTGGTTTTTCTTGGTCCCAGGCAGCCGGAAGTGCGGAAGGCCCAGGTGGCCTAGGGCAATTCATTTTCCGAACAGCTTCTGTGTAACCAAGCCGAACTCTGCTCTCAAAACCAAAAGGAGGCAGACGAAGGAGCTCCCTGTTTGACCCCTGAGGTCCCAGGGCAATTCGCAAAAGGGCGGGGGTGGGAGGGCGGGGGTGGGGAGTTGGAAAAGAAGGGGGGCAGGAGGGGGCGCCCCAGTTGCAGGCTTCGGGCCGTCCCCCGAGGGGAGCGCTCCTCGACCTTCCAACAGCTGTTTCTAGGCCAGGGAGGTCTTTGGGAACCAGGAAGGTAGGCATGTAAAGCCCACCCTCCGCCATCACTTCTTCGTGCCTTTGCTTCTCCCCACGGGGTCATCTTCTCTAGAAACAGGTCTCCCAGGAGACCAGGTGTGGGCATCGCCCCAGGAGCCCCTGGAGAGAAGGAGCCGGTTGTGAGCGGTCCCGCAGGCGCACCCAGCGTCAGGAGCCTTGGGATAAGCCCGGGGGAGGAGACTAGCTGAGAGACGTCTGAGGAGAATCTCCGGGTGATTTCCATCTTTCTAGCAGGTTCTGCCACCGCTCACCACCTTTCTGGAAGAACTTACGCCTTCCCTCCCTCTCTCCTCCCCACACAACACACCTTATACTAAGGAAACAATCTGAAAAGCATGCAAAATATTTACTCAGGAATGTTTATAGCAATATTACTTAAAGGGAAAATTTGGAAGAAACCTAAATACCCCATAGAAGAAATCTAGCAGTAAAAATCCTATATATCTATAGGCTAAAATATTATACAGTCACTCAAAATCATGTGATAGAAGAATGATGGCACCCAACATTTTTCATAATATAACGTTAAGGAAAGAACAGGGTAGAAAACCGTATAGCACATCTTCATTTCTTTAAAAGGAATTAATTATACTTATATGAAAAAAAAGGGGTAAATGGATAATATCAAAATGTTTTCACTGAGCACTGGGATTAGGGGATTTTAATTTTCTTTGTGCTTCTCTTTACTTGCGCCTTGTTTTGGATGTGTGTATTGCTACTTTAAGAATCTTGTTACTTTTGAAGAAAGGAAGAAGGGGGAGGAAGAGAGAGGTGTTTCCAAAATGGCGGTGTCTGGTTGGGGTGAGGATGCATCTGTCATCAAGGCTGGTTTCTGTGTAGTCTGCTTCCCTGGAAAACGACGTTAAGGCAGCTCCTGGGGTAGTTCAAGGGGCAGATTTAAAAAACTGCTGCTTCTCATTTGGAGAAGTCAGGAACTTGCTTTTCTAGTCCTAATTGTCCAGATATCAATGTGATGCTATCATTCTTCATCCACATTTGATCTGGGCTACCAGACAGTGGTAAAAACAAAAGAATAAAATAAATGTACTTCTTATTCTAGGTGTTGTTTCTCCTGCTCATCCTTCTCCATCCGAATAAATCCACTCTGTGAAATAAAAGCCAACCCCAGTATTTACTACACTCAAAATTTCTTTGACTCGCCCTGTACTCTTTGCTATTGAGAGAAGATGCCCGGCTGTTCTGCTAAACCCAGAACTGGAACCCCTTCCTCCCTCCAGGGTCCCCCTCTGATCCTGAGTACAGCTGCCCAGTTCACTCACCACAGCTTGTCCCACACGAGGATGAGCAGACACACACATACACACACAAACACACACACACACACTCCTGACTTCCAGAAGCCCAGTCTCTGAGTCAGCAGGCCCATCCTTTGGTTTTAGCCCTGGGAGGCGGCTGTCACTCCACCACTCTGCCCCGTTTCTCTGCCAAGGTCACCACTGATTCTGTTTTTAGATCCAAGAATCATTTCTGCCATTTTACTCGACCTACTGTAGCATTTTACATTGTTTTTGTTCCCTCCTGCTTTATCCACTTCCTTCACTTGGTTTCCAGGCCATCACCCTCTCTGGTTTTTCTGCTGCTCTCTGAAGTCTCCTTTATGGTTACTCCTCTTCCTCCAACCTTTCTTTCTCTGATTTTTTTATTTTGAAGTTTTTCTAACTTATAGGAAAATTGAAAGAACAGTACAGTGAACACCCACGTATCTTTCATCTAACTAACCCACATATCATTCAACTAACCATTCACCATCACCATTCTGCCACATTTGTTCTCTCTCCACTTATATTTTGCTGAATCATTTGAAAGTTCATACATCATGACTCTTCATCCCAAACACACAACAAAACCACCCTATTGTGATCACATCTAAGAAAATTAACATTGATTCTATCATCTAATATCTATTCAAAATCAAACTTCCTCAATTGTTCCAAAAATGTCTGTTGTAGCTTCTTGCTTTTTTTTGGTGAGGAAGATGTCTCTGAGCTAACATCTGTGCCAGTCGTCCTCTATTTTGTTTATGGGACGCCTCCGCAGCATGTCTTGATATGGCCTGACAAGCAGTGTGTAGGTCCGCTCCTGGGATCTGAACCCTGGCCTCCAAAGCTGAGCAAGCAAACTTAACCACTATGCCACCAGGCCGGCCCCTGTAGACTCCTTTTTATCCAGTATCCAATCCAAGTTCACAAAATGTATTTGATGGTAATATCTCTCTTGTTTCTTTTAATGTAGAACAGCCCAGCACATTGTTTTTTTAGTAACATTGACTTTTCTTAGCATTCAGAGCAGTGGGTTTGTGAATGTTTCCTGTTCTGAGTCCCTGACCTCTTAACCTTCAGGCTGCCTGAGAATTTGGTTTTGAACTTCTTTTCTTCTCTATTTACACTCATGCTCTTGGTGATCTCATCCAGGATTGTGGCTTTAAATTGCATATACATATATATGCCACCAACTCTCAAATATAGGCCTGTCTCCCAAACGCCTGACTCCAGCAGCTCACTGGAGGTCTCATAGACATCCCAAATTTTGTCACTGAACTCCTGGTCTGCTCCCCAAAACTTCCTCTGCCTGTAGGCTTTCCTTTTTCTATTGATGGCAACTCCACCTTTCCATTTGTCCAAGCCAAAAAACTTAGAATCACCCTTGACTCCTCACTGTAGCTTACACTCCACATCCAATTGTCTAGAAATCCTGTTTGCTCAACCTTCAGAATATGCTCAGAATCTGACCACTTTTCACTGCCTCCTATGCCTCCTCCCTGGGTCCACCATCACCCCCTGTTGTCTAGATTATTGGAATAGCCCCCTAACAAGTCTCCCTCCTTCCGTGTCTGCTTTGCTGCAAACTTTTCTGAACACAGAAACCAGGGAGGTCCTTTACAAACTCAAGTCGCATTACATTACTCATCTACTCAAAACTTTCCAGTGTTCTTCATTTCCCTCAAAAATAAAAGCCAAAGTTCTTCACTAGCCTACCAAGTCCCCTTGACCTTTCTGACCTCACCTTCTGCTGCTCCTCTCCCCACCCCCATTGCTCCACTCCATCTATCCTCAATACACTGATTCTCAAACGCACCCAGCATGAGCCCGTCTGAGGGCCTTTGCACCAGCTGTTCACACTCCCTCCAGAACGCAGGGCTCACTCCCTCACCTCCCTTGGGTTCTTGCTCAAGCTTCATCTTCTCAAAGAGCCTCTTCTAACCACCCTTCTTAAAACTGCAGTTGCCCACCTCTGCACACACAGCACACCTCTGATCCTTCTTTCCGGTCTATTGTCTTCACATCTATTTGTTTTCTCCATGTCATATATCACCTTCTCACATGCGATACTATTTACCTATGTGTTCTATTTATTATTTTCTCCACTCCTCCCCAGATATTATCTCCCAGAGGGCAGGAGTCAAGGTGAGCTGTGGGAAGACCTGAAGGAGCCATGAAGACATCTGGAGGAAGAGGACAGTGGATGGGTAATAACTGTGCAAATACGTAAGGCAGACTCATATAAAGCACAGTGCCTGGTAAGAACTGAGTGCATACTGGATATTATTAATATTCAGACCACCCCTTCATTCAAGGTGGAAAAGTAATGCTGAGAACTTTAATGAATGGTTTCTTAAGCCGACTGTATTTATTGAAGGCTGCCGACAGGAGAGCACTGGATAGGGGTGGCTGTCAGAGGCTGATACCCTGCAGACGCCTAATCACCGCTAGCGCTTCCAGTCAGAAGTCTGGCGCTCCCTGTGCAGCCGAAGCCCTGCTCCCTTCCCTCTACCCGTGTGCCCTCAGCCACAGGGCCAGTTCCTCTGAGCCTGTCTGTGAAAATGAGGGAAGTGGTTGATGAAAATAATGCCTAGAGTTTGCTAAAGTAATGGTCAAATATTAGCTTTTGATGTAGGGACCTTCCTGGGAATTAGACAGAAAATAACAATTATGGTTAGGACTGGCAGCTTCATTCTCTGTGTTAACTTGGTTTGACACTCTCTCCTTTGTATTGTATATAGCAAGCACAATTTTGGCACCTCCCTTCCTGTCTCTGTTCCCAGACCCCCGGAGAGACCAAAAGGAAATGCAAAGTAAAACTTTTTAAAGATTTCCTGATTAATCAGAGTCAAACATTTTATATGCTTTTCCTATAATCACCTCTTCTCCAATCTCTCCCAAGCACCAGGACTTGGGAAAGGAGAATGTATTACCAGCTTCTCTTGACATAAACTTGTTTCCCACCCCCACCCCCCCCACTCCAAACAAGCCCAGGGCCCTGTGGCTACAGATCCACTTCACCCTGCTCCAAGTAGGCAAGGCATCCTACAGCATCCAGTCCCTGGAGGGAAACCCAAATTACAGCAGAAGCCAGAGGAGCCCTGCCAAAGGAAGCTGGATGAAGGGCTGTCTGGCACAGTGAGAGCCTTCTGGGCTCCCCTCCTACATAAAGAGGACCTGCTCAAATCGGGAGACCTACCCTAGGTCGGCCTTTAAACGAGCCGCCCTACTCTCTAATGCGTCTCCCCAGCGTCAGACTGTCTGGGGAAGAGGTGGAAAGGGAAAATGCACTTGGTTATCGGGATAATTTATCTACGTGGCACCAAATATCAACATGCCGGCTGTGCCTGCGTGCTCTGTCTTTGTCCAGGCGGCTGCCCGTCAGCTGTCACACATGTATGGAGAGTGCCCACTGGGAAAAGTGTAATGGACTGTGCTCCTGCGGCTCCCCAGGCCTCAGGCTCCCCACCAGCCACTAATCCACATGCCCTTCTCCCTGTGTTCGAGGCAAGTATCCACTTGTCCCCAGAGGGGGAGGGGAGAGCTCTCAAAAGAGATCTCTTTAGTACCCATGTAAGGTTAAGCAGCACCAAAACCTGTGGCTATATTACAAATTAAATTCCTTATATGCAAGGCACCCCCCAGGCATGGGTGGCCCCACAGATGGCTGTAGACATGGTTATTGCCTCAGGGGGACACAGACAGACTACAAATGCCTGAGGACTCAATAATTCTCTATAGAGGCAAAACAGTCTGAACGATGGTATGGTACCCCACTCACCCTTTCGTTCAGGCAGCAGACGGAGAATCTGGAATGGATGGTATTTAACTACCAGCTCACTTCACAATTATTTTCTTCTAATCTAGTCCTCACCGACCAAACCTTAGCAGGTTTCCAGTTTTCCTAAAGGTTGTGTATAAATTGTCTTTTAAAAATTAAACTCACAAAACAAATTCATTTATCTGTATTATACAAAAAAAAATTAATTGAAACAGCAATTTCAGAAGCCTAGGCTGGCTCTAGCAGGCAATAGAAGGCCCCTGGACGGTGAGTTCTGGAACAATCGTTGGGCAACTTGCAACTATGTTAAGGAAATAAAGATGTTTTTGATGTTTTATTAAGGTGACTTTTTTTGTACAAAGGTTGCATTTACAATGTTTTCTACCTTAGACACTCCACACACATGCACCCAGTTAAGAGGTGGCCCCATATGCCTTCTGTGTGCATGGAGGTATTGACATCTTTTACAGCTGCAGAGAGTAACAATAATGATAGTAGAACATCATTTATGGCAATTTGCAGGTTCCTGACGTCTTAAGGCAGGTGCAACTTGGAGCCCTGGACTTGGCCTGCAAAACACTTGAGTGCCAGCTCTGTCATTGTTCCCTCACTAGGCAAATGGCCATAAACAAGTTATTGGCCCCCTCAACATCCCATCACTGGAATTGAGATGATGACGTCTGTCCCGCTTATCTCAACAGGGCGTCAAGGAGGTCATGGACGCTCAAGCTGAGCAAGATGCCAGATAGCAAAACCAGCCGGAAAGGATCTGTCTGACAGCCAAGGTCAGGCAGTGGGTAGTAAAACTCCCGGGGGTCTGGGGCTGCAGCGATGCGCTTGATCACATCCCGGGTTTCACGGGTATCACGAGGGCTCGGCAAGACCGCCCTGGCCAGTCTATTAGAGGAGCGGCGGCGGCCTCGCAGTCCCGCGGCGCAGCTGTGGGCGCATCTGCTGCTCCTGGGCTGCCGGGCTTCCCCTGACCCGGACCCGAGCCCGCAGGGACCGCGACCGAGACTTGCTGTCCCGCGGCAACGGCCCGCTCCGGGCGGCGCTGTTTATTTAACCTGGGCCTCTGCGGGCCCTGCACACGCGCTCGCGCGCGCACACACACACACAGCCGCTGGGGCCAAGCGTTTATTTTTCCAGGGGCTGGGCCTCGCTCCCAGGGCTCTATCAGGCGGCGCTGGAATGTTAATTGGAGCGGAGCGGGCGGCGCGGCCCAGGGAGTCGCCGAGCAGCGCTCAGCCCCGCGCCCAGCCGGGTCTTTTCCACGCCGGAGGGGCGGCGAGCTCGCGGGGGTGCTGCCGGGACGCACCGGGCACCCGAGCGCAGGGCCGAGGAGTCCAGCCCCTGCGATCTGCTAGCAGACGAGCTGTCTCCGCCGTGCGGAGCAGGACGGGAAGGGGGCGGGGGAGGGGGAGCAGTTGAGAAGCTGACTGTTTGTTAAACAATTACTAGAAATCTCTTGGCCCGCTCCGCTCTCCACTCCACCCAGGCTCCTCCCCTAACCCGGAGATTTTTGCGCTGATTTTCAGGGTTTTGCAGAGAGCGCCTGTGAAAGTCACCTCAGGCAAACCGTTAAAATGGTCCCCAAATAGCCATTTGGGAAAAGACAATATTAGATCCTTAACTCACACCACACACTCCAAATAGACTTAATGCAAACAAGGAAAGCGTACAGGACTAAAAGAAAATAGGGGTTTATTCCTCTTTAACCCAGTCGGTGTAGGCAAAAGCTTTCCTACTATGACCTGAATCCAGAGACAATAAAAGAAAAGATGAATACGCGTGACCGCATTTTAAAATGCATGACACAAAGCTCTATAAGAGAAGTCAAAAGACAACTGACAAACAGGAAGAAAATATTTGCAACATATTGCACAGAGAGCCAAAATCATTGATGTATAGAAAACCCTTAAAAATGGATAGAAAATGTGAAAAATATACAATTTAAATCTATGTGCATTTATGTGTTTTTTGTGTGTATTATACATTAGGTAGATAGATAACACATACACATATGTGTATATGCTTTAAACATAAAAAGATATTCCATCTCACTCAAAATTAAAGAAACGCCAATTAAAACACGACTGAGTGACGATTTCTCACCTAACAGATGGGTGAAAAACGTCTCCTATGTTCTGTTGCCCATGTTCCTAAGAGGGAGGGAGGCAGGTACTCACACAGGGCTGGTGCATGCAAACCTGTACACCCATTCTGAAGGGAAAGCTGGCAATGCCTAGTAGATTATACACACATTTGCTTCTGACCCACAATGCCACTTCTAACAATATGCTCTGAAGATAAACCTCTAACAACACAAAAACACATAGTAACAATGTCATTCATCACAACTTTCTAATTGCAAAATACTGGGGAAATCTAAATATTCATAGGAGAGTGGTTGATAAACCACTATGGAACAGTCACGCAATGAAGTACTAGGCAACCGTAAAAAAAGAATGAAGAAGATACCTCTGAGCCAACAGGGCGTGATTTCCAGGATATATTATTAAGTGAGAAAGCAAATTGTAAAAGACTCTTTTTAAGAAGGAGTGGGCCAGGGGGAAAAACGCTTGTTCTGGGGAGGGGCTGTGCTATCAAGGGAGCCTTAGGTGTTTGTGACTGCAGGTGTGCCTGCCTTGTGGCAGCATAAAAAAAGAGGTACCAGTGATCAACCAGTCTCTTAAATATGATAATCAGATCCACATCATAGACTTTGATGATGAAAATATCCTTATAAGTAAAAATGTTCTCCTTCATCAAGCAGGTGAAACTAAGCACACGAATGCCAGTCTACCAGATACGAGTGTGCTGGCAACATTCTACAGTACAAGTCACCGGCTTCTTCCCTCGGGGGCTGGATACTCCTGGAGGGTCCTGGAATGTGTGCTATTTGTCTTTGTGTCCTGAGTGCCTTGCAAAGTGCTGCATACTGTATATAAGGTCACCATACATCCTGGTTTCCCTGGAACAGCTCTGGTTTATGCCTGACATTCCTCCAGTTAGTGTTTCCTTTCTTTTAAAAATGTCTCAGTTTAAAATGATAGATTACATATGATTACCTTTCCCTTACATAACGGGCACTCAGAAAATATGTACTGAGTTGAATTGAATAATTTGGAAAATATCGAAGTAATAGTTTCAGTGAAGTTTAAAAATGTGTAGTGAATTTGTCTTAGAGACAAGGGTGCTAAGAAATGCTGAGGAAAGAAGTAGGAAGATACATAGGAAAGATGGTTACTAAGCAACTGCATCAGTCCTGGTGTGCCCCAAAGGCAGAGCCCCACACGGGAAATGAGGAGACACGTGTGACCCCAAACAGGGTTCTTACCCTTTCTTTGTCTCAGTTTCCTCATTTGTAAGCTAGAAGCAATGAGTGCTTTCCGCACCTCACAGAGTTATGTTTAGAATCAGTGAGATGAGATGTAAATGTGCGTTAAAAATTAAAAAGGAAACTGTACATAAAATCGTCTGGTTCTTTTTGCCAAATTGTCCCCAGTTATTTTGCAATTCTTCCTCTCTACTCTTGAGGAATTAAACCAGGAGCAGGGACAACAGAGGTGAAGGGCAATGGCTTTGTGTTCATGACACGGGGGAATGGTAGAAAGACAACCAGGACTGGTAGTGAGAAAACCTGGATTCTAGTTTTCCTCTGCTATTTGGTAGCTGTGTGGTTTTGGACCAGAAGTAACCTCTGAGTTCTCTATCTGTAAAATAGAGACAATTATACTAAAAGAAAAAATGAGAAACCATCACTTAAAAGAAAGCATCATCTTAAAAAGAAAAATGGAGAAAATTCAATGAGTTGCTCTGAAAGGATTTACTTTATAATTCTGCACTCTGTGAAAACAGGCTTATGAAGATCTATGCAAACAGTCACAGATAGCTAGAGATGCTTGGTGTCCTGAGTCTCCCATAGGCACGGAATAGCTCATTCTGAGAAAGGAGAGAGGGGGGAAAGTGCACAGACAGCACTGTTCAGCTGTGACATCTTGTGTTACAACACAGCAGCCATCCACGGATAGCAATCAGAAGCATGATAAGAACACAAAATCTTAATAAATGTCAGTGCTTTGTACCAACAAGAAAGAGTACCTGTATTATGCTACCTTGTCATCTTAGGTAGAAGGGAAAATAGGAAAATATACCCAGATCTGCTCATTTGTAAAAAAAAAAAAAAAAAAAAAGCACAGAAAGGAAAAATGAATGGAACTGGGAGGATGTAAGAACCAGGGAAGAAAGGCTAATGAAAATAGGAAGAGAAAGGATAAAAGTGCAGTGGTCACTTCTTGGCTATATCTTTTCACATAATTTTGACTAAGAATTATGTTAATGTTTCACATACTCAAAAAAATAAACGTTATAATATTAAAAAATAGGTCCCAGCAAAAGAGATGGTGGCAAGGCAAAAGTGCCATCGTGGAGGGATTCAGAGTCTCCCCAGCCCCAGGTGGCCAGACGCCTCTGGGCCAGTCCCCAGGGTACCCTATGGACTATCCCCAGGCGACAGGGCAGACCCCTTTATCCAATAAATATTTATTGGAGACCTACTATGTGCCAGTTGCTAGCCTAGGCCCTGGGGATATGCTGTGACAACAGACCCAGAGTTCTCCTCTAGTCTGGTGGGGACCCTGTGCTCACCTTAAAGACCTTAGAGACAGTTAATTGCCTGCAAGCACACGGGGCCCACTAGTGCCAAAAGTCGCTGGGATTAGCCTGTTGGGTACCACATTTTAAAGAGGGAATCCCTTCGTTTTAGGAAAGTCTAAAAGAAACAGAGAGAAAAGGACTGTTGGCCATGGATGGGAAGAGGTGCAATAAATATTGTGCACAAATTCCATATGATTGGGCAGGGCATCACACTGCATGGGGATGATGTAAACGTCTGTCTCTCGTGCAAGAATGGGATAATATAAAGGACAGACCCCTCGTTCCCTCAGTATGTTCAGAGCTTGGGCCCGAGCGAGCCCACAGTAGGCGCTCAAAACATGTCTTGGGGCCTAGTCCCGGTGGAGCCTTTTATTGTGTGTAGGGCAGATACACTCACACCCCTGGCACGCCGTCTCCGTCTCATTTTAAGAACGGAGATGACGATGGCCCCCCTCACGCGCAAGGGAGACACACACACATACGGACGCCCCGCATTACACTGTCTGTGCTGCACCCGATCCTGCCCCAGAGCCTCGGGGCTCCGGAGCTGTTCTGGCCTGCGCACGGGCCCAGCTACGCCAGCCGCCGGCTTGCTCGAGTTCTCCCGACGCCGCGGGCGGTGGCTAAGGTGGCTCCCGTCGAGCCGGAAGGGACGAGAGCGGCGTCCGGATTCCAGTCTCGGGCGGGCGGCTCGCAGGGCTCCCCAGCCCCGGAGAGGCCGGGAGAAGGGGAGACGAGGCCGGCCTGTTGGCGGCGATGCCCCAGCGCCAGTCCGAGCCGCGGGAGGCGAGTGGGGAGGGCGCTGAGCCCCGAGCCCGCGCTGCGTGTCCCCGCCCCGCGGCGGGCGCCCTGGACAGCCCGCGTGCCCGCAGGGGCTGGGCGAGCGCGACCCTCGCCTCTGCAAGCTCGCCCCAGGGGCGGGGCCGGGGCCGGGGTCGCCCCTTCCGCACCGAAGGCTCATCTGCGCTGCTCGCGAGCTGGTCTCACGCTCCAAGTCCCGTTTGATCCTCGCAGCGAACTGGGAAAGGAAGGCGAGGCGGGGACCCGAGAGCCGACTTGGGACTCACGGCTGCTGATGCCAAGTCTCTCCTTTCTTCCACAACTTCCTAGAGCGCGACAGTCGCCGCAGGCATTCCACCGTGGAGTAAGGCGCTGGCAGGTCTTCGGCCCCACGTCTGTCCCCGGGGTGGCCGGCAGCCGCGGCTCGGCCGCCTGCGCTGAGGCCGGTTACTGCAGCTGACGCGCGCCGCGCCTACCGCCAGCCTCCCAGTGGAAACAGGGTTCTCGATTCGCTTCCTCTCCGGTGTCAGGGGCTTGTAAATGCTCATCCACCAGACATTTGCCGGCACCTCTGCGGGGAAGAGGACGCGATAATACTGTTTTTCTAGGAAATCGTGGGATATGTTTTATGAGCATTAAAATATTGGACTCATTAATTAATCTTTTTTAAAGACTGGCACCTGAGCTAACATCTGTTGCCAATCTTCTGTTTTTTCTTCTTCTCCCCAAAGCACCCCCCATGTAGTTATATATTCTAGTTGTGAGTGCCTCTGGTTGTGGCATGTGGGACACTGCCTCAGCATGGCCTGATGAGCGGTGCCATGTCCACGCCCAGGATCCGAACCCGGGAAACTCGGGGCCACGAAGCGAGTGCGCGAACTTAACCAGTCAGCCACGGGCTGGCCCAACTCATTAACGTTTATCCTACGTATTTATCCTGAGCAAGTAACCCAAAATGTCGACAGGGATGAAAACACAAAGATGTTCTCTGAAGCCCTATTTTCAGTGACCAAAAAAATTAGATATAGTCATCTAAAAGTATAAACACAGTCTATTATGGTCCATTCATAACATGGACTATTATATTGCCATTTCGAAATAGTATATTTGTAAAAACTCTCTAATGAAGTGGTGGACATGCTTATGATGTAAATTTTAAATATGCAAACGTGCATATACCCTCTGAGCTCATACACGCAAAAATATGAGAGAAGGAAGTGCGCTAAAATGTTATCTCTGGATGGATCTTGTTTTCTTTTCAACTTTTCCTCATTTTCCATTTTTTCCAAAGTGTGCATGGTGAGTTTTATACTCAGAAAAAAATAAAATAAAAGCTAGATAAATGTATGGGTCATTGCAAGATTTCCACATCTCTGAGGACAAAGTGACGTCTCTTTCAGGAAAAAAATGGGGGAGGTACTGTTTTGGCAAAACGAGAGTGCCCCCATGCTCTGCCATCGACGACCTGGCCCATCCGCTGAGTGGCTTAACCTCTCTGATCGCTAAGCTTCACTTAAAAAAAAACCAAGAAACTGGAAACACTCTGGGTATAGCTTTGATGTAAAAAGTAAATGATACGATGTATAAGAAATTATTACTTGGCTGCACCATCAAATTCATCAAAAACTTGCCTGAATTTTTGTGAGAAGTTTTGCACCCACTAGCCTGGAGAGAAGAGTTTCAGTTTATCTGGATTTCAGAAAATAACGCCCAGTTTTTGCAATACTGAATTCGCCTAATAAGGTTTAAGAAACGTTTGATCTGAAATCCCAGAAAGAACTCTAGTGAGATCCCATTTTGATTAAAATATATTTGTAAACTCCTTAGATTTCTGTTGTGCTGAGACTGCTGACTCGAATCGTGTTTTCTTGAACCAGGTAGGTGGGGAACAGCAGTGGATATTCCTTGATGGTTTCATACGCATTATCTCCCTTAATTCTCACAACCATCCCATGATGGGCGTCGTCTTATCTTCATTTTACGAAGTCTAAACTTTGAGAGGCAAATACTTGGCCCAAAGCCCACAGTTGGCTGCTGCGGAGCCAGGGCTGGGCCTGCTGACTCCACCTCCACCTCCGTCACCACTGCACCACGCGGTACCGCTGTGTCCGTGGAGCGTTTCCGGGGATCTAGTGCCCGTCACAACTTGCAGTCCCTTCGGGGGGCTCGGCGTTCACACACGCACGCTCGCTCAGGACAATCAACTTTAGGGAGGCTAAAGAGGAGGAGAGAAGGAACTTGGGAATAGCAGGGCAAGGTGAGCCCCGTCTGGCACCTCCACGTGGCCGGGTCTATGGCCTTCCCCCCTCCCCACCTACTCGCGGCGGGGGCTGCTAAGAGCGCGGGGCGGGGGGAATATAGCTCCCAAGCGTTTTCTTCGCTCCCGGAGCTCAGACGCTCCTCCTGAGAAGTGGCAGATCCGGGCACCCCAGACCTGGACTCGGCTCAGCGCTAGACATTTCCACCTCAGTCTAGGTAGGCCATGGCGGGTCAAGACTCGCTCCTCGGTTGTCCAGCCTCTGTTCCCTGGAAGGAGCTCCCCACCCCTGGCCCCGCCCTGAACCCACTAAGACCCCCGCGTGCACCTCCAATTCTGCGGGTGCCTAGCCGTCCCCACCTGAGTTTCCCTCTGCCGCAAGAGCGGAGAGTCGAGCTACGACCCGGCCGGCTGGACCGGCTCAGGTTGCAGAGCAAGGGTTCCACCCCCCATCCCCGTACTTCCACCAGGAGAGTCCCTGCGGACCCTGGGTTGACTTCGGAAGCTCCCGCTTGTACCGTATTTACCGAGATACAAGCCGCGCGCAGCACCATTTCTCCCGTTTTCCTTGCTTTTGAGAACCATCAATACGAACTAGACCTTTCCAGAAGGTGGCTGGGGGTGGAAGAGGAATTCGAAGGGCGCGGGAAGAAAGCACTTGGGGAGGACAGTGCTGGGTTAGCACGTGGTTTCTGAAGGAACCAATGGGATCGGCGGTCTCCTCACTGGTCACCAGGCCGGCAGGGATGGCCCAGAGGAAAGCGCAGTTCGGGAGGCTGGGCGTCTCTCCCAGAGCTTGGCGCTGCGGTGCCTGCAGCAACAAGACAAGAAGCTCAGGGCGCTGCGCTTCCCCGGGACTGCGGACGCCCCCGCCTCGCCTCCTCCTCCTTCGGGATGCTGCTGAGCCCTGTCACCTCCACCCCATTCTTGGTCAATGACATCCTGAGGCTGGAACGCGAGCAGATTGGCCCCGAGGCCTTGCAACTCCCGAGGGCACGGAGGAGCCCGGAAAGCTCTCAGTACCTGCGACTGGTCCCAGAACTCCGAGGTTCGGAGGCTCACAACGCTGGTGGCGGCGACGGCGACAGAAGGCAGGAGGGGTCGGAGCCTCCTGGGGGACCCTGTGAGATGGTCACGGAGATGGACGCGGAACCCGTAGAGGAGCCACGTGAGTATGCGCTCTGGTCTTGCCCCTACAGGGAAATCGTGAGGGGGGATGGGTCATTACCAATTGGCTCGTGGGGGGACACGCACTCCTGCTCTTCCTGGCTCCAAGGACCTGTCCCCATTTTCCTCATTTGAAGAGTCCAAAGACAGGTCTCTCAGCCCCCTCTGCCGTCCCCTCCAGACACCCAGCGTGCTTCACACAGCCCTAACGAAAATAACGTCCTGAATCTTAGGGATTCACTATTTCCGCAGCCTGTCCTCTGATTCCCACGAACCATCAGCCCCACTTAAAGCCACAGTTGCCAGAAAGTCCAGCTTCTCTTTCTTACAGCAAAACCCTCTATAGCGTCTTAGCTTTGCAACATCACCGCCAGCCTTCCCGGCCGTCTCCGAATCTCTCTACCCTACACCGTCTGCCAGAAGCGTAGCCATCCAAGCAGCGGGGCTCTTTGGGAGTGGAAACGCCATAGGCTCTGGGGTCACTCCCAGGACGCCTTTTCTTGGTGTTTGCTGAGTGGCCCAGCCAGCCCAGTCACTCGTCTGCCCGGGTTCCTCGCCCTGAAAATGAGAGGTGGCACCAGACCGGGTGGCGGCGGAGTCTCTCGGAGTCTGGGAGGTTTCAGCTGCTCTGGGAGACGACTCCGGCCGAGTTTCGGCGCCTGGTCTCCTAAGGCGCCACCTCGTTCCCCGGCCCCCGCGTCCAGCGGCGGGAAGGGAAGGGACCGGCAGGGAGTGTTGCGTTGGTGGCGCGACTCCGCAAGAGAGGCGCGACGTTCTGAGAGATGAAGAAGCCGCTCTTTCTCTTGCTGAACCTCTGCGCCTCGGTCCGCGGCTGCCATGCGGGTCTGGGGGCCCGCGAGGCGCCTGCAGTCGTCGGCCTCCTCTGCCAGGCTGTGCTATGGCCCCTCCATTCAAGGCGCAAACTGACTAACTAGTTCGGAGTTATTCACGACTTGGGCAGGCTGGTTATTAGCGACTCCAGAAGTCTGGAGAGCCCTGAATTTTCGGTGTTCTCAAAGAAGCCGGTGGGTTTTCTGCAGCGTCCTCTAAACACTGAGCTCCCTGGGCGCTGCTTAGCCCTCTGGGCGCTCGCTCCAGCTCAGCTGAGAAAGGGTCGCGCTCCTGGGAGCACCGCCGTCCTCGCAGCGAAGGCACCTGCAGCGCGTTCCTCCTCCGCTGGGGACCCCGGGCGGCGACACTTCCGCAGCTGCCCTGGACGCCGAGAAGGGGCCCGCGCCGGCTACGGCTCCGGGAACCAAGCCCAGGGCCTCGGCAGCGACTGCGTGGAGAAGTGACCTCCCCGGTGGCCTCCGCGCCCCTCACCTGTCCCCAGCCGACCCACCTTGCTTTCAGGGCCGCAGGGCGAGAGGGGCTCGGCTTGCGCGCAGGAGAGCGCGGGGTGCCTGGGCCGCGGCCCTCAGCCTGCGTGGTGACTTCCAAGCGAGGGCCTGCTTGTTCCACAGAGCTGCTGAAGGTCATTTGTTACTTTTCGATTTCCTAAGAAAAATCCTCAGTATTTTTCTTCGCGAGGAGAGGTGTCCTCAGTTTCTCTGTGCACAGGCTTCTCTGAAGGAAGTCTTTATTTCCTCAAACTTTAAACACCAAACGGCCCCATCCCCCCTCCCCCCAGGAGATTGTGCCAGCAGGTTGAGGATTTGGAGTCGGGTTCCAACCCTCATGGGCTCTAACTAGGCGTGTCCGGCTCCACCTTTCCACGAGCTTGAATCCACTCCACGTTCCTGGTTTTCTCCTGGGGTGGGTTTCCGTGAAAGCTCAGCCTTTCCTCTCTGCCCAGCCTTGGGTAAAAGCCGAGCTTAGCCAAGACAGGAGAGCGGCGGGAAGAGGGAAGGACGGGCTGCATCTCGGCGGGCTGCGGGCACAGCCTCCTCGGGGCCTTGGCGAGGACTCTGTCCCGGGGAAGAGAAGTCTGGGGAAGCCGACGCCACCCACTTGCCAGGGACACCCCAAAAGAGAAAGAGGCCGCTTTTCAAAAAGCCAAATGTGGATCTCAACTTCATATATTCCTCAAAGAGAACCTCAGTTCCGGGCTAAGAGTCACAAAATATTTCGTTTTATTTTATTTTGTTAACTCGGATTGCAGAGCACTGGGTCCAACAAAGTCCTCTCCTGGGTCCCTGGTGCCAGTGGAGCACTTCACGACCAAAAGGACAAGGGTGTATGCAAAGGTGGGGTGAAGGTGGGAGACACGGAGACTCTTGTCCTTGGGCTAGGAGCCAAGGACCCCGCGATGCGCGCGGCACCACGACGGATAAGCAGGCGGACAGGAGCCTCCTCCGGCAAGCATGTCCCCGAGTTTCGGCGCCCTCTCGCCCCCGCTCCCCCCTTCTCGAAGAAAAGCTTCGTCAAACTCGCCCACCCTCTAGAACTGAATTCACAGCAAGCCGCCCCCACCCAACCCCCACAGGCACAGGCGTTCTGAGAAGAAAAGGAAGCTGTCTGAGACTCTTCGTCCAGTCTGCCTTTGGGGAAACGGCTGTACACCGGGAACCGCAGAGTGTCACAATTTACATTATGTGCCAGCAGGTAGAAAAGCCACAGAGCTTGGGGAGAGGAACATTCAGACCAGCCCGGGGTGGGGTAAGGCATCAGCAGGGGGAGAAGCGGGCGCGAAGTGAAGGCTACGTGGGGAGAGGGGCGTCCCTTGAAAACAATGTAAGAATCGCTCGGGCGAGCCTTCGGCTGGCGCTGACGACCTTCCTTCCTGTGCTTTTAGAGCCCGGCCTCCGCGGCGGGACCAGGGTGCCAGAGCGCTGCGGAGGCGACGGCGAGCGCAGCGACCGCCGCGAGCAGCCCGGAGCGCGGCAGCGGCGGAGGCCGCGCGTGCTCTTCTCGCAGGCGCAGGTGCTGGCGCTGGAGCGGCGCTTCAAGCAGCAGCGGTACCTGTCGGCGCCCGAGCGCGAGCACCTGGCCGGCGCGCTGCAGCTCACGTCTACGCAGGTCAAGATCTGGTTCCAGAACCGGCGCTACAAGTGCAAGAGGCAGCGCCAGGACAAGTCCCTAGAATTGGCGGGCCACCCCCTAGCGCCGCGCCGGGTGGCGGTGCCCGTGCTGGTGCGGGATGGCAAGCCCTGCCTGGGCCCGGGCGCGCCGGCCTTTCCCGGGCCCTACGGCGCCGCAGCGGCGCCCTACTCCTGTTACCGCGGTTACCCGGGCGCTGCTTACGGCGCGTGCTACAGCGGCGGCTACGCGGGCGCGCCCCCGGGCCCCGTGCCGCCCGCATCCCTGGCCAGTGCGGGCTTCGGCGGGGGCGGCCAAAATGCCAGCCCGCAAGGCCACCTGCCCTCCACGCTGCAGGGTGTCAGGGCCTGGTGAGGCGCCTGGGCTCGGATACAGCCTCCAGGGCCAGGCGCTCAGTCGCCGCCCCTCAGCCAACGGGTCGCGGCCAGGATGGTGGGATGGTGGGCCGCTGCCGCGGAGGAAAGAGGCGACCCGACGCCCCCCCCCCCCCCCCCCCCCCCCGAGCCCCCCGGGACAACAATTCCCCCCCCACGAGCCTTCCAGCTGAAGGCCCTGGGGACGCTCCCCGCCCTCCTCAAGATACTAAACGCGGGGCCTTCACCTGCCGCCCGCGAAGCAGCTCTGGGAGCCGGGAGGAAAGCCAAGGTGGCCGGAAGTTTCGGGTGTCGGAGCAGGACTGACGCAGGGGACTTTTCGGGCCTCCAACCCAGGGACTGAGGCTCCTTCATTTGTGTGCGGCAGCCCCAGGACGCTAGGAGGTTGATTTAGGGGGTGTCCTAGAGGACCTCGGTCCTCCAATTAGAGGCAACAGGTGGGGGAAGAAGGAGAAAAGGAGACGAGTGAGGAAAGGAGGATGAAGAGCCAGGAAGATGAGGATCTGGGAGGTCAGGAAGAGGGACTACCGTGGGAGACGCGCCCTCCCGCGGGGTTTAACCTGTCTCCTCCCTGCCGCCGCCAAAGGCTGCGCCCCTGGGGACTCAGTGCTAATCCGGTGCAGGCCCTTCTCGAGCCTCAACTGCTCCCCGGGAAGAACTCGCTGCCTTCTGGTTCTTCCCTTGCTGTCAGTGCATTTTGTCTCTGGTATACGGCTCAGCATCCTGAGTAAATATGCTAAATATATTTGTGTGTGTTTGTATGCGTATGGGCCATTAGAATCTGTCCAGCTCTCCGTCACCTCTAAACAATGTCGAATTAAAGTAATAAGGAAATCCAGAAGTTCTGAGTCCCCAGTATACACGGAATTCTCTAGGGAGACAAGACCTAGTCGGCCCTGGAGACAGGTGCCCTGATTTCTCTTCTCACACCCCCTCTCCCTCCGCAGGTTTTCTTTCAGAACATAAGGTTCCTAAATTCCCCATCAGGAAAGGAGGCCCCTCGTGGCTGTAAGTCCTCACATGATGGGTAGGAAGCCTGAACTTTCCAGGAAATTATGAGTCCCTTCCCCAAATACATCTGAAGTCGTGCAAACTGAAGACTGAAAACAAACTCATTTTCTTAATGGGAATATACAATCAAAGAAAACATTTGTCTTTGGTGGGCACCACTAGGAAAATCAGGTTCTTTTTTTTCCCTGGATAGCATTTTTAGACAATAGAAAACTCTGGTCCTTCATCCCTTCAACCACTAACTTCTCAAAAGTTAAATTCTATTATTTAATAAATTCTAATGTTTAATTAAAAGGCATTGGGCCTGCATTTTCTCATTTCTGAATGTGCCTGGTTTTTACTAACGTGGGAAACAGAGGCTGCCTGGTCCTATGTAAAATATTCCTGACTAGTGATTGTTTACATGTCTTCAAGTTTATATGTTTAAGCTAAAAAGAGTAATAGTTCGTGTTTTTCTTACTACCGTTTCCTTACATTTCTCTCCTTTTTTCCTCCATCCCTCTCCTCTTTTATTTCTCTGTCTTCACTGTTAATAAAAGTGCGTTTGGAAACACGCTGCAGTGTCTTCCAGTTACAACAAGTGTTGTGCCCCTGCTGTTAAAAGGAGCAGTATGTGCGCTTTAAATTCAGAAATCTCAGTAAATATTCTTTGGTCAATTAAGCCAAGATAAAAAAAACTATAGATTACAGTTAACATCTCCATCCTGAGAAAATTGTCACTCAGGGCTCTCATTCTTCTTTCACTTCGGGGGTTCTCTTACAGGAGGACAAGCTACCTGTGGACACTGGCCTTAGAGTCAGGACGGCTGAGTGTAAGTTCGATGCTGCCCCTGGGTAACCAACTGTCTGGCCCTCAGTTGTTAAGTGAGTTGTATTAAATTTTTCCAAGATCAGATTCTAAAATACTATATATTGACTTTTTAAAATCCTTTGTTGCTGTCCTTTGGGTAAAGTCCTTACCCTAGAGATGGAGGTCACCCTCGTGTGGCTCTAGCAAAGTACTTGGCACAGGGCAGGAAATTGTAAATGTCACTGCCTTCACCCTCCCACCCTCTTCCAACACAGAAAAGTAACCCGGAAGCAGTTACCAGACGAGTGCTGTTCTGAATAGGCCTTGCCTCCCGCTTTGTACCACATGGCAAAGCACAGGAAGGAGATGGATGCTGTGGTCCAGGCCGTGAGTGAAGGGACAGAGGCTTAGTTCACTCATCAGCAACTCGGTTGTCGATGAACTTTTCTGGTAGGGATACAAGAGAAAATAAGATTTTTCTGCTGCCCTTAGGGAACTTATTATCTAATTGGATTCCAGAGACTAACAGGAGAAAGGTATCTAAAAATGCAAGGTGGTATATGTCGCGGGTCAGACAGGACAGACAATAAGCTCTCTAGAAAGAAAGAAAGCCCGGTGTGAGCTGGGGTGCTTAGAGAAGGTGCTTAGAGAAGGTGGATTAAGCCTGGTGATTAGGGTGGGAATGACACCGTTCACTGCGAGAGGTTCCGGGAAAGGTCTAGGACTTAAGGAGGGAGGTGACTAAATGGGCACATGCCGAAGGCAGAGTCATTTTCTGTAGTAATTTGAGACACAGTTCAAGGCTGGCTCCCGGGAATCTGTAGACTGCATTCAGTTGGCTGGAGGGGTGTGCGAGGCCAGAGCGGGTGTTGATTTCATATACACCCAGGATCCTTTAGGCATTCTATGACCTGCAACATTTTCTGTTTTGCTCTCCAGACTGCTGTAGCATCCATATTTGCTGGTCTAAACAAAACTAAACAAAAACCTATAACAAAACCTTGTCCGTGTGCAATCTATGTAGCTTTTTCTTCAGTTGAGAGCATAGAAATTTGAGATTCACGGGACACCATCAATTTCTTTCCAAAAGGAAAGGAGGGTGAAGAAAACTCTCTCCTTCCAGATCTCCCCGCTTTCTGCCTGTCAGGATCACTTTAAATTGTGTCCCTTTCCCAGCTCATCAAGCCCGCCCCCAGCTGCCCATCTTCTGTCCTGTAATCTCTCCTTTGCACTGAAAGCTGCCCCTTTGTGTGTGTGTCTCACCCACCACGGCTTCTCCAAGGCGCGGCTTTCACCGGGGAGCCGCTCTGTAAGCAATCAGCCTCTTATCTGCATCCTTCAGTCCCGTCACTCCAGTCACCTCTTAATGTTCACAAGTTCCCCAAATGGGAAGTAATTGACCTCTAAACAAAACAAAAAAGCTCTCAGAGAGATAGCAGAGGTTCTTTTGCTGACTGTCCCAGGGCTAGGGGTCTCACCTAGGCCAGGTGGATAAGTCAATAAAATTGCAGACTTCCTGGCTCCCTGCCTTTCCTCCCCCTCCTGGCCCCTGCAAGCGGCTTCATCGATACCATCTGCAACTCAGATGCAGCACAAGTCCAGCTCCAGATTTCAGAGTTCCCGGAGATTCCTGGCATTTATTTGTTGTGATTTTATCATTACGATGATGTAGGTTTTGGGGGACAGATTTAAATCTTTGTAAAATTCCATTTGAAAAGTGTTTACAATCCTGAGTTTATACCAGCTCTTTATTGTATCAGCCCACTAACTCACCTTTTTTCTTTTTTGCAAAACAAGGAACTCCCAGGTTTAAAAGCTGTGCCCCCACCTTCCAGTGAAGAGGCTTCCTCAGAGAGGTGGGAGATGGGGGAGGGACACTGAGTTAGGATTTGTTGGACTGCATTCAAGTCCCCATTTGCCTAGGGACACACTGTGTGACCTTGAGCAAGCCTTGTAACCTCTCTTCACCTCAGACTCCTTATTTATAAAATCGAGGAGATAGATCTCTAGGGCTGTCATCCTAATTTTGAGTGGCTCCCTGTTGATTTTAGGTGCCTTTATTTTTTTTAATTGTAGGATAGATCATATATCCAGAAGATTACATAAAACATGTATGTACAGTTTAAAGAATAATTGTAACATGAACACAGACGTAATGCCCTTTCAAGGCAAGAAACAGGGGGTGCCAGTTCCCCAACTGTCCTTCTCCCCACCCCCCCTCCCAGAATGCAAGCCATTCCCTCCTTCCTTCCCCGGAGGAGACACCAGCTATTCTGACTTTTGTGAGAATAATTTAAAGGCTTCTCTCTCTAGATTTACCCATATGGACACATCCCCCAGCAATATGGTTTAATTTTGCCTGATTGTGAGCGTTACATGAATAGAACCATACCGCATATGTTCTGTTGTGACTTGCTTCTTTTATTCAGCTTGATGACCAAAAGATCTCTCCATGCTGTGGTGTGTAGCTTTAGTTTGCTGGGTTTTCATTGCTACATGGTATCCTATTGCATGCCTGCCTCTCCATGTGTGTACTTACTGCAAATGCGGGTACTTTCCAGCTGAGGACTATAGCAAAGAATGCCTCTGTGGTCCCTTTCCCACAGGTACAGCTGTGTTCCCTAGCGAGAGTTTGTCCTGCCTCTAGGAACTGTTATACCTTGCAGGCAAGGACCTGTTCTCTGACAGATTTCTATTTATATAACAAATAACAGTCTCACAGGGGTATATCCTTTTAGCTCTGTATCATTTCATTCTGTACTCACCACCTCTGTCTGAGGCAGAGTATACTACTGGTCCCATTCACAGAGAAAGAGTCTGAGGGCCAGGTGGGTGACAGCCACACTGTGAATTAGTGACAGGACTGGGAGTAGACCCCTGGACCCTGTGTCCTTTGGCCCTGGGTCACCTCCACTGAGCACTCAACAGAGAGTTCAGGTCCTTACACAAATCAGGCGACCAGTGAGTGACACTGTTTTCTCTATGTCCTGAGGGAAAATGCACAAGAGGGTTGGGAGCCTTTTTGGAAGAGGGGGTAAATATGAAGCAAGATGCCAGAGAGGGTGGGAGGGGGGTGGGAGAGAGCGAGCTGCATCTTCAGATACCTGTGGGCAAACGGAATATTAAAGACTTGGTGTTTGCATCCCCCTTGCCCATTTTTGTCCACACTTTCCTCCGCACTTTGGACCCCTGGAGATGCTGCTCCATGCTGTTAGACGGTCGCTCTTGAGGGTGGGAGAACTCAGCCCTGAGCTGTTTCCCCTCCTCGGTTCCACCTCCCCCACTCGGAGCAGAGAGCTTCGTGGGAAGTCACTCTGCTTCTTCCCTGACTCTGTTTAGACTCCAGCACGTCCCCCCGCCCTCACCCCAAGAGAAGGATGTGGTCTTAGTGACACAGTCCAGATTCCACTGTAAGAAAAGCAAAGCTATGCCCAGCAGCCGCGGCCACAAGCCTCAGAGCGCTTTCTCACTTAGCCCCTATGGGGCCGTCCTCATAAGCTGGTCTCAGTCAAACCCCACTTCCTTCCCATCCACGCCTCAACGATTCCTGCTTCCTCCTGTCACCAGCCCGGCTTAATTGCCTGAAACCCTAAGGCCCAGGAAATTGGAATCCAAAGTTAGGACTTCAGTGGGCCAAAGGTGAACCTTTCCTTTGATGGCTCCTGTCTCCAGTCCTACTCTTGTCCCCCTGGTGCCTCCCCTGGACATTCCCCATGGGTCAGGTCCCCCCATAGCTGCTCCTGGAGCCTCTTGGACTTCCCCACCACAATGCATTTACTCTCAGTGTCTGCTGTCCCTCGGAAACAATCAGCCTCATGTCTGTCTCAGACCCCAGTGTATTTCCAACACACCCTGTGCCCTCATGGAGTAGGGGCTAATGTCATTTGATGATTGATCAAATGAGTGAATGGCTGCTGCCTGGCTTCCTTGCATGGCCCCACAAAGTCTGCATTAAAGGCCCAGGCTCCCACCTGCCTACTTGGTCATCAGAATTCTCTGGAAGAAAGTCTTCCTATGTGTAGATAGGGATCTGGCTCCCAGCTGGGGTCATCTGAGCCCTGATAACAGGGACCCTAAGAATTTCTGTCAACCAGGGCTTATGGCATTGATTAAAAAAGAATTCCTCTGTTTATCCTTCCAGTCACTCTCCTGTAGGCCAACTTAACTTTAATTAGCAAGTATTAAGGAGTATTAGGTTGAGCATTGTTGGGGAATATAAAACCGGTATCATTAAGAAAATATTTACAGGATCAGAGAGACACAAGGATGCCTAAGACAGAATCCTTGTCTTGAAGAAGGTTATAAAACAGCAGGTAAGACAAGCACCTATAAGCCAAATATGCTCCAGGACAAACTAGAAACAGTGCATTGCAAACATATGAATCATTCATTCAGTTAACACCTACTCTTATGGTTCCCACCCAGAAGATGCTTATAACGGGGAGACGTGTGGCAGAGACTTCTAGCGATCATCCAATATCTGTTTCCCCCTTTCTTCTTTAAGAATGGAGTCCCATGGTTTTAGTTAAACACACAGCCTTGCAGCTAAAGATTATATTTCCCAGACTCCTTTGCAACTAGAGGTGGCCAAGTAACTAAGTTCTGGCTCCAGGGATGTAAGCAGAAGTGATGTGTGCAACTTCCAGGACATAGCCTTAAATGGAAGGGACCTTCCCTCCACTTCCCTTCTCTTCCTGCTGCTGGGTGGGATACAGATGAAATGGTAGGACTAGTGGCAGCTTAGATTGTGACAGAGCAACAAGATGGAAGAAGCCTAGGTCCCCGGCACTCTGAAATCACCATATCGGCTTTGCTCTGCTTATACTCTGACTATTGTATGAGAGGAAAAAAACGTTGTCTTAAGCCACTGTTATTTTGGCCTTCGTTGTGGCACTGAACATGTGTCTCAACTGACGGAGAACACAGGCAGGCGATTAGAAGTCTGGCTGATGCAAGCAGAATAGACGTTTAGAGGATAAATAAATCAAGCCAAGGTAATCTGGGAAGCCACCATCAAAGAGAAGGAGCTTGAGACAAGCCTCTTGGAAGGGTGAATAAATGTGGATGGGTGGAAGGGGAAGATGGGGCATCTGCAAAGAGGGATGTAGAGAGGAAGATATTGCACAAAGCACGTGCGAACCGAGAACTCTGTATGAGGCGGCACTGAAGACAGCAGTCTGGATGGGTCCACGGTCAGGATGGCCAACCTGTCTGCCCTCTCCCCAGCTGATGTCATCTACTCTGAAAGCTTCCATACTATTTCCACGCAAGTAACTCCCAAATCCCACACCTACAGCTCCAGCTCAACCCTACACCCCGAATTCCGGATCTGAATTGCCCATTACTTCTTGGACATCTCCCTTTGGATATTTCCCAGACGCCTCAATCAATAACTGCGCCCATCTCTCTCCACCTCCCTCCTGCCAAACCCGCTCCACTGTCTGTATTCCCTCTCGTGTGCACACTGCTCCATCTGCCTGAGACCCAGGCTGACACTCATTGTCCTGTGTCCCTCTCTCCTCTCCCCTTCCTGCCCTGTTTCAGGTTCCCACCACTACTGTCTAAGTTCAGGTCATCATCTCTCACTTGACCACGTGCAATTTTAATTGTCTTCTAACTTGTCTCGCTGCCTCCACTCCCTTCTCTCCAGGCCATTTCTCATGCTGCTATAGGACTTTTTAAACACACACTGTAGATTCTTTGATGAAAACTGTTTCAAGCACAGTCTACGTTATTTAACTGGACACAGGAGAGCCTCTGGAATTTGACTCTCACTTCCATTTCCAGCCTCATTTCCAGCCAGTCTCTCCCACATGCTTCCTGTCACGGTCGGTCACCTGCTATGGCTTTCCCAGACACAGTAGGCATGGCTCCCTTTTCAGTGTCTGAGGCTCAGCTCTGAGCCACCTCCTGGAGGAAGTCCTCCCTGAGGTATGGGGTCGGGGTGTCTGGTCAGGACTATCTGGGCGCTCACAGCTCATGGTTTACCCCTTTGTAACACATTTTTCCCTCATAGATTGTAGTGGTTGTTTCTTTAATTGCCCCCCAATAAGAGTCTGAGCCTCTTGCTTAAAGAAATCAATTTTAGCCAATTTTCCTTATTTTATCAATTTTTATTGACGTATAACATATATAGATGAAAGTGCGTGAATACCACACATGCACCTAAATTAAATTTCACAAAGCGAATTTCCCATGTAATCAGCACCCAGATCATGAAGTAGAACATTAGCATCCCCTCTGAAGCTTTCTTGTACCCCCTTGCTTTCACCCACTCCAAAGGAAACTACTAGCTTGACTTCTAACACATTGATTAATTTTGCCCGCCTGTGAACTTATCTAAACAGAATCCTATGGTGTGCATTCTTTTGTCTGGTTTCCTTCACTCAACATTATGTTTGTGAGATGCATTCATGTTGCTGTGGGTAGTTGCAGCGTGTTCATTCCCATTGCTGTTCATTTATCCATGTATGCATATGCCACAATGGATGTATCTAATCTACCGTGGATGGGCTTCTGGGCTGTTTCCAATTTGGGGCTATTGTAACTAGTGCTGCCATGAACATTCTTGCACTTGTCTTTTGGTGACTATATGAGCACATTTCTGTTAGATATGTGCTGGATGTGGAAATTCTGGATCATGAAGTGTGCATATGGCCAGGTTTAGTAGATCCTACTATTTATCCCAAGTAGTTGTGTTAGGGGCTTGCCCGGTGGTATAGTCGTTAAGTGTGCTCTGCTTCGGCAGCCCAGGGTTCACAAGTTCAGATCCTTGGCGAGGACTTACACACCGCTCATCAAGCCGTGCTGTGGCGGCAACCCACATGCAAAATAGAGGAAGATTGGCACAGATGTTAGCTCAAGGCTAATCTTCACACACACACACACACAAAAAACCCCCCAAAACCCCCAAAGTAGTGTTAATTTACATTTCCACTAGGAGTGTTTGAAAACTCTGGTTCCTGCATCTTCTCACACCCCTTGTCAGTTTTCCTTTTACTTCTCACTTCTTCCACTTCCTTGTCCAGAACATGGCAATACAGGTAGGCAAGGAGCACTCCGAGGGTATTTGTGTAAGGGTGTAGTTGAGTGGAAGCATGGAGGAGCTGGGGGGACAAGTTCGAAGAGGTGCCTTGTCAGGGGCGACAGAAGTAATGAATGTTTGTTAAGCTTAAGTGCTCAGTGCTCGACAGGCGTTACATCATTCAATCACCATAGTCACTCCCTAAATTCCAGGGTCCAAGGAGTCCAGTAAGCTCCCAAATTAGGAAACTGGGGCTCAGAGTGATTAAGAAACTTATCCAAAATCACTACTACTAGAGACAGCAGGAGAAGTTGGGCCTCCAATTTCCTTTCCTTTCCATGATATTCTGCTGCCGTTTTGTGTACATAACAGGCTGCTGCACTTGGCTGTTACTGAGCTACCTGAACGTGCAGCCATGGCTGCCAGCGCCTGAGCACCCAGCCTATGCCCTCACACCGATGCTGGTGTCCTTCTGCTCCTGATCTTTCCATCCCAACCTTAGAGAGAGTCCAGAGGGAAAAGGTCCGTCCTAACCAGCACCTGCAGATGTTTGAGATGTCAGAGATCACAGAGATTCCCTGGGCCCTGCCCTCCACCCAGGGACACTGCATTCACAGTCAGGCCCGTAAGCACGTTACATACAAGCGTTACACATAACCCAAGAACATTTGTGTTGGAGATGCTAGCACCAATGCAGTAACCCGCAGCCATTGCTGGCAGAACTTAAACTGCCCACCAGGGGACACCATTGCCTCCAGTTTCCCATTATGGGAAAAAGGGAATTCCCCAAATTCCTTAGGCCTCCACTCAAAGCCTTTGCTTTTGGCTTTGAGCAATGTTTCAGATTTCTTTTTCAGGTCAAGCCTTTGCCTTCCTGTTTGAATATTGACAGTTGAGAGTGGACAGAAGGAGACAGTGAATCAATGGATTAAGGACGTCACAGACACCAGCTGTTCACAAGGGTTTCAGTGTGACAGATATTAGTGAAAACACTAGTGGTGCTGGTGGCTGTGAGACATGTGGATGGAGTGCTTTGCAGTGCACAAATGTCCTCCATAAATGCTATCTTACTCAATCACCAGATTTGTTGGTACCATCAAGGTCCGCCTCCTAGCGACCCTGCAGACAGCAGAGCAGAGCCCTGCCAGGTCCTTTTGCATCATCCTCTCACCTTCCGGCGCTGTATCAGACGATGCCCCACTGCTAGTCATAGGGTTTTTGTGGCCAAATTTTTTCAGAAGTGGGCGGCCAGTCCTTCTTCCTAGACTGTCCTAGTCTGGAAGCTCCTCTGAAACCTGTCCACCATGGGTGACCCTGCTGGTATTTGAAATCCAATGACATAGCTTTCAGCATCACAGCAACAATGCAGCCACCACAATATGACAACTGACAGAAGGGTGATGTGGTTCCCTGACCAGGAAATGAGCCCAGGGCTGCAGTGGTGAGAGTGCTGGATCTTAACCACTAGACCAGCAGGCTGGCCAATCACCATATGTGAAAGTATTATTCTCACACAGCTGAAGAAACCAGGGAAGTCAGGGACTTATTCAAGGTCACACAGCTTGTAGGTTAGGGTCTGAATATAAACCCACTGATCCTGTTTATGAATCCTCTGTCCTGGTTTGAACGTGTGTATCTAAAATGTAACCATCTGGGTTTAGAGTACTAACTCTGAAGGGCTGGTAAAGCCAATACTGCTAGTAGATTAGCCTGCAACCCTACCCTCCTTGTCACTCCTCTCCAGGCTCTTGCTCAAACACCTCAAGGGAATGTGATCTGATTGGCTCCTTCCCATTGAACTGTTCTTGACTCAGGGCAGAGGTTTTTAATCATCCCTGAGTTGAGGACTGCTTTGAGAATCAATGTAATTGAATCTACTGGATTCTGGCTTAGCTCTGCCACTGACCAGCTAGCAACAGAGGGCAAACTACTTCATCCCTCCTGGATTCAACTTCATCTTTGGTAAAATGGAGTTAGTTAAACCAGTAGTTATCTGTGACTCTCTGGGTTGTAAATGACAGGAACTCAACTCATACCAGCATGAGCAAAAAATTCAGTGCAATTTCTTGGCCCACATAGCTGCATGGCAGAAAAAATTAAGGGGAAATTGGCTGAAACCAGGGACTCTGAGCTCATCCAGCTTCTCCCTGTCCACTTCTCACCTGTGCTGTCTCTGCAAGGTCAGCTTCATTATCTCAGGCTGGTGGAAACCACGGCCAGGCACACCGCTATTGGTGGCTCAGAATCACATCCTTACAGCTCTGAAAGCAGAGAGGAAATGGCATTCTTCTGCCAGTTCCAGGTTGAAAAGCTGAGCCAGCTCCTCTTCCTCACGGAGTGTAGTGAGCGCCGGCAAGATAAGAAGGCAACTTCAGCTGCCAAATGCCTTCTTCCTGAGGGTTAGCCTGCCCAGGGCAGTTCACTGGCTGTAATCCTCACATGCAGACCTCACTGGTTCTTCATAAGCGTAGGACTTACAGGGGAGGGTGGACTGGTGGTGCAATGTGTTTACACCCTCTCTTCCAAGGCCTCGGCCCAGGGTGTAAGGAAGGTGCCTCCACGTGCCAAACACACCATAAATCTAAAGAAAGTGACCCAGACTGATAGCCCTGGGGTGGGCATCGTTTTGCATCATTTCATTCTGTCTCTGAGGGTGGCATTATCATCTCCGAGACAACCAGTGGAAAACAGAGGCAGTGGAGCCACCCCATGGGAGAAGGCCCATCACCAATGCCACCTTTGTGTTGCACGATCTTTCTTGGAGAAATAGATGTCCTCTCTCATCAGCATCCCTGCAGACTACAGAACTTGCAACCTGCCGTCCTCTCATGGAATTCCACTAATCTGGCCCCTTTAATAGCAGCATCTCTCATCCTAGGGGTGAAGAAATGAAGTAATGCAACTCTCGGGGCCTTCATACTCTTCTATCTGATAGAGTAACATCTTCATGACCTAAAAATAGCCTTACCTACAGAGCAGGGCCAAGCCTCCTGGGTGGGCCAGGCTGTGATGGACCTGTAGGCTTGCTCCCAGGCTGCAAACAGTAGCAATTGGGCTGACACAGAGGGGCTATAAGAGGAGAAGGATATGGCTGCACCCAGAAGATCAAAACTGTCAGAGCTCGATGCGCATGAACACCGGTGCCCCCTGCCGGCCTCAGCTTGTGCACACACGCACTGTCCCAGGGCAGCTGGAGACAGCCTGGTGCCATCCGCACTGGCTTCCAGGCCTGCAGTGCTCCTCTGCCGATCGCCCCAGCCTTTGTTTTGACCGACCGTGCCTCTGTGGATGAGTCGTTGTTAGGGACCGCACACCAGGACTTTCTTCAGTTCTGGCCCTCAGAAGGCTCTGCTCCTAGGATGCCTGCTCCTCTTTCCCTCAGCAGCTCCTCTCAACTCTGAGCCCCAACTTCAGGACAACTGTGTATCCAGAGGTGGTACATCCAGAACTCATCCAACAATGCTACCTAGGCGGAAACTGACTCCTTTACACACCTTCCTTCTTGCTCTTCAAGCATTATCAGCTTCAAGGTCGGATGATGGAGCTGCTGACAAAGCTTTCCCGGGGTGGGCTGGTGGAAGGCCTGGCCTGCTGCCTCCTCCTTCTGTGCTGATGGGGAACGTGACATGACCCACGGCGGGTTCAGGGACGATGTTGGCCGAAGCCTCCAACGTTGAGCCCTTCCCTCGGTCTGGACACTGCCCCAAGAACTTCTCACACACGACCCCATTCGATCCACAGGGCAGGACATTTCTGCACAGCAGCCAGCTGTTATCACTCCCACTTATCAGAGGAGGTAGCTTGGGCCAGGAGAGACTAAGAACGTGAACCCCAAAAGTGGCAAAACTAGGATTTAAACTTGCCCATCGTGTAGCCACCGTCCCCGCTGTCCCTTTGCAGTGTCTCCTGCACAGGCCCCTCCTCTCGCCTCACTCTCAAGGTCCTGCGTCAGCCTTGGAGCTAGCCTCCTGATTCCCTCCGGGCCATCTGTCGTCATTTCCACCAGTCCTGTCTTTCTAAACCCAAATTTGATGGTATTGCCTCTCTCTGCTCTCAGCCCTCCTTAGCCCCCGAGAGGCCTGCTGTGTATAACTCCTCTGTGAGACAGTCAAGGCTGCCGCCCTTCCCAGGCAGGCCCTTCCTCCTCCTCTCCACCTGCTCCAATCCTCTCGATGTGTCCAGGCCCCTTTGAAGGCCCACCTCCTCTGTGAAGCCTTCCATCCTGAAGCTGCCAATCTTTGAGAAAGAGTTAAAGAGGCCCCTTGCCTAGCGTGTGGAGGGGAGGGTTCACCAGCTCCTTGCATCTGCTCAATGGCCGCCGATTCACCTTTATCTGTCACACATTTGGGGACCACGTAAAATTTCATCTGAAAAGGGTCCTGCTGCTAACATACTAATATATAATTATATATTACAATAATATAGTAGTAATGGCACAATAAACAGCCTCCAGTCAAACCTTCAATTGTACTGATGGGAAATTCCTACAACACTTGCTGTCCACTATTGATCTGACACCCTGTGCAGACATCCCCTGCAAGTTCCATTGTCTTTTCCTGTCTGTCTGTTTCCTCAACTAGAGTATAAACTCCTTGAGGCCAGGACCAGGTCTTAGCCATGGTTATCTCCAGGGACCAACAAGGTTTAAGAAATATTTATTTATTGTGACTATTTATTTTCCGCTTAAGCTGTTTCCCTACAGACATAAAACAATGCCGATAGAATTAAAGCCCCACCCAGTCCCCTCGTCCTCACTCCTCGCAGAGGTAACCACTCCGTAGGTTAGTGTGAATCACGTCTCTGCACTTTTTGCCCCATCTAAATGCATTCTTGTGCTATGGAACCCTCATTTCCTGAGTTTCGGTGGACGATCTGAGACGCATGTGGGCTGAGGCTGCTTTTCCATGTGTACCTTGTTTTCCAGTCTGACTCTAAGCTCCTTGAGGGCAGATGGCTTGTTCTATTGCACACTCCCCCCCCCCCCCACACAACACACACAAACCCTCTTCCCAATTTATGCTACATGCTGACCCCAGGCACACTTCCTACTCATGCCTCGAGGATGTGGCATTGCCTCCTGTGCAGGGACCCTGGCCGGGAGTGACGCCAGCAGAAAGCTGGTTAAACACGCAAGATCCGGGGCCAGCCTGCTGGGTGTGCATCTTGGCTTTGTCGCTTATCAGCTGACTGGCTGCAGCAAATTTAGTCAACTTCTCTGTGCCTTGGTTTCTTCTTCTGTAAAGTGGGCTGTAATAGTATCTATTCACAGGGTTGTTGTGAGGACTAAGTGAGTTACTGGAAGAAAAGTATTTGAACAGTACATTTTAAATGTCGGCTACTATTGTTTTTGTCCAAGCCAACGACTTCTGTATCACTGCATTTCACCAGTTTAGAAAGGCCCATTGCATGCGGTCCCCTGCAATGCTAGGCCACCCTAAAACAGCTGGACATAAACGAACCAGCCTCCCCACTCCGCACTAAGCCCTCCCTTGAGCGGGTGGGTGAGTCTGTCCGTCAAGACCAAGTTGTCACCTGGCCTCCTTCCTCTCCCGTTCTAGGATGCCCCATCCCCTGGCCACTCTTTCCACAGCCTTTCTCCTGCTCAGAACTCAGATGACACCTAATGGCTTCTACCCCTATTTGGGGGAGACAGCCATCAAGAATGTGTTGGGTGCACCATGCCCATGGGGCCCAGCTTCTCAGGGACCTTGAGCCAACTCAGCAATGAGAGGCCACACCCCCTTCCCAGCCTTGTCCTTAGGACCCCTGGTCGGGCTGGACTCCTCCTGCCACCCTACGTCCCCGCCCTCCCCACGCATCCTCCCGCTGGGTGCATCCCACCCGGAGGTCTCCGGAGGAGAAGCGTGTCAGGCTTCATCTAACCTGTTGGTTTTTCTGCTTATCAATTGCCTACCTCCTGGCTCTGACAAGGGGATACATGAGCAGGGTTTTTTTAGAGGCCTTAATGTGTCCATTGACATGTCATAGAAATAAAACACCGGCCAGAAGACTTCAGCTGTGACATTTTATTGCTTTTTCAAAAAATATGTGAAATAAATTAAGTTATACCAATTATCTCTGCAGTTTTTAACTGTTTAAAATACTTTATGGTAAAGAGCACATGTTTTAGTAGATAGAAATAGGACTCGCCTGTAAATTGAGAAAGATGGGCTACAGTTCTGACTTGGTCACTGACAAGTCATTTTAGACGAGTCATTTAGACTCCCTGAGCCTCAGTCCCCTCACTTCTAAAATGACGCCTAAGGTCTCTCCGTTCCAATTCTGTGAACTTTCAAATAGGAATGCCATGATACCTCCTGGTCTGGACATCTCCCTCTCTCCAGTATGCACTGTCTCCATGCCTTCCGGATTATTCTCTACCTCCCTCTTTCCTCTCCCCCAGTCCCTGCAGAGGAATGGGAACCTGGAGAAGTGTGTGAATGGGACGAAAGGCTGTGCCGATGCCCAAAGCATTTCAGGCATCAGGGCGCTGCAGGTGGTCTAGAAGAATCTGTCCTTCCTTCCCCACATGCCTAGGTGGCCACTCCCACATGAACCATCAAAACACCAGGATGGCCTCACCTGCCTCACCTCCTATGGGGCAGGACTTGCCTCAGGCCAGGTATGAATCCCCTGGCCCGTGCCACTTCCTTTCTGCTCAGGGGTCTGTGGCTATGTTGTCCTAAATAACTTTCAAGAAAGTGTCTGTCGGAGTAGCCCTGGTCAGTAGTTCCGGAAGAAAGCAGTTTTCTTTGTGAGATAGGCTCTCTGTGTCCCCAGTTCCTGTCCAGTCACAGGGGTCAGTAGAAACCTCTGGAGAGCTGAGCAGAGTCTTGGCCCTCGGCCCCTCACCTCACAGGGATGTGCACCAGCCCATCCCCAGAAACCGGCTCTGCCCCCTTCTCAGACGATCATAGCCCTGGACACCACCATTTGAGGGCACCGTCCGTGATAGCCCACTCAGTTTCATGGGGGCTGCAGGGTGTGGGAGGCAGGCGGTCTCCAATCGCTCTGGCAGCCGGCGGTGTGGGAAGGTCAGAGCCTCGCTCCATAGACAAACAGCCCCAGTGCCTCCCGTGAGCGCTTCTGCTAAGCTGTTAAGCAGACCAGGCATGGAGGGACTGTGGCCACCCAGTGAGACAAGGGAACTTCTGCAGACGCATCCCCACAGGCCTGGGCTTTCCAGAAACAGGCAGCAATGGAGGGGGTGGGGGAGGTAACCAGGGGCACCGTTAGCAAAATACTCTTGGGTTCCTATTGCCCAATAAATCTTCCCCAATGGCTTTTCTTGGGTGATAAGCACTGATGAGGGGCATAATGAGGTTGAGTTATTATCTGCCACCTAACTTTTCCAAAACCCTAATCCCCTTTGCTATACAGAAAGGCCTTCAGGGAAAACTGGCATGAACAGACACGGAGTCAGAGGAACAGACCTTTTCAAAGGGTCTCAGGATCAAGGGAGGGAGAGGCCTTTTGGCTGGTATGGGATTTGAAACACAAATGAGATAAAGGTCCTGGGCACACAGGAGGTCTGCGGTCCCTCAGAGAAGAAATGGAGTAGATCCCACGGGGCTATAGTGGCCTCCACTCTCCCTCCTGGAGCTGCTCGGAGACCTCAGTGCCTTGCTACTCAAAGCAGGCAGGGAGGGTCCTTGGACCAGCAGTAGCAGCATCACTTGGGAGCTTGTTAGAAACCAGACTCTTAGGGCCCATCCAGACCTGCTGAAGCAGACCTGCATTTTAACAAGGTCCCCAGGTAACCTGTATGCACCTCAAAGTCTGAGGAGCACAGGTCTAGCCACCCAGGGTACTATCCGCTCCCCCACGGCCCCCAGGCTGGTTTTCCTGGGCTCTGGGCTGGTCTCTCTGCCCTCCTCTTATGCCACATCCCTCAGATCCTGTGGCTCTGCACTCTGCCAACCACCAGTTGGGAAATAAAAGTCTGACTAATTCATGCCATTGTGCAACTGAGGGTAACTCACATGCCACCAGACTCACGTAGCATTTTCATATTTACACATGAAAATAATCTTAACCCAAAAGCCGCATGGAAGAATGTGAATGGAAGAATGGAGCAATATCACTCGGGGGCCATGCCTTTGAACCACTCCAGGGGGCCAGTGCCTGTGATCCAGGCTAACCTTGGGGAGAGTGGTTTAATTCATTCCCTTCTCCCTCTTTTCTGTGGTTCTGCCTATCATGCTCCCATGGAAGAAGAGAGAGAAAAGCAAGGAAAGAGGGCAAGCTGAGCAAGGGATTCTGTGAGAAGCAGTGGGAGACCTGAGGATAAGTGTCTACTGAACGCCTGTGATGTGCTAGCGCCTGGTCTCCGGGGGAAGGCGCTGGCTTTGGAGTGGAACAGCCTGGGTTACCTGTGAGGACCCAGGCATGTTACCTTCGGTCTCTGAGCTCCAGTCTTTTTTTTTTTAAGATATGCTTTTTTTTGGTGAGGAAGATTGGCCCTGAGCTAACATCTGTTACCAATCTTCCCCCCCCCCCCGCCTTTTTTTTTCTCCCCAAAGCTCCAGTACATAGTTGTACATCCTGCTAGTTCTTGTATGTAGGACACCACCACAGCATGGCTTGATGAGCAGTGTGTGGGTCCTTGCCCAGGTTTGGATGAACTGGTAAAGCCCAGGCACTGAAGCAGAGCACATGAACTTAACCACTATGCCAACGGCCCCTCCAGTCTTCTTATCCATAAAAAGTGCTCCCCAGTGGGGTGTAGTGAGGATTAAATGTCTATCGTGAGCCAGTCCAGAGTGTGCACTCAATATATGTCCATTGTCTGTCCCCTTTCCTGGCATGGTACTGGAAAAGGAGAAGCTGAGATACAGCCATGACCTTCAATAAGGCCAACAAATGAAACTGGTAACCGTAAAAGGATTAAATACTCCAAGGCAATAGGGGATTAGATGCCCAAAGAGCAGCACAGCCATTGGCAGAGGCTGGAGGGGTCTACAAAGTCTTTGGGTGGAAATTGAACCAGTGGAAATAAACAAGAGATCACAAAAGTACACACAGCATGCACAGAGACTTGGAGATAAGACTGGCCATGCGTGGGAACCATGACAGACACAGTCAGTAGAGGCAGGCGAGAACGTCAGGGAGGACGGGAGAGGAGAGGAGGCAGGGAAGCTGAGGCCCGTGTATGGAAGGCCTTGGGAAAGCAGGATGAAGAGTCGGGATATTGCACTTTGATGATGCAGACAGTGTGGTGGAGAAGCACCACCGGACTGGGCCTGAAGCGTGTTCATGCATTCAACGCACTCTCCTGCCCTTTCCTCCCCAGTTTCATTAAGGACTTCTAGACTCAGCGCTCCTCTTTGTTCAACCCCTTTGCAGTGTGCCTGAGAAAAGCAAATTTGCTTTGGTGTGCAGGTGGGACTAGAACCTAACACTACCGGTAGAAATGAACCATTCCTGGACACTCTCCGTATGCCAGGCTCTGAGGTTCTTCCTTGTGAAGGCCTTATTATTCTTCTCAATAATCCTTGAGGGCATGCTGTTTTTGCACCCATTTTGCATGTGGAAACTGAGGCACGCTCAGAAAGGTTAGGTAACTTGCCCATGGTTCCAGAGCCAGAGCCTACTCTGTTGGCCACTGTCTCCTTCCAAAAAAGCACCCCCCACCCCCAGCTGCTCTAGGGCTCAGAGACACACTGAACTCCCTGAGCTGCTCCCAACAATCCTTTCTCCACGTGGGCTGAAAGTCTTCAGCTTCATCGCAGCGAGGACGTGAGGATGGGAACACAAACAGGACCCTTTCTAGGAAGACACAGGGCCTGCATTTTAGTGTTCCTGCTACGTCCAGAAAGACAGTGAAGGGACAAGTCTGCATTCCAACATCACTGAATTTCCGAGAACACTGAGGAAAATCTTCTGCCGCCCCTCCGCCCCACCCCCAGGAGAGCAGACTCACGAAGAACTGACAGCATGCCAAAGAGGCCTGTTATATTCTGAGGATGGTAGGAGCCTCTACCGTGAGAAAGTCAGGGAGTCTCTCTCACTGGGGCCCATCTAGGTCCAGTTAGAACCGGGAATTGGAACGCGGGGCTGGCGCTTGAGGGTACAAAAAGGAAGAGGAATAAGAGAGAGAAGGCTCTCAATGCCATGAGCAGGCAGCCTTCCAGGAACGAACACTGCCCCCCAGACACTCACCCCTGCAGCTCGGCCATCACCTGGGTTAGACCCTAGGATTATTCCTCACTCCTCCCACCTCCATCAGGACACCATGAAGTGCTACCTTCTCGGAAATCTTATAAACCTTGTTGGCTGGTGGAAGGTATGCTAATAAAGCATTTTGTATTAATCATGCTTTTTATTTTCTGTATTTTACAATGCTTGGACATCTTGAGGCTTGCAGGCCACGGGGAGGAACTGTCCCTCCCAGGGTTAGCTAGAGACAGCACCAACTTGCCTATGAACACAGCTCTGACACGTAAACCAACCAGCCAAGTCCACACCCTCAACCATCTCCTTTATTCAACACATTCACACAAAGCCAACAATCCTCCTGCCCCAAATCACCTAAACCTGCTCAGCCTTGCCCATTCCTTCCCACAAAAACCACAAGAAAGGCTGTGTCCATGCTTTCCCCTCACCCTCTCTGCCTCCTGACCCTGGTGCTTCCCCGTGTGGCCCTGCATGGCCTGTTTCTAGGGATCTGTGAGCACAAACCTCTTCCTTTGTGACAGTCATTTCTGAGTCTGTGTGTCTTACCACGCTGGATTAAAACAAATCCCAGGTACATTTTAAAACACACTTATACAGGACCATTCTATAAACTCTGTTCCTGCCTTCTACACTGGAGCAGGTCGGGGTGAGTGGAAGGGAGGAAGGTAATGCAATGGGCTAGGGGTTTGCGAAACTTGACTTCCAGTTACAGTTCTGTAGTCTCTGTAAATCTTAGGTTCTTTCCTGGAAAACCCAGAAATTTTATTAGATGACTCAAGGTCCCTTCTAGGTCTAAATGTCTTTGGATCTAGATGGCTTCTAAAATACATAATGGAGCAATATATAAACGCCTATCATGTAATATGAAGTTAGAAGAAAAAACAGGGACAAAATTGCACCTATCCTCTAATCAAATAGGGCAGAAGACTGAAAGAAAATATACAAAGAAGAAAGTTTTAATGAAGAGGTGGGATTATGGATCTAAACGTATATTTCCAAGTTTAAAAAAAGGACCCAAAGTTCACATCCAGGCAGAGCCGGTCACCCTCCTCTCATCACTTCTGCACCCTTTACAGAAGCCCCTAGATTAGCTTCTAGGTGTCAGGAGTCCAAACGGGTCCCCCTGGGCTAAAATCAAGGTGTCAGCAAATCTGTGCTTCTTCTAGAGGCTTTACGGAGAATCCATTTCTTGCCTTTTCCAGCTTCCAGAGGTGCCCACGTTCCTGGGCTCAGTCCCCCGCTTCCATTTTCAAAGCCAGCAAAGGCCAGCTGAGTCCTTCTCACCCCCCTTCAGTGCCACATCTCCTTCTCTGACTCTGACTCTCTTGTCTCTTTCTCTTACTCATAAGGACTCTGTGATTACATCTGACACACCTGGATCATCCAGAATAAGCTTTCCATCTCAAGGTCAGCAGGTCACAATTTTAATTCTATCTACAACCTTAACTACCCCTTGCCATTTGCATAGCATATTCACAAGTCCCAGGAATTAGAAAGGGGACATCCTTGGGGTGGTCATTAGTCTTCTCCAGAATCTATTCCTTCTAAAGAGGCCCAGAGCACTCCCAATACATCTTCCTGATTGCCCTTGCTTCTTTTCACCCAGTTTCAGCTGCATAGACACGGTAAGAGGAGGAGACAGACCTTACATTGTGATTTGCCTTGGGACCCTGTGGTCCCTTATAGAAAATACTGCCAGCCAGTGAGGCACCTCATAGTCCCTAAAGCTGGACATCCAGCCAGCAACCATATGTAGAGCATCTTCTGTCTGCCAAGAACTAAGCCAGGTGTTACGGGTGGTGTAAATATGAGGATGACACAGTCCCTGCTCAGGGAGCTCCTAGGCTAATAAAGGAGAAGACCCACCCACATAAACATCCAAAATATAAAGCACGAAAGGAGGGACATGTGAAGCGAGGTGAGGGAAAGTGCCGTGGGCTGTGTCCCCATTCTGAAGGGACATTTGAAGTCTGAGGAGGTAGTGGTGGAAGAAGGGAGCCCAGGCTCAGCTCCAGCTCTAAATTTTTTTAAATTTTTAAAAATTAGAAATTAGTATAAGGAAATGCCCCTTGTTCTGTTCTTCTCCTTTCCTTCTCTCAATCTGCTATCTCCATCTTACTGATCAGAGTTAACTGCTCTATCGAGATATTAATATCCTTCTGGATTTTACTATATGCTAAAATGTTCAAATGTAAAATATCAAATAGATAACTTGTAGTTATTGTTTTACACAATGGGTTCATTCTCTAACTTTTTTTGCAACTTGAAGCACTCTCTGACCAAATTAAGGATATTTTCCCAAGCCAGTATATTGTGTATTTGTATATTTCTAGGGTAAATCTCTAAGCATGGAATGTCTGTGTCAATGGATATACCCAGTTTTAATTTTGACAGATTTTTGCCAAGTTGCCATCTAAATATACAAAGTTGATTTACTCTCCCTTCAACTTGGTATGGGAACAGCTGCTCCTCCACACCCCTCCAACGCTGGACATCGTCCATCTTTTTAACCTCCGCCAATCTGATAGGAGGAAAAAGGGCATCTCAATGTGGTTTTGATTTGCATTTCTCTAATGATGAGTGTGGTTAAACTTTTTTTAAACGTGCCTGTTTATGTTTTAAATCTTTGAGCCATCTGGGATTTATTTTGTTATAAGAATAGAACTTTATTTTTTCCAAATGGCAGCACTAGTTATTAAATAATTCACATTTTCCCCACTGATTTGAAATGCCACCCAGCTCTAAATTTTAAAAATGAAAGGAGACCATCTCAACCTAAACCTCACACCCTATACAAAAATTAATTCAGAATGGATCATGGATTTAAAAACGAAATGTAAAACCTTTAGGAGATAACATGGGAGAGCATCTTCAGTACAAGGGGAAAGCAAAGAGTTCTCAGGCACGACACCAACAGCAAAATCTGTAAAATAAAAAATCAATAAATTGGACTCCACCCAAATTAAAAACTTTTGTGCTATGAAATATCCTGTTAAAAGATGAAAAGACAAGGGGCTGGCCCCGTGGCCGAGTGGTTAAGTTTGTGCGCTCCACTGCAGGCATCCCAGTGTTTCGTTGGTTCGAATCCTGGGTGCAGACGTGGCACTGCTCATCAAACCACGCCGAGGCAGCATCCCACATGCCACAACTAGAAGGACCCACAATGAAGAATATACAACTATGTACCAGGGGGCTTTGGGGAGAAAAAGGAAAAAAATAAAATCTTTAAAAAAAAAAAGATGAAAAGGCAAGCTAAGACTAGGAGAAAATATATGCAAATCATATATTCAACAAAAGCTTATATAGAGAATAGATGAAGAACCATCCAAACTCAACATCAAAAACCCAAAAGAGCCAATTATAACATGGCAGAATTGAACAGACATTTTACCAAAAAGAAGATATGGATGATAAAGAAGCACATGAAAAGACGTTCAATATCATTAGTCATCTCGGAAATACAAATTAAACATCAAAACCACAATGAGATATCACTGCACACCTATTAGAATGGCAAAATAAAAATAATGATAACACCGCATGCTGATGACGATGTGAGGAAACTGGAACTCTCATACATTGCTGGTGGAAATCTAAAATGGTACAACCACTATGGAATGTAGTTTGGCAGTTTCTTACAAAACTAAACTAAACAACTCAGCAGGTGCATTCCTGGACATTTATCACAGAGAAATGAAAACTCGTGCTCACACAAAAACCTGTACACAAATATTCATAGTCCTTTCATTCACAATAGGAAAAAACTGGAAACAGATCATTTGGTGTGGGAGGATGGTTGAACAAACTCTGGTAGAGTCATACAATGGAATAGTAATCAGCAATTAAAAATTATTAACTATTAATACATGCAACAATCTAAGTGGACCTCAAGGGCATTACACTTAGTGACAAAAGCCAGTTCCAAAAGGTTACACACCATATGATGTTTGATTCCATTTATATGATGTTCTCTGAATGGTAAAACCATAGAGATGGAGAAGAGACGAGTGGTTGCCAGGGGTCAGGGGTGAAGAGAAGGGGTGGGGGACACAAATAGAAAGAGAGAGCACAGGGAGTTCTTTCGTGGTGGTGGGACAATTCTGTATCTTGATTGTGGCATTATAAGAATCCATACAAGTGACAAAATTGCATAGAGCTATCCACACACACACAAATTAATGCCAGTTTAAAAAGGATGAAAATAAAATAAGCTCTGTAGCCTAGTTAACAGTAATGTACTGATGTTAATTTCCTGCTTTTTATATTGTACTGCAGTTATATGTCATCACGGGGGAAGCTGGGGGTACTAATTTTGCAAATTCCTATGAACGTACAACTATTTCAAAAAGTGTTTAAATTTTTTTTGAAGTGAAAAAAAATGAGAGAGGAAAACTATCTTTGCCAAAGACCTTCCCAAGGCACAGGATGTACAGAGAAGTTGCATAGATAAAAACACCTGCATACAGATTCACCAATAGTTAATATTTCATTCACTTTACCACATGGGATCTATCTATCAATCCATATCATTGTTTCTGAACCATTTGAGAGTAAGTTACATCCACCGTGGGCCTCCGCCCCTACATACTTTAGCGTGTATTTCCTAAGAAAATTCTCTTATATTCTCACAGTACTGTCATCGACTTCAGGAAATTTAACGTTGACTCAATACTGTAATCCATCGTTCCCATTCCATTTTTAACAGTGGCCCCAACGACGTCCAGCACAGAACCCCTCCTGGGGTCAGGCACCGCACTTAACTGTCCTGTCTCTTTGAGAGCCTCAGTTAGGGCCAGCTTTGCTGCCAATGTCTCCTCGTCACGGGGTCCCCGGAATTGTCATCTGTAAACTGGGATGGTAGTAACTCCCCCACCCATCTCTTTGTGAGTAAAGCTGCTGTAACAATCTATAAGAGCTAAATGGAGTATTTCTCTCCTCCATCACTATTCCCTTCTAAACTCGTTGTGGGTTGGAGCAAAGGAGACCCGCTTCAAGTTCTCAATCCCAGCCTGGGAAAACGACGTAGGGCGGAGGGAGACGAGCCAGGGGCAAGGAGAAGGAATTTGGAGAGGATTCCACTAGGGAAAAGGGACCGAGTCGGTGCGAAGGTCTCCCCTTTCCCGGCCCCTCACCTGGAGCGCGGGGCGGCCAATCGGCGGCGGGGTCCGGATCCCGTGGCCAATGGGAAGGCGGCGCGGCGCGCTCCCCCAGGGCTATAAGCGCGCGCGGGGCGGCGGAAAGTGAAAGTGGTGCGGGCGCCGCTGGCGCAGCCTGGGGCCGCTGCAGCCGGGGCCGAGCCGCCGGGATGCTCAGGGCGCCCGAGCCGCGGCCCGGGGAGCTGGGGGCGGCCAGCTGCAGCCCCCCGGCGGTGCCGCCCTCCCAGTCCAAGCCGCTCACCTCCTTCCTCATCCAGGACATCCTACGGGACGGCCCGGAGCGGCGCGGCGGCCACGGAGACAGCTCCCAACCCCGGCGCCTTCCGCAGCTCCCGCGCCGTTCTGCCCCGAAGCGAGACCCTGAGCCCGAGCCTGGAGGCGGAGGAGGCGGCGCCGGGTCGCCCGAGGACGAGCCGAGCGCCCGGCCCCAAACTGCGCCGGGGGAAGCCGAGACGCCGGCGGAGACGGAGCCAGGTAAGCCGGCGAGGCTGGGGAGGCCGGGCTGGGCCGGGCGGGGTTCCGCAGGAAGGCGGGCCAGCCTGCGGGCTGCAAGGACAGGCGGGAGGGCGGGTCCCGGGCGGACCTCCCGGAGCTCCGGCTGCAGGGATGCGGGGCCCCGCGGCGACAGGCGAAGGGACCTCACCGCCTCCTGCCGCGGGCGTGCCCTGGGGATTAAGCCTGAGCCCCAGCGTCAGGGCGGCCCAGGGGTCAGCCGTCGGCTCCGTGGGCTCTCGGCGCCCGGGCTCCAAAGCGGCAGCGCCTGCGGCGCCCGCGGTCCTCCGGCGTCCCGGGGAGCGCCCGACGCCGGCTCCGTGCCTCCGCGCTGCCTCCACGGCGCCAGGCCCGCGTACCTCTCGGCGGTTACAGTAACTAACATGTCACAAATAGTTGACAATAACTTGCTAGTGTTAATAAATTAGAGTTTGACCAGCAAAGACTCCCTTTGCTTCCCAATCCCATGGGCAGTAAAACAGTGAATTTGGGGGTCCCCTCTGGTCTACAGGAAATATAACACCGTTGGAACATTTAGAGTAGACTTCATTTTCTTTCCTGTCACTTCATATGAGGCATCCTAACGCCTCGTTTAGAAAAAAAGGGGATTAAGCCAGAGAATGAATTTGCACTTAGCCCTGGCCGCCTCTCCCATCACACAAGCCCTTTCTTGCCACCCGGATGTTAACACCGGATGCCTTTGGGTCCCGCTTTACCAGGTAGTTCGTTTCTCAGTGCCTTCCCTGCCTCCCCTCTGCGACCCACCTCAGCACGCATTGAGGATCCCTATAGAGCTCTAGTGGACGATGAGGCAGGAAGTTCTATCACTAACCCCCTCTTACTTTGGGTTCTTGGTGACTATTAGAAAACTAATACATAATATACATATTCACTCACTGCCCACTCCGGAGAGTTCCTCAGTCATGTGAAAAAAGAGAAATGTATCCAAGATGACAGTGGGCTGTTTGTTCACTCATGGAAGAGATAAGGTGGATGGAATTCTGTTCTCTTCTCTGCTAACATGTAACTTTTTCCTTCCCATCCCGCCCTCTCCTCTCCAGATAGGCACTTGGAGACTTATCCGTCGGACTGTGAAAACACTTCGGGCGCCTCGCGGGGCCTTCCCCAACCCTCCAAGCAGCCACAGAAGCGCTCGCGTGCTGCCTTCTCGCACACTCAGATCATTGAGCTAGAGAGGAAGTTTAGCCGCCAGAAGTACCTGTCAGCCCCGGAAAGGGCTCACCTGGCCAAGAACCTCAAGCTTACCGAGACCCAAGTGAAAATATGGTTCCAGAACAGACGCTATAAGACCAAGCGAAAGCAGCTCAGCTCGGACCTGGGCAACCTGGAGAAGCCCTCCTCCTTGCCAGCTCTGAAAGAGGAGGCCTTCTCCCGGGCTTCCCTGGTCTCCGTGTATAACAACTATCCTTACTACCCCTACCTGTACTGCTTGGGAGGCTGGAGCCCGGCTTTCTGGTAACGCCAGCTCAGATGGCAACCATGTGTGACCACAATCTGCCTTCCCCAGGCTGTCTCTCTGGAAGGCCAAAGTGGCCAGGTGAGGGAGGACCCGGGAGCAAGGGGCGTGCAGACCAAAACTGTTGGAGATTTGCATGGAAATCCCAGAGTCTTCGCTGGTGGACCAATGAAAGATCTGGGACAGTGAATAATTTAATATCCAAATAGTTCCTGTACACATAATGTGGGTCGTTTTTGCTCTTCAAGACCTGCTGTCAGTGGGAAGGATAAAATCAGATGCTGTTTCTAGCACTTAGGATGATTTTGTCTGAGCTGTCCACATCACTTCCGAGGATTCCATTCCTGCAGCTTCATCCTCCTGTGTAACTGAGTGTCGATGCCGAAAGAGCAAACCTGGTGGGGGCAAGGACAGCCAGGATGAGGATCATCTACTACTGAGTTAAGCTGAAGTTCAGAGGCCTCTCGTTAGCCTTGGAATATGACCAACGTTTCTCTCCATCCCTGTTAGAGAAATCTCGCAGAGAAACCGTCATGCTCAGTGCAGATTGGCAGAGGCTATGGGGGTGGGTAGGAGGAGATGAAAATATAAGCTTCTGTTATTCCTTTTTAAGTAATATGCCAACTTAAGTATTTACAGGGTGGCCCAAGTAGAACAAGAAGCACTCACCGTGGTTTTAAGACAAGCTGTATAAACAGAACTCTACCGCGAGGGTTGGGCCCGGAGCAGGGCTGAGGAACAGTGCCGGGCTCCTGCGGGGGGGGCATTGCAGTTCATTAGCAAAAGGTAGAAATGCCTCTTCTGGACTTTTTTGTGCTGGGCCTGAGAATTTAGAATGAGAAGTTCCTGGGGTTTTCAGGCTGTAATTCGTACCACATAATGACAGATCACAGACTTCTTTACTGTGAGCTCCTTCCTTCCCGCCTTCTTGTAGTTTTTGTTCCTTTTCCACAGCAATCACCCACTGAAGGGCTTCTTTTCAGTCCAGACTTTTACTCTGGCTGCACCTAACAGTTGCCTTCCTATTTAGCCTGAGATCTGGTCTACCTTTTTTTTCCCAAAGCTTCATCTCTCCTGGGTTAAAAAAAAAAAAAAGTAGGGGGCAGATTCTGAATTGGCTCAAAGACATGCATTTTTTTTACACTAGCCATTCTTATTTCTTTCCTTTAAAAATATACAACATTAAATCCCAAATCCTATTTAAAGACTTGACACTCTAGAAGGTCACTACCGCTTTCCTAGGACTTTCTGGTGGCCCTGTTGTTACAGTTTAAAGTCTGCCCACCTTTTGGGATCCCTGCAGCAGAGGGGTGGGAGGCCCGGGCTTTCCCACAAGAGGAAGAGCACGGTGCAGGAGGACGCCTCGGTGCCGGGAGCCGTCTGGCCGAAGTCAAGGGCTTGTGCGTGGGGCCTGGGGAAAAAGCCCCTAGGCCTTGCAGAGCCCGGCCCCTGAGCAAGCTGACGGGCTGATAGCCCTTCACAGGAAAAGGCTAATGAAAAGGAAATAGTTTCCAAAACAACGTTTTTGTGGCTTCCATCACCAAACGATGCAACTGTCCAGATACTTTGGCCACTGTGTTTAACGCCAATAAAAAATGGGTCCCCAAAATGAGTCACTTGTGACTTCAGAGGGAATGAGAAGAGGGCAAAGGAGGAAGGTGGCCACCCTTCTGTTTTCATCCTGCTCTCTCAGGTGACCTGGTAGAGAGAAGATGTCAGAATAAAAAAAGCCAGTTAGAATGAGGTGCCCTGAGGCCTGGAAATCTCTTGATCCCACTACTTAATTCTGTTTCGTGAGAAACCTTTCAATTTCCTCCTGTTAAAAGGGCCAATTCACTGTTGGTGGCAAAACTGCCAAAGTGGATAGAAAGTTGGCCCGTTTCTCCCCATTTTCTATGGTTGGGGCTCCACGCTGAAATACTGTTAAATGCCCTGCTGCCAACAGCACTAGCGGCACCGAAGGCAGAGAAGCCTGAACTGCTTGCTCCTTTTCACAGGGCTTTTCAGATAAGCATTCGGCACTCCTCTGCTCAGTGCCCGCGGCTCCCACCCTCAGACTTTAATTCTTTCAGCCTGCAGTTCTGCAAGTGTTCAACATTTTACTGTGAGGTATATTGTGTTGCAAAAAAAAAAAAAAAAAAAAGTCTTAGTTTAAAGTTATTTGATTCGTGAATCCATCCTGCTTTTCTCCCATTGGAACTGGTCACTCACCCATATCTGAACTGGTAAAACAACATTTGAAGAACCAGTATGTCGGTGTCTGACAGGTGAGCTGGAGGGTGTCTCGGACCACTTCACCCGGACAGCCTGTTTCTATCTTGTTGAAGACATTAGTTTGGGTTCTCCACATGCGTAACACGCTCTGCTCTGATCTCTAACATAAAAGCCTGTGACTTGAAGTTCAGTCAAGCATCCCAGCCAAACTTTATTTTTCTATGTATTTTTTGCAACATATGAGTGTTTTTAAAATAAAGTACTGTGTCTTTATTAGACATACCTGCGTGCGATTTTCTGTTTCCAGAAGACTGCATGCCGTTGAGCTTCCATACGTCTGGCTGCCATGTGCTCCCCCCACAGCCCACCTGACAGATCTGTGGAGACCAAAGAAGCAACAGCAGGAGCTTAGCTGCAGCAGGTGATGGTCCTTCTTTTGTAGATACACTGGCCTGCGTTCCTGGGAAGTCACGGGGTGGAAGAGACACTCTGCCTTGAGTTTAATAATCAGCTGCCCCAGCCCTGATACCTTTTGTTTAAATAGAGAACATCAGTGTTTACTGACGTATCATAAAGACCCTGAAGGGAGCACCAGCACCACAGCAATACTTCTTTGAAAATTCCCCTCTCGTCGTCCACCAGCCCCTCGTACTATGGCTGCTCCCCTGGCCCCCCGGCACCTGCATCTCCCTGACAATGTCACCTTCATTCAGGGCAGACAGAACTCTTGCAAGCAACACCTTTGAGTTGGAATCACAAGTATTGAAAATAGATTTAAAATAAAATCTATAAATAACACATCCTTCATCTGCCTGCTCTTAAACCTTCATTAATTTTACCAGCGGAGTGTCTCACGCGCCTGATTACCGGAGAGAATTGATGGTTTTGTTACCCCCTCCTTCAAGGAAATAGAAGCTTAGAGAGCAAGGTGCTTACTCTAGGTAATACATATCATAATTTCAAAGTTTGCTCTAATCCTTTAAGTACATTGTGCACACAGGTGCGGCCTCCCGGAGCATGTTCACATCGCGAGGTTTAACTCTTGCACAGCTCTGCAGCCAACCTCCCCACCGCGGGAAGGCCGTCAGCTCTCAAGTTACAAAGGCTCTTGCAGCAAATTAACAGATGTGGAATTGTTTTAACCTTTAAAAGTAACTAGTAACTAATCCAGGAAAATTAAACAAAAATCTCTTATCTCTAAAGAAAGTTTCTGCCTGCTCTTCTTTGTCCCTTCTCCAACTTTCCTTCACTATCTGCTGATCTCGCAGCGCCTTCTTCCAGCCGCTCTCTCTGCCGGGCCGCCTGTGTGTGCTGTTGGGAACTGCTTTTCAGTCTGTCTCTCCAGTTACGTCAGGTGCAATTTTCTAGAGTCTCTGTGGCTTGTCCCTCGTGGTCCTGTTGGTCCTTCCCTGGCCTCCTTAGGAAGGCCAGAGTTGCCAGAAGGAGAAACAAATGTTGGAGATTTATACCTGGCAGAAACGTTTTCCTTCTGACTACAAAGCAAGTGGTCTTCCCGGGGTGGTGTCAGGCCTACGGCCTGGAAGCTGCCCTTGGAGTGACAGTGGCTCTGCCGAGCCAGGGTCTGCGACGGGGAGCAGCCGCAGAGGGCTTACTGAGTGCGCTCAGGTGCTACGCCCAAGAGGAAGCCTGGCCGGCCTGGGAGGAGTGGGAGATGCTGACCATCACACAGGTGCGGCTGAGGCCTCCCTCTGTGCTCTGAGAAGCTCCAGCGCCAGTGTGTCTCAGCCTGAGGAGAGGGATGGGCACTAGTATCCAGCACCAGCCCCTCTTGAAAGTGGGAGTAGCCTCTGGCAGTGCGGCTCCTCTTGGGGTAAGGTGCCAGCCACGGAAGACACGACTGTGTCACGAGCACCACATTCCCAGCAGTGTGGAATTCAGTATAGGACATACTGATCCTTTCCTCAGTCGCCCTCAGGGCCGTGGTCACCCTTAGGGCCACGGTCACCACCATTCTTTGCAACTGCAACGAGGAACCCTGACCCGAAAGGGTCAGACTAGGCTCAGAGCACTGAGCTCTGCATGCAGACATCCAGACTCTGCTCCTCCCACAGCCACCACCGGCGTGTCACCAGGGCTTGTTTTTCAAAGCCAAGAGTTATTTACTGCCCAAGAGAAGGGGCAGGAATGATGGGCCTGGAACATGAAGAGCTCCTAGTTTAGCCACGGACTTGGTCTCCACGCAAACTTTCCCAGACGGACGACCCCGTCCAAAGAAGGCGAGGGAAGGGGGAAGAACCTCGGCTTCCATGCTGTGTCCTCCTCTTACCCCTGCAGAGATCCCAGACGCAGCCTGGGCTTATTTCCTGAGCTGGCTCTGGCCTGATGGGGGTTCAGGCGAGAATCAGTGTAGAGAGTTAGGATCGATGCCCTGTGTGGCCTCCCCTACCTGATGCCAACCCAGTGATGGGCACAGCCCTTAAAGGGGAGGACATGGCAGGGAGAGGAGGAGGTGACACAGAGGAAAGTCCCGTTTTCTCCTGAAATGACTGTAGGATTGCAGGGCTTCACAGAGTTTTTTAAAGCCTGGAAACCCGTCATGGTGACGGGGAATAAGTGCTGATCTTGCTCTCTTGAAGGTGGAAGGCCAGCAGCATTTCACTTCAGATACCAGATGTCCCCACTGTCTCAGTTGCATTTGCAGGATGCCCCTTGGTCCTGTGATTGTCAGCATTGGCTGAATGTTAGAATATCCTGGGAGTCTTTACAAAAACAAACGAAGGCCCAGCCCTGCTCAACACCAGTTGCCCTATAATCTCTGGAAATAGGGCTCAGGCATCAGTATTTTTTTTAAATACTAATATTCAAGTTAATAAACTGCTTGCTTAGCCTCTTTTCAGCTGCTTTGCCTGTTGCCCCTCGCAGGTGCCAGGACAAGAGAGAGCTACCTGGAGGAGCCAGGAAGGGAGGCCTTGCGGTGGGTTTGGGTTTTTGGATTTTTTTTGGCTTGCTCTTGCTTTTTACAGAGAACAGATGTTTAGCTTTCTTACTTTCTTCTCAAGCCTCCTCCTCTTGGAATTTCTGACATCATCAAAAGGCCCTCTGTAATCCGGGAAAGCCCAGCTCATTCCAGCTAATCCCTCACTAAAAGCTGAAGGGACCCAAACTGCCTGGGTGTTTGGCTAAGCTGGTAATCCAGAAGCATTTATTACCCACCCACCTCCAAGCCAAGCCCATCCGGACTGACAACACACTCTCTGACTGCCTGTGGAAGACAGAAAAGAAACTCTTTGTCTTTTGTTGTTGTAGTTGAGATTTTTTTTAGTTGAAATAATTAACATATAACATATTAGTTTCAGGTGTTCAACATAATGACTCAATATTTGTGTGCAAAATGCCCACCACGGCAAGTCTGGTGCCCGTCCGTCCTCTGCTCTTGCCGAGGAGTTTTCACCAGCCCAAGCTTCCTAGCCTTGCTGGTGCACCATGGGGAGAGCCAGTGTCCTTCAACACCTGTCAGTCAGCCTCCCTGACAAGTCACCCATCAGGATTAAGTAGCGTCTTAACACTGACGTAACATTTACACTTCTTTCTGCCAAGTTGGTAATGTTAAACTTTTTTTAAAAAAAGTCTATGTATGGAGATGGCTAAGGTAGAGGTTAGTTCTCGGGGTGAGGGAAGAATATGCCCTGTGACAACACAGTTTTTGACTAAAATTTGCATGCAACGAATGCAGAGTGGATGTCAGCACTCCAGCTCAGAGCCAGGAAAGCTTAAACTTGACCTAAACATCTGAAAACAGGAGCTATGGACACGAATTAGCTCTGAGGAGCGCTTTTCCAGAGAAGAATGCAGGGCAGATTCACCACAGGAACCCCGGGGTGGGGAGGCCACGTCGTTCCCTTGTGGAAAAGTTTGGAATCTCTCCCTCTGTCCAGGCCGAGGGCTGGTTTACACTCAGATCCTTGACAATTTTTTTTCCCTGCAAGGAAGATCTGACTCATCAAAGGCACCCCATGCGGGTTCTGTGCCTTGCAGAGTGAGGGGTGCTGTGGGTAAGGAGTGCGGCCAGGGGCGAAGGCCCGCAAGGAGCTGCTTATCTTGCTTCAGCTGAGCTCCAGTCAGCAGGTCCACATCTCCCTCCTGTGACAGAGACTGACGTAATGGAGACGTCAGCCCAAGAGACCCCGAGTGAATGAGAGAACGGGACACTTACCGAGGCTATAGACGCTTCTTTTGTTGCTCTCTCTGTGAAATGTACAAATTGGCCACATGAATGATGATGGAAGGTTGCAACAAAGGTCCCAGGGTCCTCATGTCACTCACACGAATGATTTCTCTGGGTTTTTAATTTTCTTTATCTATTAATGGGTAGGTGAGACCACTGTAAATGTGTAAATTGAGTTAAGAAATTCCATTGGAAGAAGCTCTTGGAACGGAGGAGGGAAAGGGAGTGGGGTGAGGGGTGATGGGTGGGTGAGGAAAGACAGCATGCAAGACGCTAGTGAGATGGTGTCAAAGTTTTGAAGCTGCTTCTTTTCAGAATCCCAACTCCAGAATGCCTTTGACCTTGACTTAAACTGTGCCCCTGTTACTGGGCTGTTGCCTTTTTTCCCCTCAGCTCGTGTGTGAGGAGCAAAGGTGAGGGAGGAGGGACCACAGAGTGGGAAGTGGTGGGGAAAGAGTTGGACGAGTAGTTTTCCATGGCCTGTGCAAGCGTCTCCGTGCACGTGAGAGCTCACCACCCCTCTCGCTGGCTCCTGATTGACCCGGAGCGAAGAGATGGCTCTACGTCCTAGAGATTAGGTTTTATTACAGAGACAGACTGGGGGAATGTCAACTTTGGCATCAAGAAGGAAAAAAAGCTGGACTAGGATCTAAGGAAAGGTGTTCTCATTACAACTCAAATAGGTTTTATAAAAGCCTGCGCAGGCACACACCCCAGAGTAGCAGGATGGGTTTTCACACAGATGGGGTCAGCTTCCCACACAGAGAAACAGCTTAACGGAGAATGAGGTGCACACTACAACAGGAGGCCATGGGAAGGGACTTAAGAGAGCTGGTTGACCGTAAGTCCCTAAAAACCAGAACTGATTTGATCTTGGGCAGCAACCAAAAATGTGTTGTGTCGCAAGCCCTGAAGCTAAGCATCCCTCCCTAGTCTGCATGGAGCTGGGAGAAGTTTGACGCTGATCAAACGTGTGACTGCTGAGGGCATGAAGGAGCAAGTGAGTCCAGGCCTCACCCGGAGTGCTGGATTTGGCTCTTTGAGATAAATTGTAGCAAGTTCATAAAAGCATCATTGGGATGATGCTGGGGTTTGAAACAGTCAGTTAAAGAAGAGTTGAAGAAACTGTGAATGTTTAACCTGAAAAAGGGAAGTGAGGGCCAGTGGTTCAGAGGAGAGAAGAGAAGGATTAGACTTTTTCTGTGTTGTCCCAGGTGGAATCATCAAGGTGACATAGAGCTCAGATCAGTAATGTCTGAAAAATCACTGGCCTGATGTGGGTTCCCTGCCACTGCAGAGGTGACAGCTATTTGGTGAGGAGGTCGTAACTAGGATGGACGTGCGTGGTGCCAGCCCTCTGGTCCTATGATTCTGGAGAGAAGCAATGGGTTCCAAACTGCCTACCACCGACTGACTGTGAGGTGAGGGCAAATCTCCCCAGCTCCTCTGAGTTTCAGCAACTCCTCTGCTGAGTGGAGAAGTTAGTCTCATGGTGGGAGCTGGATCAAGTCAGCTCCACACATCCCATCTCTGATCCAGAGGGAAACAACTGTGTGATTTCAGAGGCAATGAAGATCTATAGATTGATTCACACCTGCTGATTGATAAGTGAAATTCCACCCTTCAAGATTCATTCTTGCAGCTTAAGAATCCATCGCCAGCTAAAATGTGAATATTCCTGGGAGAGATAATGAATGAAACCTAATAAATCATTTATCCCCGAATAGGAATGTGTAATTTCAACAGAGACAACATGTGATACTGACAGTGGATCACCATAAGAGAGAAGGGAAGACATAAGCAAGAACGCTGGAGATCTGAAAAGAAAAAAACAAACTTCTATTTCTAAGTTTCATCTAAGTTTAGCCCTGCCCATAGTGATTGCTTTATGGCTCTGTCTTACATTCTGGGCTTAAACGGTTGCATTCTTCTCATGGAAGCCTTTTGACTTTAGACCTCGGAACATGCATTATATTGTTGTCTGGGAAATGGATATCCAGAGAGAGGTGACAACGTTGTTCCCAAAGTGAAAGGACAGACAGGGATGATGATCCTCTCTAAGGTACCATTCATGTTCCCTTCTCTCAACTCAGAAATCAGCAATCCATTGAATACAGAGGGAACAAAAATGTCTTTGTATTTATTTTTATTTTTAACCCAAATTGTCATAATTCTAAGACCTTTACCTAAATCAATAATTGTTTAGGTTTCTCTAAATGCAGTATGGCATGATAAAAATAGCATGAATTTTAGTGTTAGGATTGACCTGTCACCCTGGTTGTACCTTTATATTAGCTGCATGACCTTAGGTCAGTTATTTGATGTCGAGACTCAGATTCTTCATCTTTAAATGGAGGTAATAATGCCTTATTTACAGGATTGTTTTAAGGAGTAAGTGAGATAAGTCCAACATATAAAATAGGCCATCAATAATTGTCAGCTCACTTTCCTCTTTTTTGAGAAAATGTCAAAACTTTATCCAAATGTATATATAAAATTTACGTACCATAATTAAATACATGCAATTGTCATTTAGCATATTTCATATATTATTTCCCACAAAGCCACATAGCAAATGATATTACATTTTCATTTTTGTGAAAATATGCCAGTGAGTTAATACTCCATAATATATAACCACCTTATTATTTGACATTGGAGTTGTAGATTAGATAGATAGATAGATAGATAGATAGATAGATAGATAGATGATAGATACACAGATAGATTTCAAAGCAGGCAGGGGAAAATTCAGACTAAAGTTACCACAAAGGGAATTGAAGAAGATTCTCCAAGAGGCAGTAATTTCTCCTGACGGAGCTATAACTGCATGGGATTCCATATGGGCTCTTTCCCATGGAAGAGGCTCTATGTTCCCTGAGTTTAAATCACTAGAGGTGGTGGACCAGGGCTGCTTGCTTCCGTGCCCAAAGCTGGATTTCACAAATACAGACAAAGAAAATAAATCAACAAAAATAGCTAAGAGGCATTTTTAAATGTGTCCAGCTACAAAAATTTATGGCTATTAGCTCTTGGAAAAAGGTCATTTCAGATAAGACAACTATTTATACAGAAAACAAAAATGAAACATATATTGATTGGTTTTCAGTTGACTCTCCCAAGTCCTGGGAGAAGCACTGAGTGGAAAAAAGCCCCCAACCCCCTTGCTCTCTGCCTGTGCCTCATCCACTGAAGTCCCCAAATTTGGACTAGAAGGAGGGCTTCTGTCAGTGTTTTATGACCGTGTAGACCATTCTTTTTTCTCCAGTGTTCTGTATAAAAGAAGGGAAGGATCTAAAGATATAATCATCCTTGAGCTGGCCAAGTTCTTCTCCTTGGACGAGTTAGATCTTTGAGCACTGTAGGGGAGGAGGCCTCTGGGAGAAACTTCCACAGCAAGAAAAACAAGACTTTGTCTTTGACTTGATTCGATGAATCTACTGCCCAAAGGCGAATGACCTTTGGAAAGTTATTCACATCCCTATACCTTAGCTTCCTTTTCTGTAAAGTAGTCTCCAAGGTGCCTTCCAGCTCTATCAGTCTACGTTTAATGATTTCTCTTCCATTTTTGAAGCTGTCAGACCTTTCCTATTACCATGTAAGTATGAACAAATTAATATTTAAAAATAAAGTTTGCATATGGGACATCATAAGATTCCCTGTACTTTATCACAATGTCCAGCCCAATGTACGTTGAGTTAAATTTTCACAATCTAAAGAAAAGATTTGCTTCACATGACTGTTAATAGAATCAAAAGAAGTAATGTTTTTAGAGGAATTTGAGAACTATAAAGAAGTTCTTACTGTAACATGTGTAACACAGACACTAGCTCAGCTGAGATCTCCTGGCCACTTGAGATCCAGACCAGCTCAGCTCACACTCCCGTTCATGCCCTATCAAAATCCAAACCTTCAGCAAGATGGTTGCTAATTCCTAGTAGGTTAATTTCATTCTCAGTTTCTACACTGCAGAAGTGAAACTCAAGTTCTTTCTTGAATGCCTAAAACAAAACAAAACTTTCACACAAAGCATTCATAAGTGTGGTAGCCTTTACTGAAAATGAATGGAGGTGGTGAGGGACCAAAGTGAGTGTTATAGCAACATGAAGATTTTCAAATCAAAGATCAAAAATCTTTAATCATAAATTGTGGAATTTCTACTGGTTGTTCCTTCAAAAATGGCCTTCAGTCTCATTTTATCTGCTAAATCCTCCTTTCTTTCTCTTTCCTTTCCTCTCTCTGGATCCTCCCTATTGAGAACAGAGAGAGTCCTCTCCTTGTTTCAACCAGGGCATATTGCCACCGTTTTTGTTGTCTTATCTCACGCTTTCATGTATTTTTCCAAACAAGGGCATTTTTCCCCCTAAGAAGAATTCTGGTGCCTAATAATAATAGTAACAATCCATGTGCATTACATGTAAAATTCATAATGTTAGAAAACTTGCAGATGGAAAAGTTAAGGTAACTTTAGAAAAGAATCTTTCCAAGCAGTCTTAAATGGCTTTAGCTGTACCTGGGGGTAGACAAACAGTGAATGATTAATTTAGAACCTATGATTATATAAGGCTCTGAGCTAAGACTGGATGAGTTAAAGAAGTTTGAAACACAATATGAGGGCAAAAGATCCAGAATAGCCAACACAATACTGACCAGGAACAAAGTTGAAGGACTGACACAACCTGATCTCAAGACTTACTATAAAGCTACAAATAATCAAGACAGTATGGTATTGGCAAAGAATGGAGACTCAGATCAGTGGAACAGAATAGAGAGCCCAGAAATAGACCCACACAAATATAGTCAACTGATCTTTGACAAGGAGCAGCAAAGGAGATTCAATGGAGAAAGGATAGTCTTTTCAACAAATGGTGTTGAAACAATTAGATGTTCATAACCAAAAAAATAAAATAGAATAATCTAGGTGCAGAGTGTATACTTTTCACAAAAATTAACCCAAAATTAACTATAAATCTAAATATAAAATGCAATACTAAAAACCTCTGAAGAAAACATAGGAGAAAACCTATGTGACCTTGGGTTGGCAATGAGAGTTTAGATATAACAACAAAACAGTGATTCATAAAAGGAAAAACTGATAGATTAGATTTTATTAAAATTAAAAACTCATGCTCCATGAAAGATATGGTTAAGAGAATGAAAAGACAAGCCAAAGACTTGGAGAAAATATTTCCAATAAAGGACTTGGATCCAAAATATACAAAGAATCCTTAAAACTTAACAATAAGGAAACAAATAACCCAATTTAAAAATGGACAGGGGCTGGCCCCATGGGCAAGTGGTTAAGTTCGTGTGTTCTGCTTTGGCAGCCCAGGGTTTTGCCGGTTTGGATCCTGGGTGCAGACATGGCACTGCTCATCAAGCCATGTTGAGGCGGCGTCCCACAGAGCACAACCAGAAGAACCTACAACTAAAATATACAGCTATGCACTGGGGGGCTTTGGGTGGAAGAAAGAAAGGAAGGAAAGAAGGAAGGAAGGAAGGAAGGAAAGAAGGAATGAAGGAAAAGAAAGAAAGAGAGAGAGAAAGAGAAAAAGAGAGAAAGAAAGAAAGAAAAAGAAAGAACAAAAGGAAGAAAGGAAGAAAGAAGATTAGCAACAGGTATTAGCTCAGGAGCCAATCTTTACAAAAAAAAAAAAGGACAAAATATTTGAAGAGATACTTCTCCAAATATATATAGATGGCAAATGAACATATAACGGATGCTGAACATCATTTGTCATTAGGGAATTGCAAATTAAAACAACAATGAGATACCACTACACACCTATTAGAACGGCTAAAATCCAAAAAGCTGACAACATCAAATGCTGACGAGGTTTTGAAGCAACATGTACTCTCTTTCATTGCTGGTGGGAACGCAAAATGGTACGATTACTTCTGAAGACAGTTTCTTACAAAGCTAAACGTAGTCTTACCGTATGACCCAGCAACTGCACTCCTAGGTATTTACTCAGTTGACTTAAAAGTTTACATTCACAGAAAAACCTGCACGTGAATGTATACAGTAGCTTTATTCATGATTGACAAGAAGTGCAAGCAGCCAAGATGTCCTTCAGTGGGTGAATAAGTAAACTGTAGTACATTCATACAATGGAATATTATTTAATGATAAAAAGAAATGAGTTATCAAGTCACAAAAAGACATGGAGGAAACTTAAATGTGTATTGCTAAGTGAAAGAGACCAGTATGAAAAGGCCATATATTGTATGATTCCAATTATATGACATTCAGGAAAAGGCAAAATTATGGAAACAGTGAAAAGATCAGTGGTTGCCAGGGATTCGGAGGAGGGAGAGAAGGATGAACAGGCGGAGCACAGGGAGTCTCCAGGGCAGTGAAACATCTGTAGAATGCTGCAGTAGTGGATTACGACATGGATTTATCAAAACCCACAGAACTGTAAAACACAAAGAGAGATCCTTAATGCATGTAAATTTTTAAAAATTACTTAAAAGGTCAGGGGATCCCAGGAAGGAATGCAGACTGTGACAAGAGAATCTAACTCTTTACAAATGTATGAAACAACCTCACCAGGGTGGGGGGGGGGGGGGGGTGATGAGGAAAGTCCTGACCTAAGTGGCTTTGGAAATGAGTGGAGACTATTATGCTAAAGACAGAGTGGAGACAGAGCTGTAAAGGACCAGAGTTTTTGTATGTTATTGAAGTTAAGCTGGTGTAAATTCAAATTAGAATGTTGTAACTTTAGGATGCTAAATGTAATTTCCATGGCAAACCACAAAGAAAATACTTATAGAATATACACAAAAGGAAATAAGGGAATTAAAACATTTCACTGCAAAGAAACAACTGAATGCAAAAGAAGAGAGTAATGCAGGAGATGAAAGACAAGCTACAAGGCATATAGAAAACAAATGGGAAAATGACTGAAGTAAGTCCCTCCATATCACTAATTACATTATATATGAATGGATTAAACTCTCCAATGAAAAGCAGAGATTGGCAGAATGGATAAAAAGACATGATCCAACTGTATATTCTCTATAAGAGATTCATTTTATATCCAAAGGCACAAATAGCTTGAAAATAAAAGTATGGAAAAAGATATTCCATGCAAACAGTAACAAAAAGAAAAGAGGGTGGCTATACTAATATTAGACAAAATAGACTTTAAATCAAAAATGTTTACAAGAGGCAAAAGATATTATATCTTCATAAAAAGTTTAATAGAGGAAGAAGATATAAAATTATAAACAGGGGCCACCCTGTGGCCAGTGGTTGAGTTTGCGTGCTCTGCTTTGGCAGCCCAGGGTTTCACCGGTTCAGGTCCTGGGTGCGGACATGGAGCTGCTCTTCAGGCCATGCTGGGGTGGTGTCCCACATGCCACAACTAGAAGGACCTACAACTAAAAATACACAACTATGTACTGAGGGGCTTTGGGAGAAAAAGGAAAAATTTTAAAAAATTTTAAACATTTATACACCTAATTACAGACTATCAAAATACATAAAGCAAAAATTGACAGAATTGAAGAGAGAAATAGGCAGTTCAACAATAATAGTTGGAGACTTCAATACCCCTCTCTCAATAATGGATAGAACAACTAAACAGAAGATAAGTAAAGAAATAGAGGACTCGAATAACGCAATAAACTAACTAGATTTAACAAACATATAGAGAAAATTCTATCCAACAAAAATAGAATACACATTCTTCTCAAGCACACGTAAGACATCCCCCAGGATAGGCATATGTTAAGCCACAAATTAAATCTCAACAGATTTTAAAAGGTAGATATCATACAAAGTATCTTCCCCAACCACAATAAGATGAAGTTAGAAATCAATAACAGAAGGACAACTGGAAAATTCACAAATTTTTGGAAATTAAACAATACATTCTTAAACAATCAATGGATCAAAGAAGGAATTATAACGGAAATTAGAAAATCTTTAGAGACAAATGAAAACAAAAACATAACATAGCAAAACTTATAGGCTATAGCAAAAGTGGTGCTGAGGGGGAATTTTGTAGCTATAAATGCTTACATTAAAACACAAGAAAGATTGCAAATCAACAACCTAACTTTACAACTTAAAGACCCAGAAAAAGAAGAACAAACTGAACTCAAATCTAGCAGAAGAAAGGAAATAAAGATTACAGCAGAGATAAAAGAAATAGAGAATAGAAAAACAATAGAGAAAAATTAATGAAACCAAAAGTTGGTTCCTCAGAAGGATCAACAAAATTGACAAATCTTCACAGAGATCAACTATTAAAGAAAGAGAGGAGACTCAAATTATTAAAATCAGAAATGAAAATGAGAACATTACTTCTGATTCTGCAGAAATAGAAAGAATCTTGAGAGTACTATGAACAATTATATACCAACAAATTGGATAATCTAGATGAAATGAAAAAATTCATAGAAACACAAAACCTACCAAGACTGAATCATGAAGAAATAGGAAACCTGAATAGACCTAAAACCTGTAGGGGGATTGAATCAGGAAAAAAAAAAATCTCCTGGCAAAGAAAAGCCCTGGATCTGATGGCTTCACTGGTCAATTCTATGAAACATTTAAAATAAGAACTAACACTAATCCTTCTCAAAATTTTCCCAAAAATCGAAGAGGAGTGTACACTTCCTAACCTCGTTCTATGAGGCCATTATTACACTAATACTAAAGCCAAAGACACTACAAGAGAAGAAAAGTGAAGACCAATATCCCTTATGAACATTGATGCAAAAATTCTCAACAAAATACGCGAAAACTGAATTTAGCAACACATTAAAAGGATTATACACCACAACCAAGTAGGGTTTATTCCTGGTATGCAAGAATGGTTCAACATACAAAAATCAGTCAATGTTATATACCATATTAACAGAATGAAGGAAAAAACCACACAAGATCATCTCGATTGAAGCAGAAAAAGCATTTGAAAAAATTCAATACTCTTTCATGATAAAAACACTCAAAAAACCTAGGAATAGAAAGACATTATCTCAACATGATCAAAGCCATATATTAAAAACCCCAGTGATCATACTCAATGGTTGAAAGACTGAGAGCTTTTTCTCTAAGATCAGAAACAATGCAAAGATGCCTGCTTTTGCCACTTGTATTCAACATAGTACTGAAAAACCTAGCCAGAGCAATTAGGCAAGAAAAAAAATAATAAAATACATCCACATTTTGAGAGGAAGAAGTAAAATTATCTCTGTTTACGGATGGCATGATCTTATATGTAGAAAACCCTAGAGATTCCACACAAAAAACGCTGTTACAACTAATAAATAAATTCAGCAAGGTAGCAGGACACAAAGCCAACACACAAGAATAAATCGTATTTCTGAACACTGACAATAAAAAATCTGAAAAGTAAATTAAGAAAATGATTCAATTTACTATAACATCAAAAAGAATAAAATATTTAGGTATTAGTCTAACCAAGGAGGTAAAAGACTTGTACAGTGAAAATTACAAAACAATGCTAAAAGAAATTAAAGACGACAAATAAGTGGAAAGACATCCATGTTCATGGATTGGAAGACTTAATATTGTTGCAATGTATTTGATGCTACCTGAAGTGATCTACAGATTCAGTGCAATCCCTATCAAAATCCCAATGACGACTTTTGAGAAATAAAAAAATATCCGTCCTAAAATTCCCATGGAATCTCGAGGGACCCAAATAGCCAAAACAGCCTTGAAAAAGAAGAGCAAAGTTGGAGGACTCACACTTTCTGATTTCAAAACTTAACTACAAAACTACAGTAATCAAAACAGTGTGGTACTAACCACAAAGATAGACAAATAGAACAACGGAATACAATAAAGAACTTGGAAACCAACCTTTGCATATATGGTCGAAGTATTTTTTATGAGGGTTCCAAGATTCTCAGTGGGGAAAGGACAGTCTTTTCAACAAACAGTGCTGGGAGAACTGAATATCCATATGCAAAATAATGAAGTTGGCCCTTACCTGACACCAAACACAAAAATTAACTCAAAATAGATAAAAGAGCTAAATATAATAGCTAAACTGTAAAACTCTAAGAAAAAATCAGGGCAAAACTTTATGACCTTCGGTTTTGCAATAACTTCTTGGATTTGACACTTAAGGCATGGGCAACAAAAGAAAAAATAGACAAATTGGACCTCACGAAAATTGGTGTATCAAAGCACACTATCAACAGAGTCAAAATGCAATCCACAGAGTGGGAGAAAATATTTGTAAATGACATATCTGATAAAGGATTAATATCTAGAATATACAAAAAACTCCTAAAACTCAATAATAAAAAATCACACAACTCAATTAAAAAATGGTCAAAGGACTTAAATGGACATTTTTCCAAATAAGATCTACAAATGGCCAAGAAGTACATGAACAGATGCTCGACATCACTAATCATTAGAGAAATACAAATCAAAGCCACAATGAGATACCACCTCACACCCTTTAGGATGGCTACTATAAAAAAAAACCAAAACCCAGAAAATAACAAGTGTTGGTAAGGATGTGGAGAAATTGGAAACCTTGTGCACTATTGGTGGGAATGTAAAATATACAGTCTCTGTGAAGACAGTATGGAAGTTCCTAAGAAAATTAAAAATAGAATTACCATATGATCCAGCAACTCTATGGGTATATATCAAAAAGAATTGAAAGCAGGGTCTCAAAGTTATATTTGTACATTCATGCTCGTAGCAGCATTATCCACAGTAAGAATTTCCCACTGATGGAGATAAGCAAAAAGAGAAGACTAAAATCATTTATATGCTAATTCCTTGGAGCTGGAAACATCATCAGTAAGATCCAAATTTAGCTTAATGTAGATATGCAGGATTTCATATGGAAATGTTTATAGGTATACATGTATACATGAGTTAGTACACACGCAAATTTCCTTGCTCTGTCAGGTTAGAGGACCTAAAAGAAATGACACGCCAGTAGCAATGAGCAGAGCTAGCATCCAGATCTTGGTTTCTAATACCACTCTCCAATAAAAGGAACCAGAGCCCCTTGACGAAATGGCAGATTCTAGGATTGGAGCCGGAAGTACACAAGATGAGCTGGGAGTCCCCGTAGTGCCAGGAAGTAAAGAAGTACTGAAACAAAATTAAAAAAGAAAAAGCAACCCACAATGATGGGGGTACTCAAAGGGACACAGGAGCCAACTGAAAGAGCTCCCAACAGCCAAAGCTGGACCAATTTAAGCAATAAAATAAAGTAGCAGTGGATTATAATCCAAAGTATGAATAAATATACAGAAGTCCACACTGATAACAATAACTGATTGAATAAATATATAAACTGGGGAGAAGAGACAAATCTCTCTTGCAGAAGAATTCCAGATAATTTATATAGATACCCCACCCTCAAGGAGCAGGGGAAAATTCCCCACTCTTTATGCATGAGCTGTGAATAAAGACTTCTTTCCCAAAAGCGCCATTTGGAAAGGGGGAAAGGGAGTCATTCTGTGGTAGAGAAACGTGAGAAACACCACTTCAAGCACATGATCAAGGTCAACAGTCACAAATCATGTTGATAGTATGTACCCTGAATATGACATAAGGAAAATGGCACATTACCTCCTCCCCAAACCCCACAATCCCAGTCTGATGAGAAAAGCATCAGACAAATTTCAACAGAAGGCCATCTTACAATGCACCTGATCAGTACTCCTCAAAACTGTCAAAGTTGGGGCTGACTCAGTGGCGTAGTGATTAAGTTTGCGTGCTCTGCCTCGGCGGTCTGGGCTTTGCAGGTTCAGATCCCGGGCACGGACTTGGCACCACTCGTCAAGCCACACTGTGGTGGCATCCCACATAAATGGCATCCCACATCAAATAGAGGAACATTGGCACAGACGTTATCTCAGCGACAATCTTCCTCACGCAAAAAGAGGAAGATCGGCAACAGATGTCAGCTCAGGGCCAATCTTCCTTACAAAAAAAACAAAACAAAAAACTGTCAAGGTCATGCAAAACAAGGAAAGTCTGAGAAACTCACACCCAAGAGGAGCCTAAGGAAACATGAGGACTAAATGTAATGCAGTATTGATTCTCAAACCGAAAATGGTAGGTAGATACTGAGGAAATCTGAAAAATGATAGAGACTTCAGGTATGTCAGTATTGAGGTCAATATATAGCACATAACAATCGTACTAGGATAACATAAGATGTCGGTAATCAGGGAAACTGGGAGTGGGTACATGGGGACTCTCTTTACTATGGTGTCAATTTTTCTGAAAATATAAAACTGCTGTAAAAATTAAAGTCTGTTTTAAAATATACACTGTGAGACACAACAAATACCATTGAATGAATGACAGAATACTTGACATCAAGGAAATGATACTTTCTGGAAAGATAAGCCCTCACACGTGAAATATCAGTAACATAAGGCTGCCTGGTCTGGGTGTCAAACAACGGTAAGAAAAGGAACCTTTCCTAAGTGCTCACCGTGTGTTTAATAATACTTTACATGCACTGTCTCATTTAATGCTCATAATAGTCTCCTGAGGAGGTGCTATTATCATTATTGCCATTATGAGTATTTCCATTCTACAGAGAAGGACACTGAGGCTCAGAGAGGTTAAGTGAGCTCTCAAGCCGTACCCGTAACACATGGCAGAGCCAGGACATGTGCTCAACCTCTCTGACCGCAAAGTGGTACTACAGTTACTTTGCGCACAGAGGAGTGGTATAGACAGTCAGAAGCAACCCAGTCTGGTGGGCCGGGCAGTTTTCACGGCAGCATAGGGATTTCAGCTGGACCTGGAAGCGGGGGAGGCCTGAAGTTAGGTGGAGAGATGGAAGGAAAGCATTTAAAGGAGAGTGAAATCTGTGAACAGAAGCTAGCCGGCTGACATGGCCGCAGCCCCCAGCGTGCAGAGGCCGGCCTTACCCTTGGCCTCCTGTATCACGCACCTCCCCTCGGCTCTGCTGGGTCTTCTCAAATCCAGAGCCAGGGAGCCTCTGCCACAACTATATCCCATTGCTTTCAGAGTAGTGCTCACATTTTTCCGTCGTACCAGTGCGGAAAGACATGCATCTCACCCATAAACCCGCAAACACTCCCAGGAAACCAAGGTCCAAAAACAACCACGCAGCAACTGGAATTCCTAAAAGGTCTGCTGTAAAGGAGGTGACACACAAGGACAAGCTCCCTGGCTGGGGGCTTCCTGAGTAGCTGCCTGCTAAGCAAAGACTCTCACTCCCAGTGGGCATTGATCTGAGGTGGCACTGCCCTTCGATGGTGTCCGCCATCCCCAGGCCTCCTGGAACTTGCGTCTCTCTCTACTGTATTAGAGCAGCAAGTTTTCCCCTCTGACCCCAGGATTCTAATCCTGGATTTCTGTCTCTTTACAAAAGAAACACTTTCCCATATGCATCCCAAAGACAGCTGCCCTGCGATTTAGATAGCCAAGCGTTTCCCTCTGTTCATGAGCGTCGTCCAAAGGATCTTGACCTGGGAAAATCCTCTGCTTAGTTTGTGCTGTTCTATAAAGTAGATGTTTCCATTAAATCAGACGGCATTTCTCTTCTATACAGCAATTACTATTCCTGAGTACTGGGCCTAAGCACAATCAGAAAGGTTGATCTGGTCCTGCCCTCTGGTCATGGACACGTTGGAGTGGTCACGGCTCTCCGGTCGCCCTGGTGGCCCCAAGACCCCTGCCTGCAGGGACCTTGGTGAGCGGCAGCTCTCCAGGCCAGGCGTCCTCGGAGCTCCACACCTCCTCACTGCTGTGCAGGCTTTATTCCTGGGAGGAGGGACTGCTCTGGGCGAATTCTTTCCTAGATTACAGGCTTCTCTGCTCAGTACCCTGTAATCCTGACAGCCTTTGCGCCCAGCGAGGCGCTGGCGCAGGAAAGCCATGTGGGAAGGGCTGTCCTTCGAGGTGAGGGCTGCCGAGCACGACCACTCGAGCTCCGTTAACGGCCAGGCCAGGCACCCAGATCTGGGAAGGACAGAAAGGCAAAGAAGATGCAGCCCTTGCCCTCCAATTAAGGAAAGTTAGATAATAACTGTAAATGATCGAATGAGACTCTGTGTTTTTCTCTGATAAGTAATATTGTAAAGATATGCAGCGATGCTCTCTAAAATCATTTTTATTGTTATCATTCTACAATTCTCTGATGGATTTGTGTTCATTTGTTGAGCAAACATAGATTAAATACCTACCAAAAGTTGTGTGCTATGTTTGGCGTTTAATTTGCTTTAATTTATCCATTTGCAATATTTTAGCAGATTGGAGCTAAGGGTGCAGTCCATAGCCCCAAAACAGAGCAAAGCTGACCGGCCTGCAAGGAAAATGACCCGCATTTTGCCTTTGTTCATGCACGCTTCCAACCAGCGGAGCTCACCAGGCAGGGCCGGAAGATTCTCGAAACACTTTGGACATACGCACTATTTGAAGAACACTTATGGGACCCTGAGTGTTTGGAAAAGAAAATCAAGCAATCGTCTCCAGTTTGGTCCCTAAACCAAGACAAACCAGAAATAGAGTCGAGGAGCTTTGGGCCAGCAAATGTTATATTTACAAGGCTCCACGCCTCCCATTGACCCAGAGACTGCCAACCTCGCCGCCCCATCAGAGGGAAGTAGCGAAGTGCAGACAGTGTGATCTGTCATCCTGGCGAAGGACCCTGGCAGGGATGTGCTCTGATTTCAACACACTTGTGCCCCCTTTTAGGTACAGTGCCTGTTAAGAGCTCTCAGCTCCCACACACCCAGGTCCTTATATGCTGGACTATTCTCCAGCCGCGCTAGACAGCAACAGAGTAACAAACACAACTGCTAACCTCATCTCCTCCGGGCAGCCGGGGTTCCAGCTGACATGGCCAGCGGAGCAACAGATACTGTCTTGCTATTTTCAAACCAGGGCCTGCTGCTGTGGGTCAAGGAGAAGGGCTCTCTGCTGCCCTCTTCTCCCCAAAGAAGTAATTTCCCAGAACAGGAAGAAGCTGCCATAAAACTTCCTGGAGCCCTGGGAAAGAAGAGTGGCTCTCAGTGCTTCAAATCTGGTTTCCTCTACTATTCCAATCAATACACAGTACCTGGAAGGAGAGACCAAGCGAACTCTGGCAATGCTGTTCAAGTCTGTCTGGAAGATTTTAGCTCAGATATTTCCATGGCTCCTCAGAGAAGCCTAAACTCTCAGCTGGTTGGGAACCCGTGAGTACTTAGATTTGGGATTCTTTTGAATAGAAGGGAAAGGCAGATTGGAGAAACAAACAGCTTGGAGGTCTACAGTCTATTTTCTGAAATACAAAGATTTCAAGAACTCTAACTTTTCCTTCAGAACAAAAGCCAGCACAGAAGCCCTCAGATCTGGAAGAAGAAGAGAAACACGAAGTCTCAGGCTCTGGGAGCACCGGCCTCCTCCTGCACTCTTCGTCAGCTTTTTCTTGGGAAGGTCAGGACAGAGATAAATAATCTCTAAGGTAACTAGCTACAAAGCTGGTCTTTAAAACCGCTATCTGTTGGTGTCAGATTGTTATTTATAATCCTCCTCCAAGACTTTAAATGCAGCAGCCAAAGTAATGCCGCCAACGTGGGTGGAGATGCTTTCTTTGTAGTGATATTGCTGCATACTGGGAGTGGAGGAGGCAGAAGAGGAGTTCCAGAGCCGGGCTCTGCCCCGGAGTGGAGTTTGGGGTGCTCCATTCTGCTCAGTACGGCTCTCTCAGCCTCAAGCTCTTCAGCTAACACCTGTTTGCTGGGCTCAGTCAGGTTTCAACTGCAACCCAAGTATCTTCTGAACTTTTCATCTCCAGCAACAGAAATGGAATCCCTGAGCTCTGCTTTTCTGAACTTTTAAGGAACTAATATAAACAGTGAGTGCCTGCCTCTTTCAGGCATTGACTCCTATTCTTGAGCTTCAAGTAACACCAAGGTGGTCTGATGTTAATAATTGGAATTTATAAGATAATTTTATATTTTTAAATTATCTTTTTTGAGCCTCCCAGTACCTTTGAAGAAGCTAGGACAGATATAATTAATAAGATGTTACCACTATCACTATTATTATTATTATTATTATTATTATTATTATTATTATTGCCATTTAACAGAGAAGGAAAGGGTGGCTCAGTGGAGCTGGGGCTTGCCTAGGGTTCCACAGCAAGTCAGGGTTGAGGCCAGGATGGAAAAATAATTAAATACAGAAAACCCAACCTGTGTCTTTGTGAAAAATGGTACCAAAACTTTATAATAGAGTGCCTTGCTCCTTTTCCAAAAGGCCTGCTTTAATTCCCAAGAGTGGATTCCAAGCTGATGACCACCTATTGGAGATACTATGGGGGAGATTCCTGCATTGGACAGAAGACCAGACTATTTAAACAATTCCATCTCTAGGATTCTAAAACGCTGTGTAAACTGACATAGAACCCATTTCACAAAGTAAAGCAGCGAGCCCTCCACATCATCATGTAGACAGCAGGTTGTTAGACCAACAGCTCTGAACTTGTGGTTATAGACACTTGGAGTTTACAGCATCATGTCAAAATAACCAAGAATCCCATTGTGAACTGACCAGTCTGTACTCTGAAGAAATGTTTCTTGAGCATGTAGATGCCACTGTAATTAATAACACAAATTTATTAAAAATTTGAGTGAAAAACAAAAATCACATGATCATCTTAATAGATGCAGAAAAGGCATTTAACAACATTCAACACCAATACTTTTTCATGATAAAGACACTGAACAACTAGGAATTGCGGAAAATTTTCTCAACCTAATCAAGGGCATGTAGAAAAAACACTCAGTTAAGACCATACTCAATGGTGAAAGACTGGATGCTTTTCCCGTAAGATCAGGAACAAGACAAGGGTATCTGTTCTAACCACTTCTATTCAATGTTGCACTGGGGATTCCATACAGGACAATTAGGAAAGAAGAAGAAATAAAAGTCATCTAGATTGGAAAGGAAGAAACACAACTATCTGATATTATCTTATAGATAGAAAACTGTAACGAATCCACTAAAAACTGTCAGAACAATAAACAAGTTCAGCAAGATTGGAGGATACAAGACCAATGTACAAAATCAATTGTATTTCTATATATATATATGTGTGTGTGTGTGTGTGTGTGTGTGTTTCTATATACAATTAAAAATGAAATTTAAAAGCAATTCCATTTACAAGAGCATAAAAAAAAAGAATAAAATACTTGGGAATAAACTTAACAAAAGAAGTGTAAAACATACTCTTGAAAACTATAGAAAATTGCTGAAAGGAATTAAAGATGTAAATAAATGGGGAAACATGTGATGTTCATGGATCAGAAGACTTACTGTTAAGACGGCGCTCCTCGCCAAATTAATCTACAGGGTTAACGCAATCCCTATCAGAAGCCCAGCTGACTTCTCTGTAGAAATTGACAGGCTAATTCTAAAGTTCATATGGAATTGAAAGAGACCCTCAATAGGCAAAATAATCTTGAAAAAAGATCAGAGTAGGAAGATTCACTCTCCCCAAGTTCAAAATTCACTATAAAGAAACAGTAATCAAAAAAACATGGTACTTGGGGCTGGCCCGGTGGCGCAGCATTTAAGTTTGCACGTTCCGCTTCAGTGGCCTGGGGTTCACAGGTTCGGATCCTGGGTGCAGACATGGCACCGCTTGGCAAGCCATGCTGTGGCAGACGTCTCACATATAAAGTAGAGGAAGATGGGCATGGATGTTAGCTCAGGGCCAGTCTTCCTTAGCAAAAAGAAGAGGATTGGCAGCAGATGTTAGCTCAGGGCTAATCTTCCTCAAAAAAAAAAAATATGGTACTGGTACAAAAATAGACGTAGAGATCAATGGAATAGAATTGAGAGTCCAAAAATAAACCCATACCTCTCTGCCCAACTGATTTCAACAAGTGTGCCAAGACCATTCAATGGGGAAAGAATAGCCTTTTCAATAACTGGTACTGGGACAACTGAATAGCCACATGCAAAAGAATGATATCAGACCCCTCACCTTACATCATATACAAAAATTAACTCAAAATTTAGCAAAAAACTAAATGTGAGAACTAAAACTATAAAACTCTTAGAGGAAAACAGGAGTAAATGTTCACGGTCTTGAATTTGGCATCAGGTTCTCAGATGTGAAACCAAAAGCATGAGCAACAAAGAAAATAGTAGACACATTGAACTTCATAAAAAAATAGTAGCTTTTGTGCATCAAAGGACACCATCAAGAAAGTGAAAATATGACCCACATAATGGGAGAAAATATTTACAAACTGTATATCTGATAAGGGACTTTTATCCAGACTATATAAAGAGCTCTTAACAACTCAATTAAAAAAAACCAAATAACCCAATTTTAAACATAGACAAAAGATCTAAATACACATTTCTCCAAGGAAGATATACAAATAGCCAATAAGCACATCAAGAGATACTTGACATCATTAGTCATCAGGGAAATACAAATCAAAGCCTCAATGAGATACCACTTCATATCCACTAGGATGGCTAAAATAAAAAGTCAGACAATAAAGTGTGTCGATGAGGATGTGGAGGAAGCAGAGCCTTTATACACTGCTAGTGGGAAAGAAAAATGGTGCATACACTTTTGAATGTGTCTGACAATTCCTCAAATGATTAAACACGAAGTTACCACATGACCTAACAATTCCACTCCTAGGTATATACTGAAGAGAAATGAAAACATATGTCCACACAAAAGCTTGTACACGAATGTTTAGAGTGGCGTTATTAATAATAGCCAAAACCTGGAAACAACCCAAGTGTCCATCAGCTGATGAATGGAAAAACAAAATGTGATATATCCATCAATGTAATATTATTCAGCCATGAAAGAGGGAGGAAGTACTGATACATACTGTAACATGGATTAACCTTAAAAACATTATGCTAATTGAAAGAAATCAGTCACAAAAGACTGGTTCTATTATTCCATCCATGTGAAATATTGAGAATAGGAAAATCTATAGAGGCAGAGAGGAGATTAGCGGTTTCTCATAAAGTCAAATACGCACTTACATGTTGCAGACCCGTGGGTGCATAAGTCTGGGGGAAGAAAATGGGGAGATGGAAGGGTGATAGCTAAATGGTATGGGGTTTCCTTGTGAGGTGATGAAAATATTCTAAAGTTGACTGTGGTGATGGTTGTACATATCTGTGGATACACTAAAACCCATTGAATTTTGTGCAATTTAAATTGGCAAATTATAGAGTATGTGAATTGTATCTCAATAAAGCTGTTGAAAAACAAAAAAACCTTGAGTGCCCTTTGTATTATGTATTTTCTCAATTGATAGATCCTTAAGTATACCCACCATCATATGAGGATCCGTGAAGTTTTTAAATATTAAAAGGGCTCTTTCCCTATGGAACACGCAAAAAATGATAAATTGGACTCTATCAAATTTAAAACATCTGCTCATCAAAAGATCCTTTAAAAATGAAAAGGCAAGCTACAGACTGAAAGAAAATATTTACCATACATGTATCTGACAAAAGACTTATACCCAAAATATATAAAGAATGCTTATAACTTAATATAAGAAGACAAACAACCCAATGAACAATGGGCAAAAAATGTGAATAGACAGTTCGCAAAGAAGATATGCAAATAGCCAGTAAACTCATGAAAAGATGCTCAACGTTACTAGTCACCAGAGAAATGCAAATGAAAACCACAATAAGAAACCACTGCACACTCACTAGTGTTGGTATGGATGGGGAGTAACCAGAACTCTCATATTCTGTTGGTGAGAATCTAAAATGCTACAACCTCTTCAGAAAATTTGGTGGTTCCTTATAAAGTTAAATATATACTTATCATATGTTGCAGGAATTCCACTGTCAGGCATTTATTCACGACATGAAAACATACGTTCACACAAAGACTTGTATATGAAAGTTCATAGCAGCTTTATTTATAATACTCAAAAAAAGAAAAAAAAAAGGAGGAAAAACCCAAAGCCCATCAGTAGATAAATGGATAAATAAATAAATGTGGTATATCCATTCAGTTGAAGGTACTCAGCAGTAAAAATCAAAGAGCTACTGTTGATTATGCAACAACGTGGATGAATCTCAAAAATATCAAGCTAAGTGAAAGAAGCCAGATACAGAAGAGTACATGCTATATAATTCTACTTGTATCAACTTCCAGAAAAGAGAAGTCTATTAAGTGACAAAAGTCAGACCATCTCTTGTCTGAGGCGAGGGGTGGAGGTGGGACCGACTGGGAAGGGGCACAAAGGAACTGTATGGGGTGATAGAAACGCTCTCTATCTTGATGTGGCAGTAGTTACATGAGTGCATTAATTGCCAAAACTTATTGAACTATGCATTTAAAATAGGTACATATAGGAGGAAGGGAGGGAGGACTAGGAGGAGCACAGAGGATTTGGGGGCAGTGAAACTACTCTGTGTGATACTATAATGGTGGGTACAGGCCATTGCACATTGGCCCAAACCTATAGAATTTACAACACCAAAAATGAACCCTAAAGTAAGCTGTGGACTTGGAGTGATAATGGTGTGTCAATGTAGGTTCATCGATTGTAGGAAATGTACCACTCTGGTGGGGGATACTGATAACGGGAGAGGCTATGCATGAATGGGGACAGGGGTTAATGAGAATCTGTACTTTTCACACAGTTTTGCTCTGAATTTAAAACTGCTTTGAAAATTAGTCTATTAAATTTTTTAATGGGTACATTTTATTGTATATAAAGTATACCTCAATAGAGTTGACTTCGAAAGCATTTTTCTTACTCAAAAATATAGACTTCCATTACCCTAGACCATGTGAAAATTAATAAAGGGAAACTTCATTTAAATGGGTTCAGGGGGCCAGCCCGGTGGTGCAGTGGTTAAGTTTGCACATTCCACTTCGGTGGCCCAGGCTTCGCTGGTTCAGATCCCGGGTGTGGACCTACACACCGGTTGTCAAGCTATGCTGTGGCAGGTGTCCCACATATAAAGTAAAGGATGATGGGCACAGATGTCAGCTCAGGGCCAGTCTTCCTCAGCAAAAAAGAGGAGGATTGGCAATAGATGTTAGCTGAGGGCTAATCTTCCTCAAAAAATAAAATAAAATAAATTAAATTAAATAATAAAATAAAATGGGTTTGGGAAGCCCTGTAGGGGGAGCTCACATTAATTAATTGCTGTCTGCAGATGCCAAACAGAAGAGAGGTACCTTGCATCTGGGGCAGGAAGAAGCTTACTCTAAGACTCCAGCAGCAGGAAGGAGGACCTTCTCCTTGCCCAGCAACACGCCCAGCCAATGAAAAATGCCACAACTCAGCCAATGAGAAACCGTCACCACCCTGAACTCCGGCTCTCCTCCAATAGACTTTCATTCAATGCAACCTCTCTCAACTTCCTCCTTTTTCTCTATAAAGTTCCTCTCCTTTGCTTGCTGGACTTGCCTATGGTTCAGCCAAAGCTTGCTTCTCCTGAGTTGCAATTCTCTGCCATTCCCAATAAACCCATTTTACTGGTAAAATAACTGGCTGTTGTTATTTTTGAGGACAACAACCAGAAGTCAACAAACTATGGCCCATGGGCAAAGCTAGCCCACTCTCTGCATATGTGTGGTCTTTGACCTAAGAATAGTTTTTTCGGTTTTAAATGGCTGAAAAATACCCAAAAAAGGAGCACAATTTCATTACATATAAAATTTACGTGTTCAAAAAATAAAGTTTTACTGGAACACAGCCACACCCATTGCTTTCTTACTACAAGTTGAGTTCGTTGAGTAGTTGCAAGACGCCATATGGCCCACAGAGCCTAAAATATTTACTGTCTGGCTCTTCCCAGAAAAGGCCTGCCGACCTCTGTCTAAACAATGATCTCTTCTCAGTAACACCATCCCTTCGCAGGCTACAAGGAAGCAAGGACTGTTCATGTTTGCACTTTTGAAACAAAAAAGAGGCAACATTTAATGAGAAAAGCAATGAAGCTAAGCCAGTAACAAAATTGATCTGCTGAGGGCTTGACTATTAGAAATTCTGAGTGTTTTCTAAGTTCTTTCACCTTTGTGAGAAATCGTGGTCAGGCTTCAAGTTGAGTTCCACAGACAAAACATTGTCCCTACCACTTACTGCAAAGTCAGCCTAATAGGGCAGCTGGCTGGCTAGGCCGGGGTGGGGACAGGACTGCAGAAGTTAATGCGATCCGTCTTAGGCCCTCCATTCCTGCCGTTTTCCTTTTCTTTTAGACGACTCTTCTCTCGACTCTCAGAGTACAGAAACATAATCCGCCACGAGTATCTTAACACAGTTCTTCTGGGTCAGCCCCTACCTTCAGAAGGTGCTCTGTCTTTCCCCATCTGCTCTGCGGTCCCATGGGCAGGGGTTTACCTTCGTTCCTCTTTTCCCTGTTCCACCCTCCCGTGTGCTCTCAGGGCCCAGCCTGCCCCAGGAGGCTTCAAAGGGCCAGAAAATCCTGTCAGGTCGCTATCTGATGCTTCACCTCCGCAGTATTTTTATTAAGGGAAACCATGTTAAATGGGCTTCCAGAGAAGTTTAAAGGGGAAAAATAATCAAAACACATAGCCTAAGAGGAGTCTGTAGAAACGAGAAGAGAGACCACTAACTTTACCTCTTTGATGTTTTCAGGCGATTACGAGTTCATCACCTACAACGGAGTTTGAGATCTTTTTTTTTCTGATGGTGACTTTCTCACTTCAGGGGCCACCTCTCTGTGCCAGGCCTAAGGGCACTGGTTCAGTTTTCCATTCCCTAGGAGCACGTCTGTAAATTTACCCAGTGTTACAGTCAGAGAAATGCTGCCTGCTGCAGCCAACAAAGTAAAAATCAAAAGCCTCTCCTCAGAAGTCTTCTTCTTAAGTAAACGACACATCTCCCACTTAGAACGTTTGGCCTCCTGTGAACCCACATGAGGAATAATTCAGTGAGGGGAGGGGATCACTTCCTTTGGCAAAGGAGGAGAAATGACAAAAGGCCAAACATCTTTGTACATATTCTGGTGAAAAGGTGACTTACTGCTGTATTTACCTAATAAAACCTTTCTCCAGGTGAACACACTGAGATGGAGTGTCTTATTTGCATGTCAGACCTGGGGCATTGAAAGCATAAGCCATTGTACATATACACCCCTTTTCAAAGATTCACAGGAAAGGAGGCCTTTAAGTAGAATGAAAACAAGCCCAAACTGCCAGGTTACTCTGAATAGTCTGTTACTGGTTAAAACTGTGACTTTGAACTCATGAGCTGCATGCAACTGCTCCTGCCATTTCTTTAGGGGCACATCTACCTCCCTCTGAGCACTGCATTTCCCATAAGAGAGAACGAGAGTGGGACCTGGGCGTGGTCCCTGGAAGCCCTCCCAGGAGGCTGGTCATCGGAGGGAAGTCCACCTCCGTCTCCTGACTTCAGGTCAAGCTATCCAGCGGGCGTGAAACATGGTCACGAAAGGTCCGATAAAAGAGGCACATAAATCATGGCCATCTTCTTGACTTTCTTCTAACACACTGAAGTGCAGGTGTTCCAGTAGGTCCTGTGCGTATCTCCATAGGAATTTGCTCACTTAAGAGGCTGCCTACAGCAAACTTTTTTGGCTGATGTCCCTTAGAGTCAAAATCACTTCAGGGCCTTGTGGTTCTCAGTCCTCCATCAGTTGGGACACACTCCAGGCTGCGTGTTAGTTTAAAGAGAGCTGGCATGGTAAAGCAGGGAGTGCCTTGGCCCAGAGTCAGAAAACCTGGACCACTGGAGCCCAGTGCCCTCACTGTGCAGTGTCCTACCCGTTTCACCTAGGCTTGGGAGGCCCAGCTGAAAGGGGGTGAAAACACTTCACAGGTGATCAAGTAAGAATGAGCCTGTGCAAACCTGTTAGGATGCAGAGTCAAAGTGGTGAGGGGGCAAACTTAGCTTTGGGCTCCCTCCTCTTGTTCTGTCTTTACCTCTAAGAATTACCCAGATTCACCTTCCTGATGCCTGTGCTGTCATCATCTCTCTCCTCCCTAATGCCAGTGATTTTTATTAAGCACGTCCTACCCCAGAGCTCTTGCCCATGAGGTACTAATGAGAGAGAGGGCTTTGGTGGGAAGTGCCTCCATTTCTGTAATGTGATCCATTAAAGATCTTCGACTCCGTGACTTAGAGGAGTGTGGGGATCTCAAGCAGCAGGGCAAAGCTGATGGGGAGACATTTGGGGGCACTCAATTCTCATGGCCTTTCAAAATCACATTACATAATTGACTGCCTAAGCTGTTCGGACTAGAAGTTATCCTGGCGCGGAGAAATGGTAACTCGTGTCTCTCGAGGGCTGGTTTGGGGCCTGGTGCTGTGGGAGGCCCCTTTGCAACTCCACTTCCTTTAATCAGGCAACTGACAACTTTCATTTAGTTAGAGGCAGAAACCGACCGTCAGAGTTGAGAAAGACTTTGGAAAATATGAGACCCTTTCCCACTTAGTTTACAGGTGGGATGGCTCTGCCCTCAGTGGTAGGGGCCTTTCCGCGCCACACAGTTGGGCTGGCTGTGGCAGAGCTCAGCAGAAGCTGGGCTGCACACATAGGAGGAGCCCTTCCTCCATTCCAAAGCTAACTCTCTCCCATGCTGTCATCCCATCGCAGGCCTAGGCTGGGCAAGACTTGGTGTCATTTATTTCTGAAGACCAGCTCTGCCACCGCGCCCCTTCAAAAGCACTGGTAAAGCAAAGCTGACTAGATGGTGAATTTTATCAAATATTCCTGTTCATCAAAAGCCTACACCTGTAGATCTCCATGTGGGGATTCTCAAAAACAGTTTCCCAACATGAAACAATTCATCAAACAGTGAGGAGCTGCTTTTTTGGAGGGGGGACATGTCCACATGAATTGGTAAGGCATGCATTTATGGTGTACATGTTCACTGAAAGTGTCACATGGGGTTGGAACTGCTTTTGCTTTTCATTTCTGATGCTTGAACCCAGGGTTTCTCGTCACCTTTCGCATTAAGTTCTTGGGGCAGAAATATGGGGACATGACCGGCTGTGATTAGGTAGGTCGATCCAGGCTTGTCAGTACCTCCTCCGTCTGGCTTACCACTGAAAATCCACTGACCCCTTTCCAGACCAACTTAGAAAAGGGTGAGTATGGCAGCTTTATTCATGATTGCCAAAATTTGGAAGCAACCAAGATGTCCTTCAGTCAGTGAATGGATAAATAAACTGTGGTCCATCCAGACAATGAAATATTCAGCACGAAAATAGCTATCAAGCTATGGAAAGACATGGAGGAAACTTAAATGGATATTACTAAATGAAAGAAGCCAATCTGAAAAGGCTACTAAGATTCTGGTCCCCTGTTCCAGTATGGAGGACTTTTTCTCCACACCATCAAGCAATTCTGATACCAGCTGAGTGTCCTATAATTCAACTCAATTCTGACATCTACCTGGAGAAAGCATCAGATTCCTCAGATTAAGGGCTCATTCCACAAGACTACCTTCCACTTCAGATGCTGATCGCAAGTCCAGGTTGTTACCTGTGCTTCTGAGCAACTGGCTATAAATCAGACGTGGGGGTTCCCATGACCCCTTGTTGGGTTGGATTAATTTGCTATAGCGGTTCACGGGACTCAGGAAACCTGTTTACTCACTAGATTGCCGGTTTATTACAAAAGATATTATTAAAGGATACGAATCAACGGCCGGATGAAGAGATACACAGGGCGAGGTCCTGAACAAAAGAGCTTCTGTTTTGGGCCCATCACAGTGGCACGTGGAAGCATTCTGGATCACCAACCTGGAAGCTTTCCTAATCCCTTCCTTTTGGGTTTTTATGGAGGCTTCAATACATAGGCATGATTGATTAAATCGTTGGCTCTTGGTGACTGATTCAACTTCTGGGCCCTCTCCCTTCCCCAGAAATCAGGGAGTGGGACTAAAATTTCCAACCTTGTATTCCAGGTTGGTTCCCTGGCAATCAGCCCCATCCTTAAGTGCTGGAGCTCGCTTTCCAGAAGTGACCTCATTAACACAACAAAAAGACACCTTTACTATTCGGATATCTTGGAAAATTCCAAGGGTTTTAGGAGCTCTGTGCCAGAAATGAGATGAAGGCCAAATATATATTTCTTATTATAAATTACATATCACAGCTACATATTGTATGACTCCAACTGTATGACATCCCAGAAAAGGCAAAACTACGAAGACAGTAAAAAGATCAGCGGTTGCCAGGGATTGACGGGGAGGGAGAGATGAAGACGCAGAGCGCAGAGGATTTTTAGTTCAGTGAAACGACTCTGCATGGTTCTATCCAGGTGGTCACAGGTCATTATGCATTTAGCCAAACCTATAGAACATACAGCACCAAGAGTGAACTCAACTGTAAACTGTGGACTTGCAGTGATTATAATGTGTCAATGAAGGTTCACCAATTGCAACCACAGTGCTCCTCTGGCGGGGAAGTCAATAGTCGGGGAAGCTGTGCATAGGGAGGGTGTCTATGAAAAATCTCTGTACTTTCCACTCAATTTTGCTGTGAACCTAAAACTGCTATTAAAAAAGTAGTCTATTTCTAAAAGTGGTGAGAAGGGATCATTTGTGTACTTAGTCTGGACTGCCTCCCCTAAACCCACACTCCTTTCTCCTTCCTTTCTTCCCCATATCCAATTCCCACAGCTGCCTAGGGCACAAGATCATGCTGTCTTTTGTCTTCTGTTTGTCTTTTGCTGTCTTATGGTGTTAGGACTTAACATGTAACTCTGCACATTTTTAAGGCATTTTAGGAACATTTTTTAAAGAGCAGCTTGACGAAGGCAGTGCCAAACCAAAGGAATGAATCTTGAGTGTGGAATGTCAGGCATCGATGGAGGAGACATTCTGAGGACAATGGTGGGGAGGAGCTTCCCTGCTGCCCTTTAAGTCACTCCTGCTGCCACTAGAAGATAAACTGATGGCCTCCTGGCCGCTGCTGTCCCACTCAAATTCAAGCACCATTTATTGAATGCCTATTGCGTGATGGGCACTGTAAGAGCACTTTCCAGTATCCTCCTTGGCTTAATTAGAAATAGACATTTTAATTTAAATTTTACAGGCAGAGAGATCAAATAACTTGCCCAAAGTCACCTACTGAAAAAAATGGAAAAACCACAATAGGTCATGAAGTCAACAGACCAGTTTTTGAATGATATTTCCGGGATACTGTTTCCACCATATTCTGTTCCACTATACAGAGCCCTAATTTCCAGGGATAGAAACTAGGTGCTGAGGTATTGGTTGTGATGGCCATTGTCAAAGGCTAAGTCGTATGTAGTTGGAGCCTTTAATACAGAAAATTGGGGCTCTTAATACTGAAAATTCTGAGTTGATAGTAGTGCCTCAAATAAAAGGAAATTAACTCGTTTCCCACATCTGCAGGCCAAACAGAGCTTCAGGCATAGTCAATAAACTCAGAAACACAGCCATCTCTCAGAGTCTCAAGAAAAGTAGCAAACCCTGATGGGACTCACATTCAGTCAATCAGCACACACTTTCTGGGTGTCTATTACGTGCTTACCAGAGATCTGGGTACGGGGAGAGATGTAACAAGCCTAAGACCCAGTTCCTGTGTACAGCTGGGTTAAAGAGCAAAACCTATGCTTAAAGAGATAACTAGAAGATACAGTGGAATACAGTAGGTGCTAAAATTAGGGGAGCAGAACATAAACAGCAAAGGGGTCCAAAAGAAACACAACCGACTTAAAGTTGAAGCAATTAGGAGAGTCTTCAGGGAGATATTTTGGCTGGATTATAAGCAGATAAAAGGAGAGGATTCAAAAAAAGTCTGTTGGGAGGCTGTTGCAATGATCTCAGCTTGAGACAGTGAGAGCTGGAAGAGGGAATGTGATAAAAGAAGGAAAGAAGAGTTGCCGGTGAAAAATCCACAAAATTTACTAACTCATTGGACGTGGCCAATGGGGCAAGAGGCTCTAGAATCAAAAGTAGCCCCAGAGTTTCTCCTGAAACAAAGGGGAAGTCAGGAAGAAGATCCGGAAGGTTGATTTGGGATGGCTTGAGTTGGAAGTGGTGTTGGAATGTCCTAGATGTCTAGTGGGCAGTTAGAGGATTCTAGTCTAGAGGAAGGCTGGAGCCAGAGTTGAAGATCTTGGTGTCCTGCACCTAGAGACATGGGAAGAGATAATGCTGTAGAGGAATGAAGCACTCTTAACTATTTTCAAGATAGTTTCGAGAATATTTCAAGAAGATTTTCAAGATGTATCCTTGTGTTCTGAGCTTTGTGTTTAATACTTGGGAAGAATCATTTGATTTAATCATCACAACTTCGTTAGGTAGACAGAGTGCCCTAGTACCATTACTACTCATATTTTTGTACATAGAGAAACTGTCTTAGAGAGTTTTTACAATTTTCCCAATATAACTCAGCAGATAAGCAAGTGGTGGAACCAGAATTAGAAACCAATGTCTCTGACTCCAAACTTATAAATGTAAGAGAAGGTGAGCTGGCTGACTGGTGACAACCAAGGAAACGAGAGAGGTAGGTCAGATTGTCTCCCTCAGCTGCAAGCTTTGGGAGGCTTCCAAGGCCAGAGGATGGGGAGGGTGGGGAGGGCAGAGTCTTCCAGCACCTGGGCTAGATCACTCCCCCACAACCCCCTATCCCCCTACCCCCAGCCAAGCTGAGCACTAGCAAGGCTTCTTTTGTTAAGAATGCATGTCCAAGCAAGAAGGTTGGACCCACTGAATCAGGGTCATCTTGATCCCCTCTGTTTATCCTCTCTCTTATCCACTTCCTGAGCAAATTTGCTTAGCTTACCCCATCCAGCCCGACGCACTTTGGCACCAGTCAACCTCCATCCCCCATCCCTAGATGCTTCCTTCCTATTCTCCAGATTGGCTCTGCTGAGGAACCAGGCTTGTGGTTTCTGTTCTGAATCTTGTTCTTCTTCTGTGAGTAAACCGAGGCAGCAGAGTTTGACCTGGGAATCGACAAGATAGGTCAAGATCCAGCCAAGCCTAGCAAAATTGTGAGGTGGGGAAAATGTGTCTTTCTTCATCTCCCCGTTTTGCTTTTGTCCCATGTTACCTCAGGTTCATGCTTTTGATCCAGCTTATTCTGGGGAGAGGGGTGTTTCAGGTTCCTACACCCACTTCTTCCTTTATAATCCCTTCAGTAAAACTCTCCCTCAGGAAAAGACACGATAGACTCATTTACTTTAACTCCTAAAAATGACTGACAATGGCTTTATCTATTAGCTCTACCAGGCAACTTAACTCCACACAAAGCTATCTGATTTGTGCCAAAGGAATAAAGCTCTAATTATAAACATCTGAAAACCAAGTCAAGGAGGAATATTAAAGAAGGAAAATCAGGCAGCTTTCAAATTGTTGTGTCTATGAATAGATAGTTTCTACTTATTAGACCCCTACAGCAATTTCAAATTTTTGGTTTAGAAAAAAATAACACACTGAAGTTTTAAAAATCTAATCATCTATCACTTCAGTCAACACAAAGTTTTATCATGTGAGCAATTTATATCCACTGAAAGATATTAAGCAGAGAGCTGACTCAGTGAAAGCAGTGTTTTGAGAATACTCTGCCAGAAAAATGGTCCCTGACTTCAACTGACTTATCACTTAGTTAGGAAGAGAAGACTGACGTGGAAAATAATTAGCACACAGAAAGTATGCTGGAGGCATTAAGTATAACAGACGTTCGAACGAGAGAGAAATCTCAGAGTCTGCAGTGGGACTTCACGTGGGCAGCGGGACCTTAGCTGCCCCTTCTCAATGGGCCTCCTCACAGGCCGCCTTTCTGAACATAACTAAAAGGGCTTGATAAAATACTTTAACACCGTTTCCTATAAATTTGTAGTGTGTTGTGCTAAGTGAAAAAGGCCAGACTCAGAAGGCTACATCTTATATGATTCCATTTGTACGACATTCTGGAAACAGCAAAAATATAGGGACAGAATACAGCTGAGTGAGTGCTAGGGCATGGGGCCGGGGGGGGGGCTGACTACAGAGGGCAGCACGAGGGAATTTTGGAGGGTGCTGGACTGTTCTTCATCCTCATTGTGGTGGATTCTCCTAGGGATGGAAAACTTAATGATTTAAAGTGAAAATTTAATAAAAGAGCTTACAGCATATTAAAAGCAGCTGAAGAGAGATTTAGGGAACTTAGATCTTAAAAATTATCCCAATGCATCACACACAGATAAAGGGATAGAAGATACAAAAGAGAGATTAAAGGACATGGAGGACAAAGGCATGAAGATTTAACAGGTGTAGAATCAGAGTCCCAACGAAGGGGAGATGACTGGGGAGAGACGACATTGGAAGGAATACATTCTGAGGATTTTGCAGAACTTATAAAAAGACCCTAGTCCAAAGGATTCAGGAAGCAAAAAGAAAAAAGAAAGAAAAAGAAATTTATTCCTAAATGCAACAGGAGGAAACTGCAGAATACCAAAGACAAACAGAAAATCACAAAGACAGCCAGAAAGAAAATACAATAGAAAGCAGATTTCTATGGTCTGAATGCTCGAGCTCCAAAATTTATGTGTTGAAGCCTCCTGCACAATGTGATGGTATTAGGAGGTGGGGTCTTTGGAAGGTGATTAGGTAACGAGGGCAGAGTGGCCATGATGGGATTAGTGCCCTTATGAAAGAGACCCTAGACAACTCCTTTATCCAATCCATCACGTGAGGACACAGCGAGAAGGCGCCATCCCTGAACCAGGAAGCACCTCGCAGCAAACACTGACTCTGCTGGCACGGTGGTCGTGAACTTCCAAGTCTCCAGAACTATAAGACATAAATTTCTGTTGTTTAAGCCCCCTAATCCAGGGTATTTTGTTATACCCCCTTGAATGGACTAAGACACAGACTAATTTTAAAGGAATAACAATAAAGGTGACAGTTGATTTCCCTACAAAAATAACATGAGCCAAAAAGCCAATGAAGTAATATCTTTAATATGCTAAGGGGAAAACAACACTTTCTTAGTAAACAAAATACTACAGAGTGTAATTCAAGAAGAAAGAGATCCCAGATAGAAGTTCCAAGATGACATCAGAATGATGATCAAAGAAAGCAATACGTGAGTAAGTCTAAAAATGAATAAAACAATACTAATAATGGCAGTGGGCTTTAAACAAAGTGGTAAAATAGAGACAATAACAGATTACAAATCTGTTACAGATTACAAAGCCTTGCCAGAGAAGAAGGCGTCAATATATATTATTACTGAAATTGATTCAGTAGCAAGATGGTGATTCTAAACTTGTCTGTAGCTGATTTAATCGTCTCCAAATATACAGCAAAAATGTACAGAACCACAAGGAGTCAAAGCAAATCAACTATGATATGGGTACATCAGCACACATCAGTAGACAGAAAGAGCAGACAAAAAGTAATTAGGAAGGTATCGAACTCTTGAATAACAAAATTAATGAACTTGATCTACTGGACAAAAGCAGGACACTGCAACCCACAGCTGCAGAAGACACATTCATTTCAAGCACATGTGGAGTGTTTATGAACACTGACTACACACAGGCTGTAATGGTTAATTGCATACGTCAACTTGACTGGGCCGTGGGATGCCCAGATATTTAGTCAAATACTATTCTAGGTGTGTCTGCAAGGGCGTTTCTGGATGAGACGAACATTTGACTCAGTGGACCGAGTAAAGTAGATTGCCCTCCCTGATGTGGGTGGGCCTCATCCGATCAGTTGAAGGCCTGATTAGAACAAAAAGGCTGACCCTCCCCCAAGTAAGGGAGAACTCTTCCTGACTAACAGCCTTCAAACTGAGACACTAGCTTTTTTCCTGTCTTTAGATTTGGACTGAATCATTGGCTCTTCCTGGATCTCAATCCTGTTGGCCTTTGGACTGAAACTACACCATGAGCTCTTCTGGTTTTCGGGCCTTTGGGCTCAGACTGGAATTAAACCATTGGCTCTTCTCGGTCTCCAGCTTGCAACTCACCCTGCAGATCTTGGCACTTGTCAGCCTCTATAACTGTGTGAGCCTTCCCTTCTAATCAACCTCTCTCTATATATCTATATCTATATATGTATAGCAAAAATGTACATGAGTGCATACAAATGTGTGTGTGTATATATATATATATATGTATATGTATATGTATATGTAAGTCCCGACAAATAAGGTAAGTCTCAACAAATTTGAAGAGATTTGCATCTTTGGCGATAGTCTAATTAAGTGGGGGGAAAAGCCACAGACTGGGTCACTCAAACAACAAAAACCTATTTCCTCACAGTTCTGGAGACTGGAAAGTCCAAGACACAGGTACGGCAGCGTTCCGTCTCTGGTGTGGCGTCCCAGCTTGCAGAAGGTCCCTTCTCACTGTGTCCTCACATGGCTGGGGGTGAGGTGAGGAGGGGCGCTTCCTCTGGCATCTTCTTATAAGGACATGACTCCTATCAGATCAGAGCCCTACACTTACGACTTCATTTAACCTTAATTACCTCTTTACAGGTCTTTTCTCCAAATACGGTCACACTGGGGCTTCAACATAGGAATTTGGAGGAGATAATTCAGTCCATAGCAAGAGCTGAACAATAACAAAATATTAAATATCAAAACTTATGAGTGTAGCTATTGACTGATATTTGAAGAGAAGTGTATAGCTATAGCTTTTAAAGTAAATATCAGGAAAGAGAAAAGGCTGCAATTGATTATCTAAGAATCCATCTCTAGTCTAGAATAGAGAAGAAGTAAAACAAAATACATACAAAGGAAGTAGAAGAAAGACATAATGATGATAAAAATTAATGAATACAAACATGCAACAGAGAAGACCAACAATACTAAAAGTTGCTTCTTTGGAAAAGCTAATAAAATTGAGAAACCACTGGAAAGACTGACCACTAAAAAAGAAAGAAAGAAAAAAACCTCAAAAACGAGTATTAGGGAACAGAAGAAAGGTGTAGCTGCAGAGTCTAAAAAGATATTAAGAGAATATTATAAACAAATTAATTACTACTTAATTATACTTAATCAATTATACCATCCACACAAAAACCTACACACAGTTGATAATTTACAGCAGCTTTATTGATAATTGCCCAGACTCGGAAGCAACCAAGGTGTCCTTCAGTAGGCGAATGGATAAATAAACTGTGGTAGAACCAGATAATGGAATATTATTCAGCACTAAAAAGAAATGAATTATTAACTCTCTAAAAGACAGGGAGGAGCCTTACATGCATATTACTAATTCAAACAAGTTAATATAAAAAGACCGCATATGATATGGAAAACAATTTGACGTTGTTAGTAAAGCTTAAGATGTACAAACCATGTGACTCAGCAGTTCCACCCCCAGATCTGCACCCTAGAGAAACTCTTGCACAGATGCCCCAGGGACCCCCAGGGAGAGATAGGAATGAATGGCACAGTGGCACTTCCGTAATAGCAACAAAGTAGAAATAACACAAATCTTCATCAACAAGATTACTATTAAAACATTGCAGCAATTTCTTAAAATGAAATACTTTACAGCGAAGAAATAAGTGGACTACAGTTTACATGCCGCAGCAAGGTTGAACTTTAAGAACACAATGTTAAGCAAGAAGATCAAGTCAAGAGTGAAATAGTAGTTGCCGGGGGCTGGGGGAGGGGAAATGGGGAGTTGCTAGTCAATGGGCCACATTTCAGTTATGCAAGATGCATAAGCTCCAGAGATGCACATTGTGCCTGTGGTCAACAGTGCTGTATTGTACACTTAAAAATCCATGTTAAGAGGGTATATCTCATGTTAAGTGTTCTTAGCACAATGAGAAAAAAAGTAGAGAAATTAACGTTAATTAAAAAAATAAAAAGTCAAAAAAGAATGCATACAGTATCACGTAATGATATACAGTATCATGTGTGATTACATATCCATCAAACGATCATAAATCTGAACAATGTATTGTTTCAGGATGCTAACATATTTGGTACAACAATGGAGACAAGCAAAGGAATGATATAAAAATACAGGGTTCTCTTCTGAGTGTAAGAAAATAGGCTATGATTCAGGGAGCTGTAGAGGAGAACTTCAAAGTAACAGTTATGTAATTTTTGTTAAACTGGAAGGTGGATACACTCATATTGGTATCTATTTATATCTGTATATTATTTTGCATCTACTTTATGTTCAATTACAAGAATTTAAAAATAAGTAATCATTCATTAGACAAATATACACTGAGTCACTGCTGTATTTCAGGCACTGTTCTAGATGCTTAGGCTACATCGGTCAATAACACAGTTCCTCCTTGCTCACCTACTAGTTGGGGGGCAGTGGTGGTAGTGATGCACATAAACAATCAACTTGATAAATAAATAAACCCTATAGTTTGCTTGAAGATGATAAGTGCTACGAAAAGGAAAAAGAAAATGTTGAGCAAGATGAATGAGAATGTTGGGGTGGGATGGGCAGATCTTGGAGAACAGTAATCCAGGTAAAGGAAGAACCAAATGAAGGCAAGAGAGGAAGAGCTCAGAGGCTCCTGTGGCTGAAGTAGAGTGACAAAGGGGAAAAATAGTAGAGCATGTCATCAGGGAGGTCCTGGATGGCGCTGTGCAGGGATGGTGGATGGCTAGAGGTTATGTAAGGGTTTTGAGCAAAAGAGTGATGTACTAGTCTCCCATTGCTGCTGTAACAAATTACCACAAACTTAGCGGCTTAAAATACTCATATTTATTATCTCACAGTTCTGGGGTGCAGAAGTCTTGTAACCTCCAAAATTAGCATCTCTCAGATAAAGTCAAGCTGTCAGAGTTAGCTCTTTTTGGACGCTGGAGGGGAGAATTTGTTTCTTTGCCCTTTTCGGCTTCTAGAGGCAGTCCTCATTCCTTGGCTCCTTCCTGCCTCTTCAAAGCCAGCAGTGTAGCATCTTCAAACTTTCTCTACTTCCATCATCAGATTCCAAATCTACTGCCTCCCTCTTATAGGGACCCAGTGATTACACCCGGATAGTCTCCTCGTCTCAGCTCCCTTACTCACATCTGCAAAGTTTCTTTCAACATATAAATTAGTTTCCAGATTTCAGGGATGAGGCTGTGGACATCTCTCGGAAGGCATTATTCAGCCCTCAACAAGCAATAAGATTGAATGTATTTTTTTAAGTGATCTTGAAAGGGCAAATGTAAGCAATTAGGAAGTTATTCCAATCACCCAGCTGAGAGCTGATGGTGGCTTACACCAGAAGAGGGTAGATGCCGAATATATTTCCAATATGGTGCCAATGTTATTTCATAATTGATAGGATGTGGGATGTGAGAGAATGGGACAAGTCAACGATGAATCCAAGGTTTTTCACTTGAGCAACCAGAAAGCTCAAATTGTCATCAATTAGATGGAGAAGACCACAGACTGAGTACATTTTGGGGGGAAGATCAATTCAGTGTGTACACTGAGGGAGACTACAAAAAATAGGCACAATTTCCTCTTATCCTAAGACACATGTCTCTTTGCGATGCGACTCTGCCGCTCCTGCTATCGAGAGGTGAAGGCTACTGCACCGTCCTTTGAATCTGGAAGGCTTTGTGACCTGCCGTGACCGACAGAATGTGGCAGGGGTGACGCCATGTGATTTCCAAGCCTAAGCCTCGAGAGGCCTTGCAGCTGCTTCCTCCCACCCCCGGCGAAGTCCCCTGCGACCGCCTGTGAGGGAGCCTGGTCTGGCCTGTGTGAGGAGGAGACACCAAGTGGAGCAGAGACAGTCATCCCAGCGAGGCCACAGCCAGCGCCAACCACCAGCCTGTTTTTGCAGCACCCAGGAGCTAACCACGGCTTTTATATTTTTAAAGGGTTGTTGAAAGAGGTGGGGGAGGAGGAGAGATGCGAAGAGTGAAGAAAATGAGGCTTACCTGAAGTGAAAAATTTAAGGGGGGGGCCAAAAAACTTTGTAATGAAGACAAGATTTTAATGCAACATATAAAAGATCAAATGGCAAACTATGGCCTGCAAACGAGCCGCCTGTGTTTGTAACGTTTTATTGGAACCGGGGTCAGGATTAGAATGAGACAGGATCACGTGAGTGCAGGATTGCATCTTGTCTTTGTATAAAATTTTGATATTTTGCTCATCATAGATTTTTTCGCATTAATGTAGATTTGTACAAAATATTGCATTAAAATGTTATTTATCCTGATGCCTGAGCATTTTGGTGCCCTGTAAATTTTGTGCCCCAAAGCAGACGCCTCACCTGCCTTATCCCAGTCCCCACCCCCCACTCCCAAACACTGGCACTCTGGCCTTTACAGAAGTTCGCTGAGCTCTCTCTATTGCCTGAATTCCGTTCTTCTCGAAGGCTTGCTCCTTACAGCTCACTACCTTTGCTTCTAGCTGATAGATCTAATTTTAGAAGTGCTGCACAGGTACCCTCCTGGGGTCTCTTTTTGTTGAGCTCCTGAAAAGAGACACCATCTCTTGGATTCCATATTGTCTTCTGAACAGAAATTATCTCAGAAAGTCCTCTTATGTCTAGAAACGATTTTAATTTTGCTCCTGCATTTACTGGTAGTTTGACTAGGTGTAGAATTCTAAGAACAAACTTATCATCCCCCCAAACTTTGAATTTCTTGGCCCACTGTCTTCCAGCATCTATTATTGCTGATAATAAATCGTGGAGAAGAATGCTGATGCCAGTCTGATTTGTCGCTCTTTGTTTTCTCACGATGAGCTGTCACCATTTTTCCTTTATCCTTTGTGCTCTGTCTGAGACCACCCAGTGATGCATCAGGTGAGAGTCTCCTGTCACATGTTATGCTCAGCTCCGGGCAGCCTCTTGCATTTCAAAGGCTCATATTTCATTTTTGCTCTGTAAATTTTTCTTCTCTTAATAATTTGTGTCCTTCCCTCTATTTTCTAATTACTTTCTCAAATTTCTATTAATCTGATGTTGAACATTCTGACTTCATACCCTATCCTTTTTTCCGTCTCTTTCCACTGATATTTTAATTTCTGAAACCATGTTTTTTAACTCCCAAGAGCATATTCTTGTTCTAATTTTTCCATTTTTCATGGCACATTTTATGGCCGTATTTTATAGACACACACCATGATTTAATCACTGATATTTCCAAGATTCTACTTGATGTAAAGTTTCTACATCAATTTCTATTTGATGGATTTTTTGGTAAGACTTTATAGTGCGTATTCACGACCAACAGCTAAACGCAGGTGTAGTTTTGTGAGATACGTATTCTAAATTTTGAAGCAGCAATTTCTTTTAGATGGGAATCTATTTCTATCCTCCTATTTGGGCCAGGCATTGCACAATCTCAAAATGATTAGTTCAGTTGGAGGCATTTTCTGGGCCAGAACCAAAGTTCTCAATAATTCTATACTCATCTCTTTTTATTCTCTTCTTCCCTCCCTATTCCAATCTCTCTTCTAGAGAGTTCTTATCTGCCATGCCTGTCACTGCAAAGGCAGCTGCTCTCCCCGCTCCCCGTTTTGATGATCGTGGACCTACCTGGGGGGAGAGAGGAAGGGAGCCTCCATGTTTCACCCCAGGAGGGAAAGACCATGTAAAATAAGAATGAGGAAAAGTGGTTTTGGTCCTGGTTCTGTCCACTTCTCTGCCTTTACACAGGAAAGATAGCCCCTTGCTACTTGAAGCGTGGCCCTGATAAGAAGCCCAGGCATTCTCCAGGAACTTGCTAGAAATGCAGACTCAGGCCCCAACCCAGACTTAACGCGTCAGAACCTGCATTTTAACAAGACCTGCACGTGAGCTGTGTGCGAATTAAAATGGGGCAGCACTGATGGAGCCTGTCTGAGCCTAAATATTCTGCAAAATGAAGTTTCAATCCCCACATGGTCTTATTGCTCTAAAATCCCACAGATTTATGAATGAGAAGAAGAGAAGAGAGGGCCTCTTTTCCAGAAGGAGTCAGCAAATGTTTTTGACGCTTCGTCTTGCAATTAGTTCCTGTGAGTGAAGCCCTGAGGTGTCTTGTGGAGGTGTCGGAGGATGGCAAAAGCTGTCCACACGTGAATGTGGGGACAGGGTTAGTCAGAGAATGTCCTCTAAGAGCTGAGTGACACTGGCTCAGCTGCTGCCAGGCATGCCCGGAGCCATGTGGGGTCTCCGAATGCCACTTTCATCCTGGATGCTGTCTTTGGAGTTGTTACATCTGAAAGGCCAAGAGTCCTTGGAAACTCTGTCAAGAAATGACAGGCACTCTCTGAAGATCTGAGAAGGGCTATGTCAGAAGAAAATAAATGGGATTCTAATTAGAAGTAGCGCCACAAAGAAGCACCAAGATTCGGCTGTGACTTTACCTTCAGGAAGGCGTTTGTCCCTCTTGCTTCTGCTCTCCAGCTCTTTCAACTGGTCCTGAGAGACACATTTACTTCTGAAGCGCCCGTGGGGGACAGGAAGATCCCCTCAGTGACGCATCCACACAGGGTGGTTGCCGTTCTGAGAGGTCATGCCAAGATGTGTAACCACCAGCAACTCCCAGGGATGGCCCATCAGGGCCAGAAAAAGGGCTGACCATGCAAGGAGCTAAAGCTGAGGGACTCTCCTGGGCAGTAGCAGATCAACCCTCTCTTTTGGGTTCCTGACCCACCAGATTACATTATGCATCACATCTGCAATTACTAAGTAACTGTGACTGCTATTTTTTAAAATAACGTCTAAACCTACCATGACTCACAGGCATATGAGTTCTGATACACATGTTGAAAACTTCAATCGGCCACAATCCTGCCTTAGATAACCTTGTGGGAGATGAAACCACCATGTCCACGGGACATTGGTTAAAGGGATGTGGGGTGGAAGAGTAGATCCAGCCTGGAAGACCAGGCTTGGGTTCAGGATTAGCTCTGATACGAACCCTAGACTGGTTAACCTCCGGGACCTCATCTGTAGATGTGAAAACCAACCTGGATGACTCTTCTACATGCTAGAATTCTTAACAAATCCACTTTATACTCACATCTCCTGTATTGTCTTGTGTTTTCTTTCTTTTGTGAGTGTCTTGATTCCACCAATCATTTGAAACCACGTTGTGGGCACAGATCATGTGTGTTACTCCTTTTATATACCCACTGAGGCCCAACCAGAGCTGTGGTATGATGGGGCCAATAAGTGCTTTGCAGAACAAACGTGTGAATGACTGGCCTTGAACCTGTCTAAACTCTACCTCATTGTTGCCAGACAAAAATAAAATGCTTTCTCCAGCTCTATACAGCCTGGGAAATGGGATAGACTTTGCTTTAAGAAAACCATTTGCACCAAAAATCTTACAAACATTGGCAGCTGTCAAAGATTTTTTGTCTTATAAATGGGGTTTGTATCAGTCAGCAGCCCGGCAGGAAGCATGTGGCCCTCTCAGAATGGGTAATTTGAGTTTAGCAAGGAAACTCTTTACAAAGGTGGGCAGGGTTTAGGAAAAGCCGGAAGCGAGGATGCAGTAGTAGCTTGCATTGAGCAGGAGCAGCCAGGACAGCCCTGCCAAGCAGACGCTTAAAGGGCAGTGGAGCGAGCAGGTGCTGGAACCACCCAGGAGAGCTGGGTGCAGAGGCTGCTGCCGGGGGTGGGGGGGAGGGGGGAGGGGGGACAGGGGACAGGGACGATGGGACAACAGGGACAACAACACAACAATGACGACGACACCCTCAGGAGAGGGGCGGGCACCACAACCTCCTCTCCCTCCAGCCTCGAGATGCACAATTACGCCAGCAAAACTTCTTTCAGTAACAACCCTCTTGCCTCCCAAGGCCCCAGTGAAAGGTCAGAAAATATATTGTTGAAGATCAATGACAGTGTCAGAAAGACTCTTTAACAAGTGAGAGTGTGTGATCAGAGAAAGCAAAGCAAGGAAGTCACAGACCAAACCACCGGAAAAAAGCAACTTTCCAAGAGCGTCTCAGGGAAGCTGCAGGCTTGGGGCAAATAGGAGAAATGGTGAGCCCCTGGGCAGTTTTGAAAGGGAATTAATGCTTTTCTTGATTTCAGCTGACCCAAAAACTTCTTGCTTTTGGCTCACAGGTTCCTCGTGATATATTCCCAGTATTTCCATCAAGGACATGCATTGTCTTCCCAGAGCTCTGCTCCCCTTTGATTAGCCCATCTAGCTCTGGAGCTCCTTCTGGAATGATTCAGCTCTTCCCATCCCCACACTCACTTCCTCCTCCCAGGGTGCCCTTCACGCCCAGGACGCAGCTGCAGTCTAAGCACCGTGAGCTACACGCCAGCACTGGGGGCTCCTCAGTGCAGGTCGGAGAGAGTGAGGGAGCAGCAGTTTTTATTTAAACGGGCTCCAGTCTGTCCCACCACAGCAGACGGTGGCGGGGGTTGAGGGGAGTGGGGCGGGCAAGAGGATGAAGAGGGAAATACTCAAGTGCAACACACTAGGCCTCTGATCTAGGCCTTCCCCATCTTGCCCACGTCGCCTACACACACCCTGAAGAAAAGCCTGCTGACTATACGTCCCACCAGCCACACATCCGCAGGGAACACAGACACCATAGCGCTGAACGCAACCCACCCAGCTGTTCACACGCCAGGCTCTAGCTTGCTTTTCATCCCATGTTTGAACCGTAACCTGTAGGATATTGGAAAATTTTCCATATTAGTACGTAGAGAAGCTTCCTTATTCTCTGTTTCGGTTTGTTTGTTTCCAGCTAGATATTATTTCATAGGACTGATGTACTATAATTTATTTGAACAATTCCTTATTGGTAGCTCATTTAGGTTGTCTTATCCAACTGTTTCATCTTTGCTAATCTCACAGGTGATAAAGGATAACACAGACTAGTTTTATTTTGCAATTATCTTATTGTGAATGAAGCTGAACATATTTTCACGTGTCGAAGAGCTATTCATATTTTCCTCTCTGTGAGCAGTCCATTCATATCTTTTCCTGATTTTTTCCATTGGGTTGTTGGTCTTTTATTACTGATAGAAACCCAACATCTAAATTTGGGGGCTAAAAAGCAATGGAATTAAAACTTGTTAAAGCCCACAACTCATTGTTTCTGAACTAACACACAGTGTAATTTTATCGTTTGATTACAAATTAATGTCACTGGACTTTTTTTAACTTCAAAATTTAGCTTAACAGAAAAGAAAACACATTGCTAAAGCCAGAAAACTTCACAGACTCTCACAGTGTGAAAAGGAGCGGGGTCTTCCACGTTACTGACTTCTGTGGCTTCACTGTCCAGATGTAACCGAGAGGAATCAAGGCGAGCAGCCCTAGTTAGTGCAACTGAAACCTCCTCATCACCGGCCCAGGGACCTTTGTGTTCTACTGTGTTGCACCTTTTAATCTGCTCCTTAGAGAAGCCAGAATTTTTTGTCTTTGGCCAAAAGTTTCTTTTCAGGAGATTTGTGAACGGCCAGCATCGACCCTTTGAAGAAAGCCCAGGACAGTTGAGCTCAGTTTCACTGGGGGGCTTCTCCTGGCTGGTTCCATCGCTCTCCCAGCCTCGACCTCAAGCTCCTATAAAGGAAAGCATTTGGCAGCACTGGGTGGACAAACAAGTATTTTGGATTTCTCCCCAGTGATAGGACAGAACAAGGCAGCTGGGGCAGAGGTGTGGCTTGAACCTGTCAGCGTCCAGCACTGCGCTGAAGCCTGCCGTCCAAGGTAAACAGCGCTTAGTGAAATTCCAGGGCCTGGGCTCCTTGCCTTTGTGTCCGGTATCCTATAAAGGAGGAGCAATATTTGACGAGAAACAAAAGGTTTGAGCAAACCAGATAATAATCACGTACAGAGAACAGCTACAGGAGCTTAACTGTTCAGATCCTGGATTAATAAATGACATGAGGTATAAAACGCCAAATGCAAGGACTCCAGCAGAAGCAGTGGATGGGGAACAATGACATAGTCCCTACTTAGAGCTCTAGGCTGAGTAAGGGTACTTTGGAGGGTGAGGAACCAGAGTCCAAGCTCTCTTCTTTAGGTAGAGAAGGAATCAGCTCATTCCCATGAGTCATTTTGGTAGTCTCCGAAGAAAACCAGGTATTCTTATGCAAGAATGAGAGTTGGAAAGGCTGACTTGATAGGCTTGGCTGAGCTGTGCCATCAAAGACAGAGAGCAACAGACCACCTCTGATGGATAAGCAGGGCTGTCTTAGCAGTAGTCCAGAAGACAGCTGTCTATGTGGTTGGGACTGCCCTGTACAGTTGAGCAGCTTGTGCACTGTTCAAATGCAGTCTGTCTGAAGAAATGCAGGGTCTGAAATCCAGCCTGCCTATCACTAGCCAAATCACGTGGGAAAAGGATTCTTTTTGTAAAGGTACCTGCAGGGCTTCCCAGAGTGGGGTACCTTTTTCTAAGTTAGGTAAAGGTGTCATGTAGACTCCGACAGCCTGGGATCTTATTATAAATGCAGAATCTCAAGGTCCACCCCAGAACTGTTCAATCAGAATCTTCCCATTAACAGTATCTAAGGTGACTTGTATGCTCATTAGAGTCCGAGAGGGCCTGACCTAAAGCACAGAACACATTTCCCTCTGTAGAAGGCGACGCGGGTACCCAGGGAAGCGCTTGCTTAGACAAGAGGCCAGGGAGCATTTGGGCCTCCTGGCTTCAGCCCTTCACTGGCTCTTCCAGACTAATAACCATCAATTATCTCTAATCTATTTTATCATAGTAGCACAGCACAAGGACGCACGGCCTGAATTCCTCATTACTTTGAGAGTTCTAAGCCTCCCTGAATCCTCAAGACTTGTGACATTTTTTCAAGACTCCTTGTTCACTCCTGCGTGGGGATCCTCAGATTATATCTGACCCAGAGCAGTGGGGCTGCCCCACCCTGATCCTGCGCAGAGCTCCAGTCCTCACATTCCAGCTAGACCCCAGATCCAGGAGTGTTGGAGGAGACTGGTGTACACACGTGTGTGTTTGTGTGTGTGCCACAGAGCGTGCACACTTGAGGAGAGGGTGGGTGTGTAAGGCAGACAGAATCACACTGCATGCAAGTCTTGCTCTTCCACTTGTCTTTTCATTTAGGGTTTATCAGTCCTCTAAGGGCCTCAGCCTCCCGCTTAGCCTGTCATCCGGTCTCAAAGAACCTGCGCCCGGATTTTCTTTGCACTCCTCATCTGTGCAAACAGATTGTGCTTCTAAACGTGGAGTGCCTTGCAGCTTAAGTTGTCCCATTATTGTTGATACAATTTCTCTCGATCAATTTCTCTTTCTCTCACTTTTAAATTAAATCACCTTACTAGTACTGCTAGATAATGCCAGCCGGAGGAACAGAGGGAGTCTTGAGGCAACAGTATCAAGGAGAGGACTCAGGAGTTACAAAGCCTCGTTACAATGTGTCCACGTGGAGTAGCAAGCAGCATCTCACAGCTGACTATCAACTTACCACTTCTCAGAGGAAGTGTTTCTCCTTAGCGTTTTCTCATGATCTCTTTCTTTCTGTCCCTTCTCTCTCTTTCTCCTCTCCCCTCTCACCTCCTTCCTCTCTCCTTTCTCCCCCGCCTTCCCCTCTCTCCCTCTCCCTCTTCATCTCTCCCTTCCCCCTCCCAGGAGGGAGGATCTCTTTTGTCTTCTCTAAGCTGATTATGATTTTCCAAGCTCTCCTTTGTGAGTCCCAGGAAACGGAGCAAGACAATGGGAACAGGTGTCCACAGCAGGCTTCTGCAGCACGAGAGCCTCATCCCCAACAGGGGCTGCTCCATCTGCCCTCCTCCTGCTCAAAGGGGGCTGCCTCTGGCGCTTGTGGCTCCCTGGGGATGGAGACCAGACCCCGCAGCACTTGTGCACATAGAGGCCGGCGCAGTCTTGCCAGCTGACGCACCCTGGCCAGCTGGCCCTCGGTCAGGAGGCCACTGATTTCTGTCCCTGCTCACACCCACCACCTTTCTTCTCCGCTCCCACTTCGAGCCCTTTGTAAGGTAGGTAGAAAGATGTTGGAGGAGTTTCCACCAGACACTTTTTATTAAAACAAAAAACAGAGGAGGGGCAGCTAGCTTAGACTGAGAGAGTACAGGGTAGGGCCAGAATTTTAAGAAAAAATGAGATTTTACATTGTTATGGTGGAGAAAAAGATCAAGAACTGATTGAAGAAAGAGAAGGAGGGCTGGGTGGTTATCTGACCTTCCCGGAGCCTGCTCGTGCTCGTGCAAAAGGCAGACTCTGGATGCACAGGCATTTTCCTCTCTCTCTCCTCTCACTCACTTTGCCTTCAGAGGAAGGAGGGTGTTTCTCTTTCCAGAGGCACTCTTGGCTCATTAATAATCAAGCTGTAGGGAATGAAGGGAGGAAGAAGAAATTTTTCAATGAAAGGCAGCTGGGACTGGCCCAAGCCATGCGGCTCGTTATTTCACTTTGTCACCTTACCTCTCTGAATCTTACCTCCCTTGGACATAAAACCACGATAATGTCAGCAATCCAGTCCACCACACCAGCACCTTGAGAGCACATGTTAGATTATATTGTGAAAGAATTCTGAAAAGTATAAAGTTACTCTAAAAGTAGAAGGTGCTGCTGATATCACATCACTGTTTTAAGTGCCTTGTGGATATAAATTTGAGGGAGAATTCTTTACAAATCAGAGAGTTTACAATAAAATTCCGGAGACCAGACACATAGCATCTGATAACAGCCAATGATGTGAGGTGGACGTGGTGAGGAACAGACAAGTGGTACAGGTGCAAATGAGGAGGAGAGGCCTACAGGCCATACAAACCCAGAGCAAGGAGAGAGGAGAGAAGGTCTCAGGCAAGAGAAGGGGGCTATTATGGGTTGAATTGTGTCCCCCAGAAAGACATGTCAAAGTCCTAACCCCCACTACCTCACACGTGACCTTATTTGGAAATAAGATCCCTGAGGGTGTAATTAGTGAAGAAGAGGTCATACTGGATTAGGGTGGGCCCTTGACCCCACATGACTGGCATCCTCATAAGAAGGGCAGAGAGAGACAGGGAGAACGCCTTGTGCAGACGCACGAGGAGAGAAGGCCACGTGACCACAGGGGCAGAGACTGGAGCAAGGCGGCTGTGATCCGAGGAAGGCCAAGTGTTGCTGGCCACCCCCAGAAGCTGCAAGAGGCAAGGAAGGATCCCCCACAGACCTCCGAGGGAGCAGGGCCCTGCTGGAACCTGGATTTCACACTTCTGGCTTCCAGAACTGTGAGGCAGGGACGTTCTGTTGTTTGAAACCACCCCGTTCGGGCACTGGGTCAAAGCAGGCCTGGCACATGAACACAGGAGGTGAGCAGGGCCTCGGGAGTGTGCTGTGCTCCGACTGACACAGCAGGGGAGAGGGGACTCCACGCGAAGCTGGATCACGGAGGTGGGTAAGAGGCCCACGGCACCAGCCAAGCTCATCATCCCTCAGCACGCCCTGATATGCTGGGATCACGTCTGTGCTCCCGCTGGACAGGATCGACAATTTCGATTTTGCTGTGTAGTAATCAGCATTATCATAACTTTGCTACCTAGTATATTTGGTTTGGCTGCACAAACTCCTTTTAAATTACTTCCCCTTGCCTATTATCTATTTATTGCCCATGAAGAATCATGCTGACCCTGTTCTCATTTTTAAAAAATCAACGTTTAGGTTTTACATTTATTGATATTAAGATTTTAGTGGTGCCCAAATTCCCTGGTATATTCTGACATTTAGCTCCGAGGAGAACAATCTGAAATGACCTAATAAACTCCTATAGCACCCTGAGCCCTGTCTGATACGCATCAGATTTTGCTTCTAGGAAATCCTGTTCCCTGAAGAAGCTGTGCTGGTCTGGGGAGCAGCATCGCACCGCGAGAAGGATCGAAGAGCCGTGTTTACACGGTCAGCTGTCATAGATCCAAAGTAGCCATTAGCGATGATTAGGTAAATAGAACTACTCATATGTCCTTGAATACATATTTGCAGGATAATAGACTATTGGGTGAGGTGTTTCTCTTTGAAATAAGCCCAGCTTTTAGAAATGAAACTCTGGTTAGGTTGTAAGCACCCTCAGTAAGGCTGCCCCGTTCTGCGTGTTCCCAGTTACCATGTTGTGGTTGTATCTGATCACGCCTTAGCATTCTCCGGGCTCCCAGAGGGTGATGTGGAGAATGCCACATTTATTCAATGCAAGGTTCAGGATACTAATAAGCATTCTAAGTTTTAGAGCAGAGGCTTCTACTTAGGTGTCCCCAGAACAGTAATGGATGTCTATGTGCTTTGTCATTGTTTCAGAAAGTCCAACAGAAATCATTCATTTGTACTCCAGTAACCACTTGATCTAATTCCAGCATCAACTATGCATTGCAAAGTTAAGAGTCTGGAGTCTGGAGCTGGACTGCCTGAAATTCAACTCACTAGCTATGAAAACTTGTCCAATTTTCTCAACCTCTCTGAACCTCAGTTTCCTCATCAGTAAAATAGGTATGACAGCAGTATCTACCTCCCACATCGTATGATGTGAGGCTCACCTGACTGGATGGAAGGAAGGCATTTAGGGCAGGGACTGGCGTACAGTAACTTCTCAATAAGTGCTCACTATACATTTTTGCTTTTAGCTAAATTATATGAATTCCAACCAGATATTTTATGCAATTCAGAAACTCTATTTGGCACAAGCATGTGTCTCAAGTTAATTTCTATTAATTATCAAAAATAATTAATAAGATATCTCTTAAAACCCAGTTTGCACGAGGGAGGAAAATACCAGGGGTCATTGGTGGTGAAAATATTGGAGATCACTGTGTCTGGGCTCTTTTTTTTTAAGATTCTCTTGTGTCTAGTGTGTTGACACAGCATCCAAAACCATAATGGGACACTCACTCAGAGAAGCCAGTCCATGGAGTGCTGTAATCCTGATATAATAATAAGAGTCAATTGGACACAGTCTCTAATTCTGGCTCTCAATTTCCCATTAAAATATCCAAGGAGTTCAGGAGAATATACAAATGGAAATGAACTCTGAGCAACACTCTAATACTAAAATCTGGGAGGAAGCTCCGCTGGATAAGGCGGATGGATCTGAAGAGGGGGATGAAAGCTACCCAGGATGATAAGGAAATTAAAAAGCAAAGCACCAAAAGTAAAACCCACACTGCAGGGCGTGTCTGCAGAGCTGACGGTGCAGACAGAGCCACCAACATTCAAGACCAGAAAGCTTTCCTAGAGCCCCCACTGAGCCAGGCGTCCCTTCCTCCAGGGTCTGAGTTCTCCACGCAGCCTCTGCAGTCCTCTATCTCATCACTCACCATGTCACCTTGATACTAGGCTGTTTAGAGGGACAAGTCTAAATCTAAATTGTAGGAACCATGTACTCATCGTGTTTGCACCTACAATAACTGGCAGAAGGGCTGGCCCACCGTGGACACTCAATACACACGACTGAGCCATGCAGACTTCATCCAGCATTTTGCTGGGAGCCAGCTGTACTCTCTGCTCTACTTTCCTGAACTACTATTTTTGTGGTCTGTCAACAGAAAAGAATTTGTCTACTCATAGAGTCGGTAATTTATTCACTCATTTCATTAATGTCTTCTGAGTTTCTACCAGGTACCCAACCTGTTCTGACTTGCTTCTTTGGAACCCAAGCTGATGCCTAGTATGACTCACTCCTTTTCTAGGTTCTCAGAAATGAAATGCTTCCTCTAATAATTCATTCAAGAACTTTTCCTAAGATCAGTGTCAAGCTCATTGGTCTATAATTTGCTCACCATTTCAAAATTTACAACCACCGTTGTGCATCTCCAAACATCTGACGCCACTCTCACTGTCTGTGATCCCTTCAAACGTCACGAGCAACAACAGCTGGGCACCCTCAGCCGACAGTTCTCCACGTGGCATACAGTGTAATTGTTTTAGGGCCAAAAGATTAGCAAGCATCGAGTAGGTAACTTCTATTTCCTCACCGAATTCAACTTTAATTCCTCTTACAGTTTATGTAGGAAGATCATTTTCACAAAGAAAACCCCAGACCCAGAGGATTCCACTGAATTCTACAAAACATTTAAGGAAGAAATAAAAACAATCCATACAGTTCACCATATTAACACGTTAATGAAAGAAGTCAGACATAAGACTCTGTACTGTGTGATTCCATTTATGTGAAGTTCTAGAAAAGGCAAAACTACAGTGGCGAGAATCAGATCAGTGATTGTCTGAGCCTGGAGCAGAGGGAGGGGACGGACAGCAAAGGGGCATGAGGAGACCTGGGGTGTGATGGAGATGTCACATTTCTTGGTAGTGGAAGGAGTTGTCAAAATTCATTAAACTGTACACTCAAAATGGGAGAATTTCATTTAATATAAATTATACCCCAATAAAGCTGATTTTAAAAATCTCTTGGCCCAAATCAGCAAATGCCCTCATGGCAAAAGCAGCGTCCAGAATCCTCTTGTTTCTCTAGGTCTCCCCTTTCCCTTCCTTTTTAGCCTAGTGGTAAGTTAGTACACCGTCAGCTCCTGGTGGTTGGTCCAGGTGCCCTGGCCTGCCACCATCAGGAATGGGAGTCAGGCGCTGATTTCCCTAGTGGAGGGTCTCTAAGAGGAGGCCCTCAGTAGAGCAGAGGGAAGGGGGGGCTGGGGCTGGGATGATGGGGGTCCTCGCCTTCCTCTCCTTCTTTTGTCATGTAAGTAAATGTTTAAGGCTGGACCTCCCGATATACTCTCTTTGGTTCAATTCAGAAACATTTATCAGTGACAAGAAATATGTCAAGAACTGGACGTAGGAATCAAAGGACCAGATTTCAGAACTGATTCTGTGAGAGCTTGAGGGAGTTAACAAGTCACTTAGCTTCTCTGGGCTTCAGTATCATCCTATCATCCTTCAAAAAAGGAGGACAGACAATTTCTAAAGTGCTTCCAATAAACTCTGAGTCCTTACTTTCCAGAGGAAGGACTTCTACACAATTACTACTCTCTTCTCACGCCATTGCTTAAAATTGTTCACCTGTTTTCTATTCATAACTTCAAAAATCATGTTTGTAATATTTCAATGCTCAATTATATTCAGTTTAGTAGATTTAATATACAATAATACGTTGTCCATCTAGCACTTAGTTCTCTTGATTTCTCAGTTCTCCAGAATAAAATCAAGGCTCAGATAAGAAGCTTTGAAACAAGGAGGAGGAGAGGAGCTCTGAGCAGTCTATTCAAAGGCTGGGGAACTGTCCTAAAAGAAGAAACCCACGGACTTCCTTAGGGTTGATTTGTTGGGCATTTTACATCCAAACCTAATAAGATTAATTTGTTTGTTCTCAAACCCATGCTAGATAATCATCAGCAAATTAAAAGGTACATTGGCAAACCAAGTACAAGGAAGAGACAGAAAAACCATAAAATACAGCCACAATAAAATACAAAGGATTCTAGTGTAGAAAATAAAGCGCGCTATACAAACACTTCTGCAGATCTTGAGGAAACTGCTATGTTAGAGCTAAGTACAGTTACTAATTTTCATCTTATGTTTTAAGGGACAACCTCTCAGATGTCCAGAAAACTGGACGAACTCTCCAGAATGACTCAACCTTTAACAGTTCTGGAAGCTGATGTTTAGTATATTTGATTTAGCAGATGTTTCATATGCGTAAATGTTATGTTCTCCACTTTACTGAAGCTCCCTGAGGGGAAGGCCAGGCCACGTACTTCTCTGTACCTCACATACAACCATCTGCATCTGTATCATAAGGCTAATGACACCACCTCCACATGAGTGTAGTTTAGGTAAAGGACCCAAGTAAAGGTAAGTTTAGGTAAAGCACACAACTGGTGCTCAATTAATGTCAGTTGAATGAATGATGTTAGTATGTTGTGCACTTTAAGAAGTGCTTGAATTATTATTGACTTAGGGGCCCCTGTGTCTCCAAAGCTTCCTTATATGCTTGCACTGCCATCCTTTTTCTCCAAAAAATTTACTAATCCTCCTCCCTCCACAATTAAAATAATCTGTGACATCTCACAATTCCCAAAGATGTTCCCAAGTAGGTCTGATCACTTCTCTTCAGCCCCACAGAGACTGAACTGCAGACTCCCACGGTCATCGTCACTATGCTCTTCTCAGACCGCTCTTGCTCCCCACACTCAGAATGCCTCTGATCTCTGACTCATATTTGACATGAAAAGTTTACAATTGGAATTTATATTTTATTGTCTCTTTTCTCCTCCTATGTTCATATCACAGGCTGCCTTAGACTGCATGTTTTTAGTGTCTTAGTGGAACATATTTCTGTAATGATGTTTTACCACTTCCTGTAGGCAGTTAGGTGCTTAAAAATATTTTAAGCAATATGAATTAGGGAGTCAAAGATTCAAGCACTTCCAAAGGCATATTGTCATTGGATGCTTTCCGACAACGAAACATTTTAGAATGGAAACAGGAGACTGTTAATCTGTGATTGACTTTTCTGTAAAATTCTGGGAGAAGTCAACAAGTCTGTTGTGTACCTCACATATAGCTAATGTGGGGCTATGTGACGTAGAGGGTGCCAAAGTGACAGAACCCAACAGGACACTTCAACAAGGGTATTTGATATATTTAATTTGTCTTTGTACAAATGCAATAATAAAACACATTTTTTTTCTTGTGAGGAAGATAGGCCCTGAGCTAACATCTGTGCCAATTTTCCTCTATTTTGTATGTGGGATGCCACCACAGCATGGCTTGATGAGTGGTGTGTAGGTCCGTGCCCAAGACCTGAAGCCATGAACCCCTGGCCACGGAAGCAGAGTGTGCAAACTTAACTACTATGCCACCAGGCTGGCCCCTAAAACACATTTTAATCTTTTAAAAGAAAAAAATGGCCCATGTTCCCACCATCCTGACAAGACTATTTGTATATACTTTAGAAGTGCTGTTGGATACAGCTGTTGTTAGTGCTGTTGACTGGATTCTGACCCCTAGTGACCCTGTGCCCAGCATGCCTGGTCCTTTTGCGCCATTCTCTCACCTTCCAGTGCTGTATCAGACAATGCTTCACTGCTATTCATAGGATTATCATGGCCAATTTTTGGGAAGTGGGTGGACAGATCCTTCTTCCGAGTCTGTCTTAGTCTGAAAGTTCCATTGAAACCTGTCCACCATGGGTGACCCTACTGGTACTTGAAATACCAGTGGCATAGCTTTCAGCATCACAGGCCCACACAGCCGCCACAGTATGACAACTGACAGAAGGGTGGTGTGCTTCCCTGACTGGGAAATGAACCCGGGCCACAGCAGTGAGACCCACTTAACCACTAGACCAGCAGGGCCGGCCCAATACCTTGCAGAAAACCCATTTCCTACCCTGGAGGAGTTGTAAATCTTGGTAGCAGGAGACAAGAGCTACACACTTGAAGTGTTTTCTAAACTAGGTGAAACTATTTGTAACCAAGGGCTAAACAGAGTATTTACAAAGGAGAGAAAATAGAGCCTATAGAATCTTTGCCTCCAAAAGTGCTTCAAGATACTATACCCAAAGTATGAGAAAATGCCCAAAAAACAAAACCCTCTATTCCAGTGACCCACTGGTTGAATGACAAGCACTGAAGAAATGTTCTTAGTACCAGTAACACCCACTGACCAGGTGGGAGACAAGGATTCTTAGCCCATCAACTGTGATGCAACCAAACCTTCAAACCAGTTGGCTTATGAGAAGATTTGCAAAGCTTTATTCCTCTCACACCCCTGCTTAGACACGGCTTAACACTTTTGTAGAGTCACGGCCAAAACAAACTCTAAGTTAGGCATGAGCATTTGGGCAGATATTAAAACACAGCCCAGCTTTGAGGACATCAAGTCTTCCCTGTTCTCCCAGAACAAACGACAGCCTGAGAAAAGCAAGCAGTCGTGCATATTTGTGCTGGGAAGTTCTTTACATGTACACTTTCTTTGTGCAGAATATGTACCAAACCTCCCCTCTCAATGAGAAGCACTGCCATCTCGATGCTGGGTGCCATTCTCTTTGTGTGGTGTGGGGGCTGCTTTTCACTACAGGCACAAGATCCAGGCACAGGATCTTCCAATTTACACCTGCAGTTTCTAGTTTTGAAAATCAAATTCCATGTAGCTTAAATATTATTTTCATCACTCAAGTCTAGTTTAAAAATTTAATAAACAAGCTAATAAATTTCCACTCTAATGTTGCTACTTCACTGGCTTACTAATATCTCAAAGATTCTTTCCAAATCACAAATAGTATGACTTATCTTGGGATTCTAGAAAATTCAGTAAAAAGTGGTTCTCTCTAAACTCCTAGGATAGAATAGGATCCTAGAACTTTAGAGCTGGACATGAGCCTTGAAGATCATTCAGTCCCATTTCTTCATTTTCGGTTGAGATTTTGAGAGAGTATCAAGTTTACATAGCTAATTAGTGGAAGGATCCCTACGCACACTTCCACTTTAGTGAACATTCAAATGACGTTTGTTGAATGTCTCGCCTACGTCGAGAACTTGCGTGTCCTTGCCTGTGGATTTACCAAGACAGAAGAACTCCTCAAGCAGTTCACACTCAAGGAGATGCAAATTGCTCATAGTTAGATCTTAGAAAAATGTTTAACATTTAACACTTTTTTTAGTTAAAAAACCCCACAGGATCTGCTATCCATGCAACTCCCAGTTTGTCATCCTTAAGGAGGATGGTGTAATGTGCCTCAGATCCTAGGACCTAAAGGGGATCCTCATTATCCCAAGATGGATAAAACAGGTGTCCAAGCTAAGAGGCTATGAAAGGAAGAGAAAGTGGTTTTAATAAGACAATGTTCAGTAAATGAATTTCCACTTAAATGTTAGTGGCCTCTCAAACACCCCTCCTCACTCAGCGCTGGGGTTTAGTTTGACTCTTTGGGTCAACACCAGTCTTTCCTTGACCATTATAAACAGCAACACAGGACCAACTTGTTGCAAAATAAAATTGAAAATCTTACTGAAAGAATTGATGAAATCAATCAAATTGATGTTAAAGAACTGCTCAATCACAGGCAAAATTGTTGGTAAATGAAAGAGTTGGAAAATGAAGAGTTGCTAGACACAAAATGGGTAATAGAAGAAGAGAAAATTGCAAAGATGGTGACATACAAACTACTTCAAAGAAGAATGGTCTGAGTATCCTTGAATTAAGAGAAGGCTTTGAAAAAATTAACAAAGTTCTTGAATATTTTTGCAAAAATGAGCCTCTTTGCAATTGTAGGATGAAACTCAAACAAGAAGAGGCGGCCATTGTATGATGCAAGCTTATACTTTTGCCAGAAAAATCACACACTCCAAAAGAGGAGTATTAAGTCAGTCTTTGCTCATTCTACGACTAAAACACAGTTTTAATTAAAATATGGATTTTATATACAAAGCAGTATAAACTTATTTTTAAGATTTTTAGTTCGACTTTTCAAGATATAATGATTCCCATCACTTTTTAATTTGTACATTTGCTCCTAATTTCAAGTAGATTTTGTAGCCATCATTTTTAAGAATGAAGATGACCTGTAATTGTAGAGATGAAGAACCCGACAGTAAAGCAACTTTTCTGAAGTCACCCGTCTGGCACTGGCAGCACTAAGTCACTTAATGTTCCCGTCACCCAGAGATTGCTAATCTCTATGCAAAGGGCCAAAGAATTTGCCTTGCACTTAACATGGCTTTTCAGTCAAAGGTAAGAATTTGATGGCAGAAGATGTAAAAGACACTGAGGAAAGCTCTTAGGGAAGATCAAATAAAATTTGTTTTCCCTTCACTTCAGCTAAAAGAAGTGACATGTCTAAAATTGATCCTAATCCAAAACTCCTTTCCAGGGATAAGACTTGCCCATTTTAAAGTGTGTTCTGGTGCAATTAAGAGACACACTTAAGATGGGGATTAGTCTTGGTGATTCTGTCGAGGATTCTTTTTTAAAGAGAGAGTAACAGAGGAAACCATAATGCGCCCAGCACCATCACCCCTGCTGCCGCGTTCCCTCCAGCAAGACAATCTAAGACTAAAAGGAGGTCCAGGGTGCTATGGACTGAATATGTGCCCCCCAAATTCATCTATTGAAGCCCTAACCCCCAATGTGATGGTATTTGGAGGTGGGCCTTTGGGAGATAATTAGGGTGAGGTGAGGTCATGAGGATGGGGCCCCAGGACAGGATTAAGGCCCTTCTAAGAAGAAGAAGAGAGACCAGCGCGCTCTCTCTGCCCTGTGAGGTCACTGTGAGAAGGTGGCTCTCTGCCAGCCGGGAAATGGGCTTTGCCAGGAACTGAATCTACCAGCACCTTGACCGTGGGCTTCCCGGCCTCCAGAACTGTCAGCAAATAAATGTTTGCTGCTTGAGCCATCCAGTCTATGGGATTTTGTTACGGCAGCCTGAGCTGACTAAGACACAAGGGCTCCAAGCCACGTTTTGGTTCTTCATTGGTGGTTTTCTGGTAGGCCACAATTTCTTCTGATGTAGACATGAAGGAGACGTCAGCATCTGGAGCCAAGAGGCTAGCGATGTCCTGTTTCACTCAGGACAGGGATTGGCCTGCCTCTGCATCTCAGAGGACAGAGCATCCATTGTGTCACCTCTGGGCTGTGCCCTTAGCTCTAGAGACCACCAGCTATATTACCTTGGCCTGCCAGGGAGCCCTTGGACTAAGTCAGTGGCAGTCAGTCTAAACAATAAATATCCAGGCCTCTGCTCTGCCCTCAGGAACACAGATATATAATAGCCATGGTCTCCCCTTCAATCATTGTAGGCACTAGTAGGGGAAAAGGAGGACATCCCTAAGCTATCAGGCCTTGCTCAGGCCTCCAAAGTACCTAGGCCTCCAAGAAGCCACCAAATTTGCTTGCTCCTCAGCATGGATCATGAGGAAAAGCCAACCATTTCTACCCCTGATGAGGATGTCCTTGGTGACTCTGCCGTGTGACGGAGGGAGCCCAGATCAGGTAGCTGGAGAGAGTTTCCTCAGCAGTGCCTGCGGCTGCTCTGCATGGAGCCTTGCTGGCTGTGGCCCCATCACAGCGGGTCTTCCCCTGTCCTAGGTGTAGCTATCCTCAGCTGCAGTGCCCAAGGGCTGGCAGCAACTCCCAGCAACGAGGCCTGTTCTCCTGACGGTTCTGTCCTACTCACCCTCACGCCTCTGGTCTCTGGAACCACTTCAAGGCCCTGGGACTGGGCTGCACGGTGCTATCTTAGCATGCCACCAAAGGGTAGCTCCCAGCAAGGCCCTGATGCAAACCATGGCAGCTGCTGGGTTGTTAGTCACCTCTGTCTCTGCACAGAAGAGCCTACCAGCACCACAGGTGCAGCATATCTAACACAATTCACTAACTCACTCCTCTGTCAGCCTCAACAACTTTCTCCTCCAGTGCTCACTGCTTCAACTAATGGCAGCTCTAAGCTCATCAGCCAGCCCAGAGACCTCTCCCCTCTTCCCTCACGTTCAACCGAGCCAAGACTTCTAGTCTAGGTGGGAATTCCACACTCTCTCATTCTCACTAATTAGACTAGTGAACTATATTCGAACTTGCTTTTCTGACTCCAGCATTTAACTTCTCTCATTTATTTTCTACCCAACCTTATTTATCTGTTCTTCCCCAGGCTCAATAATCTTTGGTGATTGCCTGTTACTGATAATTTTAAATCTAAACACTTGGTAAGACATTTAAGACACTACACCAACAGGACCCAACCCAACACTCCTGACTCACCTGTCACTGTCCTCCACTTGGCATCTTTCATTCGAGGCTCACTGGAAAGTTCCCTATACGTATTCCCAGAATTCATCACGTATGTCTGCACCTCATTCCCCTCCTGGGAAGGCCCAATCTTATGGCCATGAGCATATTTATTCAAATTCCAGTTCAAAATTACATTTCCCTAGTTAGCCTTTCTACCATCTTCTCAATCTTCTGTTACTCTGTTTTCCAAGTTCATGTGGTACTTTGTTAATTAATAGGATGACCCTACATTCTGGTTTGCTTGGGACGGTCCCATTTATGCCTGACGTTCCTGGTTATTTATCAATGATTCCCTCCTTTTTCTCTCAAAAATGTCCAAATTAGGACAATAAATTATATGGCCACTCCATGTATATAATCTTGTATTCTAAAACCTTGCATTCTAATTATTTAGGTCCCTCCCTCCCTGTCTCTAGATTTGAGATCAGGGATGGCACCTCCCTGCCTTTCCCCAGGGCCCAGCCAGTGCTTAACACATAGAAGATGCTCAGGACTCATTATTTACAGTGCACTTTAATTGGGGCTCAAAGGATGAGCATGATTTGAAAAGGCAGAGAGTAGAGACATTTTTAAGATTATTAAGGGATGAGGGCAAAGGGGTAAAGGGGCACATATGTACAGTGATGGATAAAAACTAGACTACTGGTGGTGAAGACGACGCATCTATACAGAAGCTGATGTATAATAATGTACACCTGAAATTATACAATGTCATAAGCCAATATGACCTCAATAAAATAATTAAATTTTAAAAAATTACTATAGGGGCTGGCTCCGTGGCTGAGTGGTTAAGTTTGTGCACTCCACTGCGGCGGCCCAGGGTTTGGATCCTGAGCTCGGACATGGCACCGCTCATCAGGCCACGTTTGAGGCGGCGTCCCACATCCCACACCTAGAAGTACCTGCAACTAAGATATACAACTATGTACGGGGTGGGGTGGGGGGAATAAAGCAGGAAAAAAAAAAAAGATTGGCAACAGTTGTTAGCCCAGATGCCAATCCTTAAAAAAAAAAAAAAAGGAAGACTGGCAACAGTTGTTAGCTCAGGTGCCAATCTTTAAAAAAAAAAAAATTACCATAATGATATTAGGGATAATACTAAGAGATTCTGTTACAGAAAATATTAGTTAATTCCGAGACCATCCCAGACTTGACAGGTGGATTCCTGATCTGCTGAACAGAGCGCACCCGGGAGGTTTCTCAACGTGAACTCAGAGCTGTGGCTACAGTTGCTCCTCTAGAGCTGAGCAGCCCCAGAGAGAAGGCTCAGTAGAATGCTCGCAAGTTTTCCCAAGGGTGCGCTGGGGAAGCTAAGTAGACTCAGGATGAATTCAAGGCAATGGAACAGCACTTCCAGACCACAGCACGCCTCTCTCCCACACTCAGTCCATCAGGAAGTGAGCATCAGGGGACCAGATGTCCACTTGGTCTGAATGTTTGAAAAGTTATGTCTGAAATGTCCCCAGACCAGTTATCTGCAAGTTGGGATAGCTCTGAAGGGTCATCCCAGCTGTGGAACTCCCCACAGGGTAGGCGAGGCCTTCTCTGGGGATGGCATCATAGCTCTATGGCTCCCTCTGCCCAGTCTCACCTCCTCCCCCACAAAGCATGGCCTAACACATCTCCTGCACACTAACTACTTCAGCATCTGCTTCCAGGGGACCCGACTCACAACACTGGGCAGAGAACAAAAGACAAGATCTATGATTTCAAGACACAATTTAGCTAAAAAGACCAGATATACTCACAGAAATTAATAACAGTATAAGACAGATTATAAGCCTCTTAAAGGTAGACATAGTGTCTGATTCATTTGAGTATCTTCAATGCCCAGCAGCAATCATGGTACCAATAGCTGTTTCTTGACCAGATAGAGAGATGGCTGGATGGCAAATGAACAACAGAATTATCACACGTGAGAAGGGCTGTGAGTGCAGAGGAGCACAGGTCGCTGTGGAGTTTGGTCCCTGGGAAAAGCTTCCCTGAGTAAGTGCCAGGTAAGTAAGGTATTGGCGAGAAAGCAGGGAGACAGAAACACAATCTGATACATAGGAGAGATCACAAAGAATCAAGACCAGATTAAGAAGCAGGAAATCTGGGCAGCTGTCTAGATCGCCAATGATAAGCAGCATTAAATATCAGAAATATCACCAAATGGATGTCTGTCTGACCGTGCATGTCCATGCTTCTCTCCAAGATAGTATTAGATGTGAATGGAGGCAAAACTCTGATGAGCCATGAGGAGGAAACCCCAAAGGCGCACGCGCAATGACAACACACGCCCACTTCACTTCCTTCTGAGGAGGCTGGGCTGGGTGAGTGCAGGTTTGGGGTGACAGCTGTATTGTCGAGAATGTTAAAGAGGGTGGGGACTGCCACCGCCTTCTTCTTTGATCCTCCTCATTCAGTCATCAGCCACTCCCCTAAATAAATGTTAAACAAACATTTAAAGAATAATGCTTTAAAGGGAAGTCAATTCGTTGGCCTGCTCTGGGCACCCACATGTCTCAGTTCAGCCCTAAATCTAGAAATAAGAAGTAAGGAGGAAAAACAAGAAAGATATTCTAGATGTTAGTCATGTCACCCATTAATGTACCTAAATGCTGTTTGAAGCTATTTGCATTTTTGCAAGTTTCATAAGTGTACAACTGTTGCATTCTCGTGTGTGTGTGTGTGTGTGTGTGTACTGAAGACACAGAGGGAAGGCCTAAGTCACACTCTCACTGTAAATCCAGTGATGTCCAGACACTTGTGGGAAGCCCCTCAATGACTCCTGAGTCTGACTCCCAGCCCTCAGGACCAAGACTCCTAAACCTTCTGTAACAAGAGCCTCCCCATGACTCACCTGGAATGCAAATGGATAAAAAAGGAAATCCTGGACCAGGGTGTGGTGAGGCAGGGGTTGCAGCACTGTCTGGGGGAATGGCTGGTACTAGGGGAGGGATTTTAAGTGCAGCAAGGCGCACCTTGGGATTACTCTCTTGATCAGTCTCTTGTGGCTGACGCGGGAGGCTTAGGGTTGCTCAGTCTTAGTAGTCACATGGAGCACAGAGTGCTGCAGTCCCGTCACAGGTGAAGGTTATAAAGGTGGAAGGCAGTTTCTACACTTTTGCATTCACCTGTTGGAGCCCAGAAGGAAGGTGTAACAAGGCCACAAGAATGCAGAGACCACAGGTAGCTCCTTGTGATCCAGGGACCCAGGATCATCACAGAACTGTGAGGAGGGTATTATCGCAGAGACAATGAAAGCTGCATGATGAGGTCAGGGCCACTGAGGCGTGGGGACAAGATGGGTACATTCAGATGGCCAATCTTGAGCCCATATGAAACTTCAGGAACTCCGAAGGACCAAAGGAAGGTGTGAGGTGTTGGAATACCCAAACTTTTGAGAAGGAGAGTTAGTCAAAGGAATACTGCTTTCTTGCAAATATGATGACTGCTGTTCACCCTCAACACCAGAGGATGTTGGGAAACACGGGTGTGTGTGTGACTGGATTTACTGAGGTCGAAGGAGAATACATCCGCATATGGACAACGGGAAATCCCAGTCCTGACTGCTTACATCTGGAGTAGTTCTTAGGCAGTGGAGAGAGAAGTAGACAGCTGGCTCATGGAGGGAATGCTCACCAGCCACATTTGCAAAGGAATTTCATTGGTTTTCTTTTCCTGGGTTTTTTGGTCCTGATGGCATCTGGAATAACCAGTCTGAGGCAGAAGTGAAAGCACAACCTTCAGGAAGGTGGAGTAAATGGGTGTTGATGTGATCAGAGGTTCTGAGTACCAAGGGAAAGTCTCAGGACTTAAAAATATGTCTTCCATGCATGCCCCTGACAGACATCTGAAGTCCTGCCATTACAGCCACACTCTGATGGTCTTCAATGCTGTTTGTGGCATTCTGGAGTATTTTTCTGGATGGAAGCTTGCTTCTAGATTCACAATCTCATTTTTAATTTAATTCTTAAAGTAGATACTGCATCCACACGGTTCAGACATTCCAGACGTAATTTTCTAGTTCAGTTAACACACACGAAAAGTCGCCGTCCCACTCTGTCCTTCACCATCCAGTAGCCGCCCGCGTCTTCACACAGCCATGTTATTAGTGTTCTGCGCATCCTCCTAGTGTTTCTCTTTACAAAGACGAGCAATATAAATATGTATTCTCACCCTCCCTTTCACTCAAAAGTAACATGTTATAAACCTTTGTTTTGCTTTATTTTTCAGGTTTTGTTTGCTCATCTGTGTTTAACTTAAAATTTTTTTTACTTAAAAAATGAGTGTCTTTAACACTCTTCCATAGCAGAGGTTTCCTTTTTATTTAATCAATTGGGTGGTATTCCATCGAATGAATAGACCATCATTTTTTAAATAGTTCCTAATAATTGTAATTTAGGTTGCATACAATATTTTGCTATTGCAAATAGCTTGGCAAGAATGGAGCCAGAAGAAGCTTGTCATGTGGTCATTTTGCGCATATGCAAGTATATCTGGAAAATAAATTCCCAGAAAGGGAAAGGATATATAGATTCATAACTCTGATAAATACTGTGTGTCTGAGTGTATATATGTGTACGACAGTTTTTGTGACTTATTTTAGAATCATTTTATATTTACAGAAAAGTTGCACAGATAACACAAAGTTTCCGCATACTCCTAACCATACTATATATTTTTTATATACATACATTGAAAAATTTTATGTAGTCAACACTATCCATCTTTTTGCTTTGTAGTTTCAACTCTTGCAGAAAAATAATTCATGATTTTTATTTAGTTGTTTTTTGGTTTCATCTTTTACATTGAATTCTCTAATTCATCTGAATTTATTTTGGTATATGATATAAAGTGTGAGGTAAGGATATAATTTAATTTTTTCCTCTTTTAATGAAAATTTCCAAGTATCCTAGCACCTTTTTTGACTAATTCTTCATCTATCTCCTGGTTTGCAATTCTGCCTTTATTATACACAACATTTTTATTCAGGTTTATTTGTGCACACTCTATTCTGTTCCATTGATTTGGCTTTTAAGTATTGGTGCTTTGGGGACAATTTCATATTTTAATTCACTCATTTTTTCTGTTGGTTTTCCAGGTGACTTTCCTGGATTGATAGGTAAGCCATTATATCTGTTAACAGTGGTAACTTTGCCTCCTATTTAAAGAATATTTTTTCTCTTGCTTTTGTTCCTTGTTTTATTCCATTGGCCAGAACTGAGGAGGTGGGCAAAGGATGGGATTGGGAGCACAAAGAAAAGGGCCTGGCCTCAGAAGGAGAGGGAAACTCTTCTTTCCACTGACGCAAGAGGGAAGGACCAACAGGTTCTGAGAAGTGGGAAACGGGAAGCGAGGGAGTTCCTTCCCATCTGATGGCTCATGTCTGAGTAGGAGGTAAGGTCGTCTTCTTAAAGAATGTGGTTGGTGAGATAAATGAGCAACTTCCTCTGGGGAGGACTGCAGGGGAGGAAATGTCCTCAGGATAAAAACAAGGTTTCAGTTAAGATGAGAAGGTAAAAAGGAACATTGTGAGAAGAGGCTGCAGATGTAGAGGAGTGTGTTCTAAAAGGGCACTGTGGAAGTGTCTAGGAGTGAAAGGAGCAGTAGAAGTTTGGGTCACAGAGAGAATGCTCCAAGCATTATGGGCATGAGAGCACTGGAGAGGACAGGTGGTCAGAGAAGCTTCCAACCGGCACTTGACCAAGGATGACAGGGCTGTGAGGCGTGGACGTGTTAGGTGGTGCAAGGCTTCTGAAACGTGCAGTGTCAGAGTCCCATGATGCACAGGCAGGCGTGGAGCTTGGGAGAAGCTGCCACAATGAGAATTGATCACCCTCTAAGTGGGTCTCAATCCTGGAGAGCAGACAGGGAACAAGCCCCGCATCGTGTGTTAACATTCAGCAGTACAGGGACTTCCAGTGCTGGCCAAAATGGAGTGTGCTCACTACAGCCTGTCTCATCCACTGATTACAACAAAAATTCTAGACAAAATAGAAAACGCAAATACCTGAGGGCTCTGAAAAGTAAAGAATAGCAGGTAGATTGGGGAGGGAAGTCCAGACTTAAAGGACTAGAATTGCAGTGAGTTTCTTAGTTTTTCATTTGTTTTGTTTTGTTTTTTCCTCCATTGTCTCCTGACTTTGACCTGAGGGTAGCCTGACTTGCTGAACTGCACAGCTCACAGCTGGTGGTTAGCAACCCCCCCCCCCCCCAACCTTTTTCTAGCCATAAGACCAGGTAAAAGGGCCCTGGTGAACCAGCAAGTGTGGAAGAAGCCCTCGTTGTTTTCTCATCTTTCCCTCCCTCTCTTTTTTACTACCACTGCAGTGATAGCAGTGGCATGGACACATAAAACTGGAGAAAGAAGCTCCTGTGATCCTAAGATCAGAAGAAAAAGAAAGTGGGGACAATTCTATTTTTTTTCTCTATTTTCTCTTGCCACTTTGCCCCTAAGGTGACCCCATCACATGGAACTGTGTAATAGCATGGTCGGGGGCGGGGGCTAAAACTCTTAGAGAAACCCACATTTATGGTCATAGGAACAAAGACAAGAAGCCCATGGAATCAGAGAGTGAAGGAAAGGGGTAATTCTGTAGAGAAGAGAGCCGGAGAGGTGACCACCATAATTCTGTGTATGAACCAACACAGATCCCGAGCTCACCAGTGAACCGCACAAGTGTGGAGCAGTCTCAGAGCAGCCAGTGAAGGCTTTGGGAACTGAACCATGATGTAAATCTCTGACCGCGTCCCAGACTAAACTCTGAGCGGCACACGTGTGGGGCAGACTCACACAGCACAGCAAAGGTTCCCAACACGAAACTGACATTGGACCCACCACCCACAGTCGGTGAAACAGAACTTGCAGTCTGAAAATAATCAGGTTGATTGCTCACGAAAACAAAATATAAATAAGTAAACATTCTCCAGAGGATTTTAATAGGGACTCAGACTCTCATGACATGGTATTCAAAGTGTTCAGGACACAACCTAAAATTACTCAACATGCCAACAACCAGGAAAACGTGGTCAATTCTCAAGAAAAGATAATTAACAGATGCCAACCCTGGGATGACCTAGATGTTTGAATGATCAGACAAAGACTCAAAGCAGTATTATAACCATGCTCCACGAGATATAAATTTTTGACAAGAATGTAAAGATAGACATTCTCATCATCGAAAAAAAGCTATTTTTTAAAAGCTAGAAAGTATAGAACTAAAAAATATAATATCTGAAATGAAGAATTCACTAGAGGGGCTCAATAGCAGAATGAAGATGACAAAAGGAAAAGTGAGTGAATCTGAAGCTAGATCAATAGTAATTTTCCAATCTGAAGAACAGAGAGAAAACAAAGTTTAAAACAAACAAATACACTGAGTTGTCAGGACTCGTGGGGTGATATCAAAAGTGCTAACCTTCCTTTCATTGGAATCCCAGAATGAGAGGAGTGAGACTGGTACAGAGACAATATTTGAAGAAATAAGGGTGAAAACTTTCCAAATTTTGTGAAAGATGTAGTTTTACAAATTCAAAAATATCAGTGAACCCAAAACAAGACAAAAATCAATGAAAACCAACAAATCATAACCAAATTCATAAAAGCCAAATTTGAAGGAAAAAAATCTAAAAAACAGCTAGAGAAATGACTGCAGATTTCTCATCAGGAACCATGGTGGCCAGAAGACGATGGAACAGGACCTCTAAAGAGCTGAAAGAGAAGAGTTTCAACCCAGACTTTATATCCATTGAACATACTCCTCAAGGCAAAACAGAGACATTTTCAGCTGAAGGAAAAGTGAGAATTTGTCACCAGCAGGATCTTCTCTAAAATAAATGCTAAAGGAAGTTCTTTAGGTTGAAGGGAATGACACCAAAGGGAACCTAAAACGTCAAGAACGAAGAAAGATGAAGAGCAACAGAATTCTAAAAATCTGGGTAAAAATAATAGGCTATTTTTCTTTTCTTAAGTTCTTGAAAATACACATGATTTTTGAGAGCAAAAAATTATTTTACATTGTTTGGTGGGGCTTTCAATGCATATGTAGAACAAATGGAATTCCCACATATTGCTCGTGGGAATGCAAGACGATAGAGCCATTTTAGAAAATAATTTTGCAGTTTCTTATAAACATACGCTTACCATATAACCCAGAATTCCTACCCCTGAATATTTACCCTAGAGAAAGGAAATGTACGTTCACACGAAAACTCATATGCAGATGTTTAGAGCAGCTTTATCCATAATTACCAACTAGAAACCATCTAACTGTCCTTCACTTGGTGAATGGATAAACAAACTGGTACACTCACAATAGGCAACAGTCTACAATTTATACGACATTCGGGGAAATGCAGAACTACAGAGACATTTTCAGCTGAAGGAAAAGTGAGAATTTGTCGCCAGCAGGATCTTCTCTAAAATAAATGCTAAAGGAAGTTCTTTAGGTTGAAGGGCGGGGGTGGAGGGAGAAGCGGAGTATAAAAGGACAGCACAAGGTCATGGGGGAGAGACGGGACTGTTCTGTGCCTTGCCCGTGGTGGGGATTACATGACTCCATGCATTTCTCAAAACTCAGAACTGAACACCAAAAAATTGCATTATTCTTTATGTACATTTATAAATAAATTTTTAAAAATTTAGCAGTCTGTTAATTTCCTCCTTAAGTTGCCATACTTATTTCTAAAAGCTGAGTGCAAATTGGGCTCTTGTAAACTTAAATATTTAAAAATTTACCAAAGGAGCTTGCTTTTAAAAAGAATCTTACTGTGAATTCTTTTACAAAATAAATTGGTTAGTGCATCTGATACTCGCTGTTATCTGTGTAAACTGGAGTTTCGAATGTCATCATCCGTCTAAAGAAAGGTGAACATGCAGCTCTGACGATTTTTCAGGATGTTCTTTTTTCCCACAGCTCTGACCATGAGTGGGTACGGTAAGTTATTCTCACAGCCTTTCCCAATGCCACAACTGGCAGAAAAAGAGTCGGAACATCCTGGGCAGTTCAAGTCCCCTGAACCTGCCGCTGGAGAAACCCAACGTTCTCTGACTTGGCGAAGAGGACACTGGGCAGCGGCGCTTGGGGAGCCCTGTGCGCCAGGACTCACCCTTTGTTAGATTGTGCCGGCAGCTAAAGGTCCCTGGGGCCTGAGCCCCACTGAGCCGGATCAGGGCCACATCCCTGCTCTCACCCTGCCAGCCTCAGAACGCCCTGATGTCAAGTGCAAACAGCAACACCACGAGAAGGAGGAAGTCACCTTTGTCTCCACTTGGTGTTTAGTGATGTATGTCAGAGATGACACCTGCTGAACACAGGGGTAAACTCTGTGCGCCTTGTTCTGGCTGCCTTCTGGCCCCACAGTCAGCTCAGGTGCTCTGGGGCCAGTTTGCACATCCTGGTTACATTTCCTCAGGCCTCACGTTCCCAAGCTGTGTTTCAAGTTCAGTAGTCTTTCAAGGACTCACAGACAACTTCGCCTCTGCCCCTCCCAGGAAGGTGTTCCTCAGTTTGCTCAATAACTTCCTGAAAAAACAATGGATGCAAATCTGCTTTAATGAAGTGATTCTGGGAGGCGTCCACTTGATCCTAATTGCTGGATGTCAAAGTCACTTCTGGGAGCTCCAGGCTCCTGACAGAAGTCTCTCCTCCTCCTCCTGGAGCACACAGCTGCTTCTGCTGTCTCCCCGCCCCACCCAGCACTCCCCCGTCTACAGAAGGAGAGGTGTGCCAAAACTCAACACAAAGGGAGAGTATATGTAATAAAGCATTATTTAGTAAACAAGAAGAAATAGTTAGGTTGTAAGATGAATGTCCTCTCATATTGCCAAAATACACTCAGAGTTTCTTTTCTTTTTTTTGGGGCTCTCACTGCAACTGGAAGGGATTGGTGAATATTGGGAAATCTTTTAAATAAAGTTAAGTATAAGTCAATTTAAATTGTTAATTGCCTTATTATTGAGAAGTGAAAGAGTATCCATTGATAAGAAAGAGTCCACAGAACCCTGGTCCGGTCCATTCGCCATCCTCTGCCGGGCTGCCCCACGCTGCTGATCTACCTGTTGAAGGAGACTAGCAGGTCTGGACCCCCAGCCCCGGCCTCGGCTGGCACACCCGGCGGGCTCACCCTTAGGACTCATCACTGCACTGGCCAGAGGAGCAGAACTGGTTTAAGAACCCCATAGGCCTCCGTCCCTTAGTCCTCATCCCATGTCAAATCAAAAATCTTAAATTTACCCACGTTCCACATTGATTATGGTTTCTACGTGGCTACATAAGAGGTAGAAGCAGTTATCTAGTTGATATAATGTTTTATAGACATTTAATTAAATGCTTATTAATTTTTATTTTTTTGGTTTTCTTTTCATATTTTGAAATTAATACTTTTTCTCAGTTTTCAAACATTCCCATTGTCTTCTGTAAAGCTGGGTTTCCTAAGACATGGTATCTACAGTGCTTAACGGACAAAAGTGCTGTGCACAGAAGAACCCAGGAAGGGCACCTCTGGGCCAAATCATTGGTACATTGGCACAAGATGCTTTTACCAAGCGTAGGCCAAGATGTTTGAACAGAGGAGGAACTCAGAGTTCTAACACCACCGGCAGTCAGTTTCACTTACTATTCACTCAGTCTTCACAAGTCTTTTCAGGTTAGAATTACCATCCTCGTGTCACAGAGGGCAGATAAGGCACGAAAGGACTTAGCGACTCGTCCAAGGTCCCACAGTGAGAAAGCGGGCTTTCAAGCCCAGGTCTTCAGCCCCGAAGCCCACAGTCTTCGACTGAGTCCTGCCTCGTGCAGTGCAGAGCAAAGTCACAGCTGTGCTTCCTGACATTGAAGGTTCCATAAAACTGGCCAGTTTCAATGACTACTTAGTGCTCTGTCATTCATATATTGTTTAGAAGCTATTCATCCTTGTCTTGATCTTCTTGTCTAAAATGACCTTGCTAAGCCGTGCAAGGTGCTCCCAAGGCGCTGCTTGTCGTCTTTTGAGGAGCAGCATGCCGCTCATCTTCTCCTTTCTCAGCCTTACCCGTCACGAGGCCTCTCTCCTCTGCATGCCATGTCCCACACTGTCTGCAGAACTCCTTTGGCACTCGGAACACAATGTCACTCTTTTGTCCCTGCTCATCTGGTCCCTCTCCAATTACACTCGGATCCTCCAGGGAAAGACTGGGTCTCACGCTCCTTGCGGTCTCCCTTAGCAGTGTGGTCTAGCGGGAAATGAGCCCTGGCTTCTGGTTCTCCCTCTGAAGCTAACCAGTTATGTCGCCTTGGGCAAGTCACCCAACTTCTCAGTCTTTCTGTTTACAAAACGGAAACAACAGTTGCACTGCTCAGCTCACAGGGTAGTATAAGAAGAGAAAGCAAGTTGGTGTATATGTAAGTGCTCTGCAGTCTAGAAAATGCTATGCACATACACAGGATGATTAGCCCCAAGTACTGTTGACTGACGCTGGCAGGAGAAACACATTCCTGGGGTCTTTCGCCACACTGCAAGAGTTCGTGGACTACAACACTGGGCTTCCCAAGTTCACAGCAGGAGAGTCAACCAATGGAGCACACACGATGTGATGGCCAGTCCAGCGGTTGGGTCCCAGAAGAGCAAGGGAGACCTGTTGGGCAGTGACACTCTTGTGAGCCTCCGGGCCCCCTCAGGATATGAGACAGAAACCCAATCCCTGGCTTGTACCATTTGATCGCTGGGCATCTAGAATTTTCTGAGAGCTATTGCCAACACTCAAACAAGGAACCTACCCTCAGCACTTACCTTAAGAAAAGATCACAGGTGCAAACGGAGATGCCAGTCCACGGAGAAAGCAGTTTGCCAAGGCCTTTTCTTAAAGCCCCAAATGGTCAGGGTGAAGAAATTGTCGTGGTGGGACCGGCTAAAGCACAGTGAAAACTGGAGAAAGCCGAGGCTGGGCAAGACTGAAAGGGAAAGAGGCTCCAAGTTCCCGATGAAGGGGCGGGAAGGGAAAAATCAGATTCTTTAAAGTAAATCTGGGCCTAACAGTTCACCAGGAAAATGTTTGCGGTAGAAAAAAGTTTCCCTTCACAGCATGACTCGAAACAGAAGCAGAGCTGCCACCTGTAACAGGATCCCAAGCAAAGAGAGATCCCCCCACCCCCCACCCCCCACCCCTCCCCGCACCACCGGCCCGGCGCGCCCAGCCTCCGCCTGCCTCCCCAGCCCTAACCCTACCTCTTCCCCACCCCCTCTCTGTTCCCTGCCGCTCTCTTCCCAGACCCCCAGCTTCCGCCACAACAGTCCGTGTCTCCCAGGACGGCCTTCCCTTGGCACGCCCCGTTCGAAGCCGGCGTGTCCCCAACCTGACAGCCGGCGCGTCTGTCGCCCACGAAGCCCCCGCGCCCGCGCCCGGCGAGGCCGCTCCTCCGCGTCCACGGGCGCCCCGGCGCCACCTCCCGGCCCTGCGCAGAGAGATTTTCCAGAAACAAGCGAACAAATGTGCGCGTGTTTTGGCTTGAGTTCTCCAAAACGCACAGCCTGAGTCAGAGGCCGCCGTGCAGGTCGTTTATTTGGGAGATGATACCAGAAAGCAGAAGTAAGAGAGTACACAACGGGAGAAGAAAAAGGAAGAAAAGCCAGCCAGGGATGCGTTAGAAACCAGCTGCCACGGTGATCAGCGCACCGGGATGCTCTAAGGAACCGTGTGGGACGTGCCTGGGTGTTGTCCTCCCTGAAGAGGGGAGGCTGGGGCCTATGCGTGGAGTCCTGCTGACACAGACGAGTGGGCTTCTTCAGCTTCAGAGAAAGCCCTGAGGTCACCAAGGGCTGCCTCTTTTTTGGTGTGACATGCCACAGGTCACGAGATCTGCTGCAGTGAGCATGCGCATGCTTCTGTGCAACGAGACTGTACACCCGAGAGCAAACGGAGAAAGAAGACAACACACACGGCTCCAGCTGTAGATTGACGTGATTTTGACTAAAACTTGAGATCATTTGCTCTGTTGTTTTAACTTGTGGCTTTTATCAATCCCTTACCCCCGTGCTCCCATTGAAAAATAAACCCCTCAGACCATTGCATGGCAAAAACATCAGATGAGGAAATAAGAGAAGAAAACAATTGCCTCCCTTCATTCACCGAGGCAGCAGCTGTGTCTGTCACCTTCTTTGGGCTGTACTAACAGAAAGAGAAGTGGGGAGACCTTACTTTTGTCTCTCGAATCCTGTGCTGACCCTCATTCTGCCTGTCCTTCAATAAGCAGGTCAGACCAGAGAGCCAGACCCAGCTTCGGCAAGTCTTTGAACCTCTCTGAGCCTCAACTTCCCCATCTGTGAAGCAGACATAGTAACCGTGCTGACGTCACAGGGGTATTGTGAGCATCAACGTGCTGTCTTTGAGAAGATGCTGGGTAAACTGTAAAAGGCTATTCAAACATCAGCCGCGATTGCAGCAGACCCGTTCAAGGGCTGCCTGGCCCTGCGGCAAGCCCTGGTGGGCCCCGCCAGCGGATCGCTTCCTCCTCTGAAGGCTCCAGCTTAGGTTTTATACCACCTGTGGGCAGGTGTCCCATACTGCCCTGTATTGTTATTTATGTAGGCACCGTGTGTCTTTTTTGGTGTCCCCCACTGACCACGGTGCCTTGCACTTGCATTTTCACAGTCCGTTAAAGCGGTCCTTAACTTCTCCCTGGAGAAAGTACAGGCTCCTCAGCACAAGCCTGGGGCCCGCACAGGTGGAGACTGTGCCAGCACAGGCCTGCCGGTGCTCCTTCTCCTGCCCTCTGGCCTGCTCACACTGCTCCCCATACTCCCTGCATACTTTCTCCCCAAGTTGCAACATACACCCCCACCTTGACTTTCTCCATCCAACTCGTACCCATCATTTTAGAGTGAGCTTCACTCCGCTCTTCCATGAAACCCTTCTTAGGCCCCTTCACCCATGCAAACTGTATTTTTTTGAGCACCTACCAGGTGCCCGTACTGTGTGAGGTATAGGGGCACAGTGGTGAACCTATCAGACTCAGTCCCCTCCTTCACGGATCTCCATGCCTTACTCGTAATAATGGTCTGGAACTCAGACCTTTGCCTTGTGAGTTTTGCCTTATGGTTATTTCATGTATGTACCTTGTATACACCCAGCCTGAAAGCTAGACCCTGCACCCTCCCACTCTGGAGCAAAACTGCGTGTGGCATATAATAAGCATATGTCAAAATTCTGCCTGCCTCCACTCTTGACTGTAAGGCAAAGAATACCCCAGAGAAATTCCCAGACTCTGAAGGATGTTCAACACAATGATCAATCTAAAAGATTTAAAATGTACAAGCATGCCTTGATACAGATATGACTTACCAGATATAAAAAGGTTTTGTTCAAGGCTCCTAGATAAACATAAGTTAATGCAGTTTCCTTTGAAATGCTGCCATTTGAAAAAATATTCTGATACAATAAGTGTCCGGAAACTGAGACACATGTAGGTTTCCAGCTTCAGGGGTGAAAGATGAGATATAATACTTGTGTATTAATGAAAATCAGATGCCACCTTGTGGCCAGAAGTAGAAATTCAGGGATTTAGCCTGGCAAAAGAATTGATGGCTCTGGGAATCAAATATAAAATCGCATTCCACAAGTAGCATGCTCCAACCCAATGGGGATAGTGTATTCCCACATTAACCCTCAAAACACTTCTTTGCTCTAATCTGTGCCCTCCTTAAAGCCATAATCCTTAATTCTCTCTCACACATACACACAGACACACACACACACTGACATTTACAAGCCTCCTAAAACTTGCCTGTTCTAATCTATAGGGTTGGCTGTCACCTTGCCCTAACTCTATTGCTGATTAACTCCTGAAAAATTCTCAGGGAAATTTGATCTCTGAAGAGTGAAGATGACATTACAGATATTTTCAACACATCTCTATCATAAATTGACAGATCCAGTAGGCAGAAAATCAATAAGGACATAGCTGAAGTCAACAACACCATCAATCAACAGGATATAATGGACATCTATAAACTGATACATTCGACAGCAGAACACACATTCTTCTCAAGTTCACATGGAACATTCACCCAGATAGACCACCTTCTGGGCCATAAAACACACATTAACAAATTTAAAAGAATAAAAATCGTACAATGTCTGCTCTCAGACCACAGTGAAATTAAATTAGAAGCCAATAACAGAAAGATAGCTGGAAAATCCAAAAATACTTGGAGATTAAACAACACAGTTCTAAATAACATATAGGCCAAAGAAGAAATCCAAGAAAAATTTTAAAATATTTTAAACTAAATGAAAATGAAAACTCAATTTATCAAAGCCTGTAGGATGTAGCAACAGTGATGTTTAGAGGGAAATTTGTGGCACTGATTGCATGTCCAAAAAAGAATAAAGATCTAAAATCAACCACTTAAGTTTCCACCTTAGAAAACTAGGAAAATAAGAGCAAATTAAATCCAAAGTAAGCAGAAGGAAAGAAGTAATAAAAGTCAGAGCAGAAATTAATGAAATTGAAAACAGAAATCAATAGAGAAAATCAATGAGACCAAAAGCTAGTTCTTTGAAAATAGGTAAGACTCTAGCCAAGCTAACTAAGAAAGAGAGAGGACGCAAATTACTAATATCAGAAATGAGAGAGGGGACATCATTACAGATCCTATGGACATTAAAAGGATAATAAAGGACTACTCTGAAAAACTATATGTCCATAAATTTGATAACCTAGATGAAACGGACCAACTCCTTAAAAGACACAATCTGCCAAAACTCACACAGGAGGAAACAGACAATCTGAATAGACCAATATTTACTAAAGAAATTGAACTAATAATTAATTGGTTCTCTACAATCTCTTCAAGAAGATAGAAGCAGAAGGAATATTTTCTAATTCATTCTATGAGGCCAGTGTTACCCTAAGACCAAAACCAGACAAAGACATCATAAGAAAAGAAAACTACAGACCAATATCTCTCATAAACATAAATGTAAGATACCAACAAAATATTAACAAATCAAATCCAACAATGTATAAGAAGAATTATATACCACAACCAATTGGGATCTATCCAGGTATGCAGGACTGGTTCAACATTTGACAATCAATTAATGTAATCCATCACATCACCAAGCTAACAGAGGGAAAAAGATCACATGACCAAATCAATAGATGCAGCAAAAGTATTTGACAAAATCCTTGATAAAATTCATGACAAAATTCATGATAGAAACTCTCAGTAAACAAGAAATAGAGGGGAACTTCTTCAACTTGATAAAGAGTATCTAGAAAAAACCTACAGCTAACATCATACTTAATGCTGAGAAACTTGAAGCTTTCCTAGCAAGACCAGGATCAAGGCAAATATATCCTCTGTCACCACTCCTTGACAACATTGCACTGAAAGCCTTAGCTACTGCAATAAGGCAAGAAAAAAGAATAAAAGCTATACTTATTTGGAAGGTAGAGACAAAACTATCTTTGTTCACACATGACATGATTATCTATGTAGAAAATCCAAAAGAATTGAGCAAAAAAACCTCCTGGAACTAAGAAGTGATTATGACAAAGTTGCAGGATACAAGGTTAATATACAAAAGTCAATCACTTTCCTAAATACCGGCAATGAGCAGGTAGAATTTGAAATTGAAAATACAATACACTTACAGGAGCACCCAAAAAAATGAAATACTTAGCTATAAATCTGAGAAAATATGTACAAGATCTATATGAGGATAACTATAGAACTCTGATGAAAGAAATCAAAGAAAAGAAGTAAACAGGGAGACAGTCCATATTGTCAAATGTCAGTTCTTCCCAACTTGATCTATAGATTCAATGCAATTCCAATCAAAATCCAAGGGAGTTATTCTGTGGATATCAACAAGCTGATTCTAAACTTTATATGAGGAGGCAAAAAACTCAGAAAAGCCCACTCAGTATTGAAGGAGAAGAACAAAGTCAAAGGACTGACCCTTCACGACCTCAACATTTACTGTAAAGCTGGAGTAATCGAGACAGTGTGGTGTTGGCAAAAGAATGGACAGATAGATCAATGGAACAGAATAGAGAGCCCAGAAATAGACCCACATAAATATAGTTAACTGATGTTTTACATAGCAAAGGCAATAGAATGAAGAAAAAATAGTCTTTTCAAATGGTGCCAGAATAACTGAACATCCACAGGCGGAAAACTGAATCGAGACACAGACCCTACACCCTTCACAAAAATTAACTCAAAAATGGATCACAGGGGCTGGCCCGGTGGTGCAGCGGGTAAGTTCACACATTCCGCTTCTCGGCGGCCCGGGGTTCACTGGTTCAAATCTCGGGTGCAGACATGGCACCGCGTGGCACACCATGCTGTGGTAGGCGTGCCACATAGAAAGTAGAGGAAGATGGGCATGGATGTTAGCTCAGGGCCAGGCTTCCTCAGCAAAAAGAGGAGGACTGGCAGTAGTTAGCTCAGGGCTAATCTGCCTCAAAAAAACAAAAAAGGATCACAGGCCTAAATGTAATAAGCAAAACCATAAAACTCGTAGAAGATAACATAGGAGAAAATCTAGATGACCTTGGGTTTTGTGAAGACTTTTTAGATATAACACCAAAGGCATGATCCATGAAAGAAATAAGTGATAAGCTGGACTTATTAAAATTAAAAGTATCTGCTCTGCAAAAGACACTGTCAAGATAATAAAAAAATTTTTCTCCCACAGACTGGGAGAAAATGTTAGCAAAAGATGTATCTGATAAAGGACTGTTATCCAAAATCTACAAAGACTCCTTAAAACTCAACAGTAAGAAACAACCCAATTAAGAAATGGGCCATGGGGACGGTCCTGTGGCTTAGTGGTTAAGATTGGCAACCTCCACTTCGGCAGCCTAGGTTCACACGTTTGGATCCCAGGCGTGGACCTACGCCACTCATCAGCCATGCTATGGCTGCAACCGACATGCAAAATGGAGAAAGATTAGCACAGATGTTAGCTCAGGGTGAATCTTCCTCAGGAAAAAACAAAAAGACATCGGCCAAAAGACCTTAACAGACACCTTACCAAGAAGATATACAGATGGCAACAAGCATATGAAAAGATACTCCACATCATGTGTCATTCAGGAAATGCAAATAAAACTACAATGAGATACCACCAGACACCTATTAGAATGACCAAAATCCAGAACATTAACAGCACCAAATGCTGGTGAGGATGTGGAACAGCAGGAACTCTCTTTCATTGTTGGTGGGAATGCAAAATGGTACAGTCACTTTGGAAGACAGTTTGGCAGTTTCTTAAAAATTAACATACTCTTAGCATGTGATTCAGTAATCATGTTCTCTTCAATCCAAAGGAGCTGAAAACTACATCCACACGAAAACATGCACATGGATGTTTATAGCAGTTTTATTCATAATTGCCAAAAGTTGGAGGCCACCAAGATGTCCTTCTTGGTGAATGGATAAACTGTGGTACATCCAGACAATGGAACATTATTCAACACTAAAAGGAAATATGCTGTCAAGCCATGAAAAGACGTGGAGGAAACTGAAATGCATATTACTAAGTGAAAGAAGCCAATCTGAAATACATACTGTACGATTCCAACAATATGACATTCTGGAAAAGCCGAAAGTATGGAGACAGCAAATGGATCAGTGGTTGCCAGGGCTTAGGGGGAAGGGCAGAATGAACAGGCAGAGCACGGAAGACTGTTAGGGCAGTGGAAGTCCCCTGTTTAACACTATAATGGTGGACGCGTCATTACATATTTGTTCAAACCTATACAATGTACACCACCAAGAGTGAACCCAAATGTGACCTATGGGCTTTGGCTGGTATTGATGCAGCCATGTAGGTTCATCAATTGTAACAGATGCGCCCCTCTGGTGGCGGTGCTGATAATGGGGCGGCTGTGCATGTGTGAGGGCAGGGAGTCTTTGGGAACTCTCTGTACCTTCCTCTCGATTTTACTGTGAATCTGAAACTGCTTTAAAAAGTAAAGTATATATATTTTTTTATGTTTAGACATATAGACTCTACAGTAAAAAATGCCACAGAAAAACCACATCGTGTCTTTCTATAGTAATGTACTCTGTCTCTGAAAATAAGGGGATTGCTGCCATCACAGTCCCCAAGCTGCAGGCACTCGATATGATCTATTTTGTTTCAGGTACTGTGCTGGGCCTGGAGTTCAATACCGACCAACAGTCCTCACTCAGAATTTACTTAGACATACAGGCCCATAAATTATTTAATTCCAACTGCACAGAGATGTAGCAATTAAACACATATTAAAGAGAAGGCTATGAAATACTCACACTTACATCCATCATTTTCCTATACCAAGTTCCTGGCTTTTTATATTTTCCTTGTGGAGTAGTTTAGGAAGTGAGAAGTGAGTAGCTGTAAAGCAAAATAATAATGAAGGATTCTTTATGGCAGGTTAGGCTAAAAGGGCTGTAAAGATTCTCCTAATCTCATAGAAAAGCCTGCAATCAGAGTTTAATTGCAGACTGGGTAGAGACATATGAACATAAGCGACTGCAGCTGGAGAAACTATTACAGGTCACCTGATCCAACCCTTTCATTTTGCAGATGAGGAGACTGAAGACCAGAGAGATTAAATGATATGCCCAAGGTCACTCAAGATCACCCAAACAGTGACCTCCAGACTAGCGTCCGGGACTTTGGACATGCTGACCCATCCGTTATGCACTCAATGGTTAAAATGAACCAGAGCAAATAATTTACTTCATTATGCCAACAAATTAAAAAATTATCCTTGTATTCACTATAAGGTAATTGTATGCTTCTCAAATCTGGCTTTTACAAACTTGCTGATCTTAAAAACAAAAGAGTTATAGAGGGCCAAGGCGGAAATTCAAGATAGCATCAATAAACAAAGATCTAAGTCAAGTCAGCAAAAATAATGTCTTCAAAATAGGAAGCTGCATCAGCATGTCATGCAGCATGATAGTAAGACTCTAATAGCATTTGCGAATGAGCGCTCTTGGCAACTTGAGTTCATTGAAACATCACGAGGCTTAGAACCTCATGTTTCATTCTGTGTGAAGGAAGTTTTTCTACCACAGCTCAGCGTTTGGTCCAGTCTTTCCATCTAGAAGATTGTTTTTCCCTGGCTGCTCCTCCCAGTAGGATTGCCCTCTCAGTACCATTAATCATGACCCCCTTAATGTGTAATTTACCCAGATTCCACTCCTACCACAAGCTTGAGGGGAGACACGAGAGGGAGTCAGACACTACAATTGACCATAGAGTTTCATTATTATGGACATAAACTAAACTAAACCATGAATAAGATCCCTTGAAGTGCTAGGGGAAACGCAAAAACCCAAGGAAGTTGCTAGTACTTGGGTCTTCCCAGCTTCTAGGCTGGTGACGTTTTCTTAGTCTCAGGCCCACAGCAGTTGAAGTTTGGACATTGCCTTGAGCCCTTGGGTATTTCTGTGGTCAAGGCCTCTCCTTATTGAAAGTCCTTACTATAAAGCAGCTCCCAGCAAAACCTCGTGAAGCCCAGTGCCACAGAAAAAAGGCAGGATGGGTATCCATAATTATTCTCGTTAAAATTTGCACATGATTTTATTCCAAACTTTACAAAGATACAATCAGGGAAAGAGAGAGGAGTTGCTGCAATCTTTCACTCGTCTGGTTGCATTAAGCTTAAAATATGAATCTTGGGATATATATCTATCACCTGTCAACTCAAGCTAAGGCATCCACCAAGACTGTATTCTCCCTATTCAGTGGACAGCCAGAAGCTACTTCCACAAACTCACAAACTGAGGAGAGCAAATGCTCCCAGGACCGCTCTTCATTTCTTCTTTTTAGACCACCTCTTCCCTGAAAGGCAGCCACCACAAGGGGCAGTGGGACAGGAATGGAGGCCCCAGGTATCCCCATGGCTCTTTGTGTAGCCCTGGGCTTCATGAGGTTTAGTCAGGTTCTGCTTTTTAGTAAGAACTTTCAGCAGTGAGTCCTCGAGGACAGAAACCCATGAGGACTCTGGGCACTGTGCAGGCTTCAACTGCCTTGGGTCAAAGAAAAACCATTGCCCGCATCCTCTGGATTTATAATTTTTCTCCTCCCAGAGGAGTTTCAGATGACAGAGGACATGGGCTGGGCTGTCCCTCCTGAGGTGGCACTTGTGTCCTCTCAGCGGAGACTGGTGGTTCTCCCCAGATGTCCCACCTACTCTGGAAAGTGAAAGATCATGACTGCCACAGGTAAATAAGAACACGAGCGAAGAGCTTCCTACAGAAGCCACGTCAACAGGAAACTGGAATTCTCAAGTGTCATCTCATAGCCACACGTTCACAAAGAAAGCTTACATGTTCCCCCAAATAATATTACTTTCAGGAGACAAGGCTAGGGAAATGAGTAAGCTTGGAAGTATTCTCAAATTTATAAATGTACTGGGGAGTCCCAATTTTACATACGGTGTCTGGCTGGAGAGCCCTGATGAAACTGCCTTCCTCCCCACTCCAACACCAGGGCAGCCTGGATGTTCCAGAAATCGTTTAACTTCTTGGTAGATATTCAGTTTGCTTCCATCTTTTGACTTTCATAAACAAGCCTGGGATGTGCATTTTTGAGTACTTTTCTAATTATTGCCATGAGTCAGGTACATTAGGAATGGCACTGGGAGGGATAGCCTGGCAAAGGTGGGATTGAGAAAGGAATCAGAAAAGGCAAAAGTAAGAGGAGGGGACAACAAACGAGGGACAAAGAGGCCAAGAGCAAGGAGAAGCAATCTGGGAATCTTTAAAAATGGCTTTAGTTGCTTTTGCATTATGTCTAAGCGTGTAGAACTGATGACACCTCCTCTGTGAACGCCTCACCTCCCGGCTACCTTCATAATTTTCTGACCCCTCCAGTCTCTCCCAGTTCCCATTTCTCCCCTCACTATTTCTCCTATTACGTGTAAGCATCCCACAAGGTCCCTGTTCTCTCTGGGGTTCTCATCTGTGTGCATGGCTTCCACCATCACACCCCTTCAGATCCCTGCCCAGTCCTTGGCGTCAATTCCAACTTTCCTCCCAAACACCGAGTGTAGCTCCTTCTGGGTGTCTCCGCCTCTCATGCCCTGTAGGCGATCCAATCTCAACAGCACGTCAGAAGTTTGATAAATACGGTTAACAGTGATGGTTAACAGTGATGGTTGCTCTTATGCAGAATGGGGGAATCTTAGGCCGAGGGCTATGGAGGAAACAAGAGTGAATAAACTGCAGTCTCTGTCCTCATGGGGCACACATTCTGGGCAGATGGCAGCAAAAGGGCAAAGTGAGGTGGGCCATAGCGGCCCAGGCCAGGTACTGACACATGATGAGAGAGTCAGGAATAGCTTTGCAGTGGGATAGTAAATGCCATCTTAGGGTGCCTTAAAGATAAGACTTGCGGGCCGGCCCCATGGCTGAGTGGTTAAGTTCATGCACTCCGCTTCAGTGGCCTGGGGTTTCACTGGTTTGGATCCTGGGTGCAGACATGGCACCGCTCATCAAGCCATGCTGAGGCGGCATCCCACATGCCACAACCAGAAGGGCCTGCAACTAGAATATACAACTATGTACTGGGGGGCTTTGGGGAGAAGAAGGAGGGAAAAAAAGGCAACAGGTGTTAGCTCAGGTGCCAATCTTTGAAAAAAAAACGATGAGGAGCCCTCAAGGTTCTGAGCAAGTGCGTAACATGGTAAGCCTCTGGCAGCAGAAGCAGGCTTTGGGGTTGGCGGGACAAGAGTTGAGATGTCTGAAATCAGCAGGCACCTGGCCATTTCGATCTGGAGCTCAGGAGCGGAGTCAGGGTGCTACATCCCGCAACTTGGAATCATCTTTCCACAGGGGCCAGTTGAAGTCGTGAAGGCAGATCAGTGCCAAGAGCCGGTGGACACACAGGAGGTCTCAAGGCAGAACTTTCCCACGCAGCCATTCTTAGGGGGCCCAGAAAGGAACTGAGGCTGGTGGGCGGAGCCAGAGGAAGTAGTCAAAGTGAGCAGCCAGAGGGAGGGCAGGACAATGGAAGCCAAGAGAGGGGAGCTATAGAGGCAGCTTTTAGGCAAGAGCTCAGAGCTCCAGCATCATGCCTGCTGGAGGAGAATGAGGACTAAGGAGAGACTGATGGATTCAGAGATGAGGCATCTTCTCCGCCACCACCTGCTCTGCTGGCGAGCCAGGTCTTCCTCCTAACACCAACACTTCTCTCAGACAGCCCATTCTCGTTTTGCCCTGCAGTCAAGCGCCCCCCAAACCCTGTTGATCCCACTTCTACACTCTCATCAGTTGGACTCCTTCTATTCCAGTCTCCCTTGCCTTATACTGAACTGACCATCTCCTAGCTTCCTGGGTATTCCTTCTCCACTCTGTCCCGCCCACTTCTGCCAAATGGCTCCTCCTAAAGCCGAGCTCCAATCATGATGTCCTTTGCTCAAAGACCCTTAATGACTCCCCTTTACCTACTGTTTAAAAGGTCAAACTCCTTAAGACGGCAGTCAAAGCTCTCATTTGCAGCTTACAGCTAGGGCGTCTCCTACAATGCCCTTCTGGCTGCAAACCAAGCTTTTCTCCCTAATTGCAGTTAGGGAGAAACTAACTCCTGCCTTAGACCAGAGACAACTATTTCCCTGTAAGCAGTACTAGCACACCTCTGCTCCCTCCCAGCGGTTGTACAACTCAGGGCTTATTGCATTCTTCTCTGAGATGTTTGTCCCATTAAGGCCACTCTTCTGGGTAGGAATGGAGTCTCTCCCGGAAAGGATGGCTGATCCCGTAGAAGTCTCAGGGAACTCAGACAGAAAGGAGACCTTGGCCCTGGGGAAAAGGGAACCCCTTCCTTTCATGGCTTTTCTAGGCTGGAATTTGAGGAGAGTGGATGTACCGCAGACAGCTTCTAAGTGAGGAAGATGGTTCCTGCCACGAGGAGGAACTAGGAGGGCCAGCACTACAGGGGACGCCAGCTTGATGACAAAAGGCTTACCCAACACCTACCACAAAGTAAGCACCGTGCCATGTGCCAGCAGTGGTGGACTGGTAAGTTGGCTCTTTGAAAAGTAACAGCCCTGATTTATAGCACTTGTCTATTTCTGCAGTGTAAATATTCCTACCTTTGCTGATTTCAAGCTAGCCAGATGACATTCCTGAATGTGAAGCCGGGAAGAGATGTGCACCCTCAGCCCCCGCACACCACCAGTGGGGACAGCACCACGAACAAGCAGGACAAGTGAGTATCTCGTGGAGCTTGGCCTAATGGCATCACCTTACCGCTTTTCTTCCGGGGCACCTTCCACTGCTGTCCTGGCAGATCTAGATTTGGTCGCATTAAGGAAGCCGTGTCTTCCCTTAGGTTCTTTTCTTAGGCTGTCAGGCCCGAGAGGGCGGGAACCACATCTTACACTTGGCTCTTTTCTAACAGCGCCAGGCACGGTGCTCTGCTCTCGGGAGGCACTCCGGGTTTGCTGGCAGCTTGACTTCATGGGTCAGGGAGAAAAGGAGGATGTGCAGAATGGACGCCTGTGCACTGAGAGCGGACCCTCCCAGGCTGCCGCCCACCCCGAGGAGAGGAAGCAACCGAGAGCTGCAAGACAGCTTCGAGAAGCACAGGGGTGGCCTTCGGTACAACTACAAAGCAGGAAGCTTATCTCCAGCCTTCTCCACCCTCTGATCAGTGTCCCCTTCCCAGCTGCCAGCACCCTTGCCCGGGGCTGGTTCTCAGGGCTGACTTCGATTCTGATTCCCCACCCTCGCTGAGGTCTTTAGTGGTTAAAGTAGGCAAGCTGACCTCCAAAACCGTGTGAAGAGTCGAGTTATTCCTGGCTCCTCACAGGGGTCTGTGACCACCCGTCACCCTCACTCCTAACTCCAGAGGTTTAGTTCTCTGGCTTAAGCTGTGACCTTTAGGATGTATGCGTAGATCCTGGTCACCCTCGGGGTCTTCCGTGTACAGGGACCCTGACTGAACCTCCACAAAGGGATTAGTGTGTGTGTGAGAAAGAAAACAGTCCTGAGCGTCCATGTACCAGGGCTGTGTACACCACGCACCTGCACCCTGTCACGCTCATGCTCTCACATCAGGAGAGAAAGCTGCCACCCTCCCCGGCATGGTGAGCAAAGCCAGAGGCGGCTCCCAGCCCTGCCCTGGCATGACGACGTGGCCGTCTCCGGGCTGGCCGACACAGTGGTCTGCTTCCATTTCTAAGAGGGCTGAAAGGGCACTTTCTATCGAAGCTGTAGATCCTGGTCCCTAACGTGCGAGACCAGAACAGGCACAAGCCCCATGGAGTAGGTTCCTTCTCTCCATCCACTTTCCTCTTATTCAACATTCCCACCACAGAGCCCGCAGCGGTTCAAAGACCAAGGCTTTATTTTCTCTAGCTCCAGTGTCACAGCTGTAGCAGCATGTCGGAACATCCCACACATGAACACACATTTCTCCCCTTGTTCAAAGCGCTGGCAACAACTGAGAGGCAGAAACAATGATATTCTGTACAGGCATTTAAGAAACCACACTTGCTCACCCTTACACATTGTGTGGCTGGCCGGAAGGAAGCAGTGGTACATTCGAATTTAACAGGCACAGCCATCCTTCAATCAAAATCTTATTGGCATAACAGTGTGCTGGAGATGCAGCTCTGGGGGACTTCGAAGGACAGTCCTTGGAATAAGACATCAGCATCAAAAAAAAAAAAAAAAAAGAAATAGAAACAGAAACCACCCAGAAAGGATGTAGGCCAGCCAAGAGCTAGATTCAATCCAAAGTTAAGAAAAAACAGTCACGGATTGATGATTTATCCCCTTTGGAACAAAACCAATTATTTATTCTAATATAAAAGTAAAACTATGATCTACAAGAGGTTGAATCTCAGGGCAAGGGAGCTGGGGCCTCAATTGCCACAAAATTAACGACCACTTAAATTTGCTTAGTGCTTCAGGACTTTCAAAGCTTTCTCAGCTCCATCGCTCATCCAGCCTCAAGAAGACCCCGCAGGCGGGCAGGACAGGGGGCACCCCCTTTCCCAGCCGATCCCTCTGCGCAGCGCACAGTGAGGAGAGCCAGCCCCCGCCCACCCAGCTCCCAAGTCCCTTCCTCCTCTCCTCCTCGCATCCCCCGACCCAAAGGAGTTTTCCCAGAGAACTGAACCATTTCTTTTCTGAATACCAGAGAATATAAAATTCCGTAAGAAATAAGGAGTATTTTGCAGCAGTGCGGCATATCTTAAGTGGATGAAAAGGGGTGGTTGGATAATTATTTGATCTAGTTTTTCTTCCATTGGCAGAATTTAACAGTCACGCAGGGCGTGTTTAGAGAGATGTAAACACTGCCCACAGAGGATGGTCGCCATGGCTTTTTGCATCCCTGAGTGGGACAGAAGCGAGTGGCAACTGGGGTCCACCAGAAGGTTAGCTCCAAAGTGGGACAGGTCAACAGCTGAACCCCCAGCCCAGGAGCAAGGCCCTGCTCATAGGGCACACGTGGGAGCTGCCCACGTGGCGCTCTCCTGCCCTCAACCTGAAAACTACTCCCGGAGGCACTGTGGGCAGCGTCCCAAGATGAAAACTGTCTCAGTGCCGCCTGAGCTCTTCCCAGGAAGTAAGAGCTGCTGAAGCAGCGGGTCTGAGCCTGAGAGAGATGCACAACACTGACCGTGCCTGAGGCAAAGGGTGAAGGGCAAAGGGCGAAGGTAGGAACCTGGCCCGTCAGAATAAAACCATACACACGTGCTTCCTGCTCATTTTTTAAGAGGGGCTCTAAAAGGAAAAGGTAGAGCCATTTGGTCTTGCCTGGGAGAGAGGTCTGGCAGCCAATCAAAGGGCAGGGCGAGAGGAAATCCGCCTGTATTTTCTCTGAGTGACAATGCGGCTCGCCTCGGATGCAGGATGCACCATTTCAGAAAACAAGGCAGTCAGGCCTCACGTGCTCAGCTGACACAGACCCAGCGAGGCTGAAGGTGGCCCAGAGAGGCATCCTGACTCGTGCACGAGGTCCTGGCCCCTGTCACCGTGCGTGAGAGGCTCCATGATGGGGGAATTCATGGTGGGCAGGGGGACAGACAAATGCCATTGACACAGTTGCCATGGTTTTCACAATCCCTCAAAGTGGACGGGCAACAGAGATTTATCATCACACACACAGACCAGAATACCCGATGTGTCTGAGTGAATAGGTTGATGCAGAAATAAGTCCTAGGATAAAGGCAGGATTCATCCCAACGGCCTGCCCAACAAGCAGCCAAAGGTTGCCATGTCGCAGGCTTCTAAGTGCTGGCCCAAGGGGCATATATTCACGCCACTCACAGCAAGGGAAGGTGAGGTCTCAGCAGGTGTAAGACGAGCCATCCCAATTCTACTGGGGACCACTGTTGTCAGGTGAGAACCACCCTGCCGCGGGGTCTGTGTGTGTGTGTGCAAGCATTCAGCAAGAGAAAACGCCTCAGGGCCAGGTCTTTAGTCCTGGAGTTTTTAGGGAAGGCAAAGGGAGAAGGCACATGAAGGTGACTGACTGAGTAAAAGAAAACAAATGTAGCTGGAAGTAATACATCATTATTGTGACTGTTTTTCAACGTACCTTTTCTGCCCCCATGAAAAAAGAAATTCAAAATATAAACTTTATATTTTATTATTTTACATTCAAGTGAAACTTCCATTTGGGGGCTCAACACAATTTTAGGCCACTTTCAGCAATTTAGTACTTCGGTGCCCTTTTTATATAACCCAATGGAAGACTTCAGCCCTCTATTTTTTTAAAAAAACAGCTTTACATTCCCAGCTGTAAGACTTATTTATACACACGCACAGGCACACACACAAATCCAAAAACTTCTACATAGAAAAATAAAGGATAAACATTATCCATCTATTTTAGACTGTGTACGGCAACTTTTATATACATGATTTTCTTTTTCTTTAATGTTTTCGGTCACTGCTCATTTTCTTCCCTTCTGTGTGATCTACAATTCCAGGGCAGGAAACTGCTCCAGTGAAGCAGAAATGCTACATACCTCTTGGGGGACGAAGAGAAAAAGCAATTTCTCGTTTCCCTTCCAAGGTCTCTCCCCACCTACCACCACCTCGGATGTCCCTGTGGACTGCCACCGGTCTCCCGGTAAGCGGCTGTCCCTCCTTTCCTCTCTCTAAGGCGTCGGGTGGGAGGCCCGCCCTGCGAACACCGTGCAACAATAATCTCAGTGTGAGGGCAGGGATGGAAGCAGGCAGGGAAAGCCTTCTAAAAATAAGATTCGGGCATCGCTCCCCACAGCCTGTTCCTTTAGTATGGAGTTCGATTCTCCAGCTTGCGCTTGGTGAGGAAGTACTTGAAAAACTCATAGACCGACCAGGAGATGGCCGTGGAGGGCATCTGGTGGATGACACGCGCTCGCATGCCTTTGAAGTAGCCGGGCAGGCCGTTGAGCCGGTACACCGTGCGGAAAGCGTTGGCCATGCCCGACAGCCGGCCGCTGATGTTGGCCAGGTTGAGGGCCATGTTCTCCTGAGTGTTGAGGAGGGTCTTACAGACGTCCAGCGGGGTGGTGGCGGCCGCGGCAAGGGCCCCGGCCAGCCCACCTGAGATGATGTGGGACTGTGGGTTGTAGACCCGGTGAGGGTTGACCTGCTCCTGCAGGAACTCGTAGGTGATGAAGTGGATGGACTGGAAGGGAATGTTCATGGTCAGCTGCGTGCTGTAACTCCGGTAGAAGGCCCCCCAGCCCTCAGTCCTCCACACCGTCCGGATGCAGCTGAGGGCCGACCGGTGCGGCGAGTTGTACATCTGCATGCGCTGCTTCACGACTGTTGCGGGCGCAGCAGGCCAGGCGGCAGTCAGGGCCAGTTGGTTGGGTTTGGCCCCACCCCGGGTCGGAGTGAAAGGGAAGCCAAGCCATAAAGAGAAACAAGTAAGTTTAGACACACTGGTCACAAGGCCCAGAGAGCTAGCACACACAGCCCCAGCCTGAGAAACCAGAGGCCAGCTCCGGAAACCCCGTTTACACATGGGGCTCCAGGACCCCGTGCCAGGAAGGGGCTATTTCCTCAAGTTTCTCCTGCCTGCATCTCATCTAAGGTGCTCTAAACCAGGGGCCACTTCAGACTAGACTCACTGATCCGATCCCCAGAGCCTGGCTGCCTGGGCATCGCAGGCGACGCCAGTCTAAACCACGCCCTCCCTGCCCTGCTCCCTCCCAACCTGCCTACTGGACACGTGCTCCCATCTCTCACTCTCAGTGCTCTGCACCTCTGACAGTGTTCTTAGCTTCTGTGTCACAGTACTCTCGGAAGAGACACTAGAATCACGTCAGCCCAAGTTCAATGACAAAGTCCAATGAAGACCCGGGCTTCGTTCAGAGGACCAGAGGCAAACGAGGGCCAACTGGGGTCCCTTACACTTAGAGTTTTAATCGTCCCCATGCACTGTGAAATGAACACGCACAGTGTGCTTTTCTTTACTTTTAAAGAAATAAACTCCTTAAATCAATATAATGTCAAGAAGAAGCGGGGGGAGTTGAACCTCACTTTTTTCTCCTTAAAAAAAAACAGAAACAAATTCTTGCCCAGTTGACATGGGCTAACTGACTGGTCACTGACCAGGTCCCTGTCTGAGTCGCCTTGAACATGCACCAAAGCAGCCACCTCCCAACCTGTTTCACCCCGTCCCTGAAGGTCAGGACAAGTCCCCTGTCTGCCAGGGCACAGGGGGCAGCTACAGCAAGTAGACAATTTTCACCTTAAAGGACAAAAAGAGACTAACATAACACAGGCTTAAAATGTTGGAATTTTTACCTCTGGTTCTCCCTTCTGGAAAGGGGCCATTGTCAGATGGGGAGAAAGGTCCCACCTCTCAGAGAGGGTAACCCAGCTGAAAGGACGCCCAGTACCTGGTCCAAAAGGCCCTCACCTCTGAGACCCAAGTTGGCCAAGGACACCAGGATATAGAAAAAGCAGACAGAGCTGAAGTCTGCACAGCTAAGAATTGTTTTAGAATGCTCTCAAAATTCAAAAGAAAAAATCGCGGGAGGAGACGCTAAAACAAACCGGCCAAATGTTCGTTCATGAAGTAGAGCGATGGGGGTTCAGAATACTCCTCTCTCTATTTTTGCATGAGTTTGGAATTTTCATAATAATTGCAAATTTCTTTTAAAAAAGCAAATTGAACCAGAGCCCTAACAAATGGCCTTTGGCAGACTCCCCCTAAATTTGTCTAGGGTTGATAAAGGTTAACAAGGGCCGGAGCAGTGTGTGTGTGCGTGCATGTGTGAGTGTGTGTTAGACTAGTGCAAAAGCATGCAAAAGAGTCAGCAGGAGAGCTTTTAAAACAGATTCCTCATCTCCAACCCCAGAGATTGTGATTTAGTAGGCCTGGGGTGGGGCCTAAGAATAAGCTTTTCTAGCATGCTCTCAGGAGATGCTGATGCTGCTGGCCCGCGGATCACACTCTGAGTAGCTGTTCCTGAGAACAGGAGTACCAGAAGCTCAGAGGCTCCCGTCCCGTCGTGACACCTTTACTAATGCGGAGGAAAACATCCTCCTTAGCCAGCAGGCCCATTGCCGGACCTTCTGTCTCCCCACCCGCCCCTCTTTCCCTGCCCCTTCGCACAGCCCCTGCTGCCACTCCCTGGGACCATGAAACATTACCTTCTGCTGGATTCATTACTGCATCGTGGAGCAGGGTGGCCATACTCCCAGCTATCCCTGCAAAAGAAACTCCAGAAAATTACCCTCCTGGACAAGGTATTCCAAGGAAGTTCCTGGAACCCAAATCAGACGGAACCCCGGACACAGCTTTCTAAGAAGCAACGTTCACTATCAACTCCACCCAGGGGAGCACTGATGCTCAAAACTCTAGAGATCCTGGCAACGCCAGATAAAAAGGGGCACAATTACCCACACTTCAATCTTGCAGAAGCCTCATTTTCTCTCTGGGAGTCAACCTGGGGAAAGGGTAGACCTGCTCACACTGCATGGCACCCAGAAACCACACGTGGTGGCTTTTTCCACCGTCTAGATTTTTCACTCTGTCTACAGATTAACTCATTCTGCCCTTAAACTGGGCCAAAGGGGAGGATTGCACGTAAATGGCCGAGAGGAGAAAAAGTCAGAAAAGCAATCTGTAAGAAAATTCCTTAATAAAACCCAGGCATTTTTAAGAAAACAGGCAAGGGAAGAGCACACCAGGAAGCTCTGCACGTGGTATACTCCCAGGTAAGTCTGCAAAGCTAGGACCTGTCTCGGGGACGGCCAACCCCGTCCGAGGGTCTCATCCGAAGGGCCGGGCTCCAAGAACCAGGAAATTTACACAGTGTTGTAAACCAATGTGGCTTCCATAAAATAACTAAAAAAGAAAAACCCCAGGAACTTCAAACGCCTGACTCAGGCCTGCAATTTTGCGTTTGGCTTGGGGTTTCCTCCCTCTGCAGCTGATACTGCCCAGTAACTAAGGCGCCGGCAGGAAGGTGGGAGGGAGGAGGAACACCAGGAGAAGCCTTCAGAAATGCACTTCTATCCCCCGCCCTCCTCCACACGCTTAGCATCATCCCCAGAAAGGTCAACACGCAACCACAGCACACAGCACGATGATGCCGGAACAGCGCTGGGTGGAACTCGGCATAAACTGGGTTCCGTCAACCCGCTTTCAAGGGCTGCAGCGACCAAGGAGTTCCAGCAAAAGGAAGGCCCGAGGCACAGACTCGGGGGACAGCCTGGCTCTTAGTGACCGTGTCAACAGATACAACTAATGGCCAGTTTTTAAAAGGCAAAACAAATGTCTACAAACCAGCCAGGTGGAGTTATCATTACCAGGTCTGCTGACAGAAGGGACTTTTTTGGTTGTGAGTAGAACAGAAAGAAGGGGAAAACGTTGCTGCTGGTCACATCTACCTCTCCACTGTTGAAAAGCAATTTTGTTAAGATAAGTACACCTTACACTGCTATCCATAGCCCCATTCACACCCAAACAAAACCCAACAAAAGCCAAACCCACAGGAGAGGCGAGAATAAGCGCTCGGGCCGGTAAGACAGGCCTACGCAAGAGCTGCCCACAACTCCAGCCCCCAGCCCGCCTGCTCCCGCCAAACAAGAAAGGAAACGCTGTCAGCCCTTGCTCGCAGAGCTGCCACTCAGACAAACGGAGGAGGGGCGGGCGGAGGCCCCGGGCCCCCAGAAGCTTAAGGTGGGAAAGGCCGTCTGCGCTGGAGCAAATCCTTTGTCAGCCATAAAACTTCTTGACCTTTTCAAGCTTAGTTAGATCTTGACGTTGTAGAGACCTGTTGAACCAGTTTTTAAATAGTCTCAAAGAAGCTGTCCAGATAGCTTTTTTTTTTTTTTGAATCCAGCATTCAAAAGTTTTGTTTCTATTCAGGGTTTTCTCCTAGATCTGATCTTTACTTGCCTTTGAACGTTTAAAAGAACGAAACGAAAAACCCACACAACAATGAAAACTGAAACACCTCTGTCACTGATTTTCCCCAGGCTTCAGAAAGCGAAGGAGGGGAATGGAAAGAAGCGTGTGTGTGTGTGTGCGTGTGTCTGGTGTGTGTGCACACACAACTCTAGAGTTCTTTATTCGTAAGCAAGCGTGGCGGAGACGCGGCGTCAGGCTGCTGGGTCCCAGGGAGGAGAACCCTGGGGAAGGGTCTGTTGAAGGAGAGAACTTTCTAACTCCAGACAAACGCTTTCAAATACCGTTGGCTAGGTGGCTGTTTCCTTGGTGGCGGAAAACGTCATTTAAAGTCCTTTTCATGTTTTCATAGCAGGCAAAATACATGGCGTGGGCCGGGCCTGCACCCACCACCATCACGTTGAGGCCTCGCAAGGGCCTCCAGAAGCCTTCGGTCCGCGTGATCTTCTTGAGGGCTCCGTAGATGTTCGTGTACTGGGCTTTGGGATCTGGATTCAGACTCTGCATTCGTGTCTGGGAGAAGGCGAGAAAACAAGAAGAGAATGGCAGTTAACGAGGATGGTAAGGAGGGAAAGGAAGACCCGGAGAGAGGGAGCGGAACAGCCCATTTTCAGTTTCACATTTCTTCACAAAGAAAACATTTACTCTCTCCCTCCTGGAGTCCTCCCTCTCCCACAGACACACCTTCACACGGACTTCATCATACCCAGCAAAAGGGGGAAAGAGTGGGGGCAGGATCAGGAGTAGGAAGATGTGCCCTGCCACTGGCAAGCTGTGTGACCTCTGATGAGTCCCTCAACCTCTCTGGGCCTTGAGAGCTTCAATTAAAAATACAGGATTGTCGCGAGCATCAAATGAAACAACGGGTGTGGAGATTCTTAATAAACTCAGAGGCCCAGTCAAATGTGAGTATTATTATTACCCGGTGGTTCCCATTCTGGCTCTGAAGTCTTCTGCACCCTCACCTAGTGGAGGTGTCCAGGCTCTGACAGCTCCTGTTCAGCCGTACCATGAAATTTCCCCCAAGTCCTCCAGCCCTCACCCCTTCATCTCCTCTGAATACTTTTTCCACTTTGTCTTTACAAGTTAGCGCTTCCATATAAATGGTCTTGTTCTGAATTTCTCCCTATGTATAGTCCTGCCTCCCTGAGGCGGAGACCCAGCTCTCCCCACTCTGTGATCCTACTGTGCTCCCAGGCACTTGAGCAAGTGTGATCATTAATCTTATGTGTCAACCTGGCAAGGCCACCGTACTCACACTGGCTCCAACTATGGTCAAACTGTAGTCTAGATGTGGCTGTGAAGGTATGTTTTAGATGAGATTAATGTTTAAATCAGTGGACTGTGAGTAAAGCAGATTACCCTCCATGGTGTGGGTGGGCCTCATCTAATCAGTCAAAGGTATGAAGAGAAAAAAAACTGATGTCATCCAAGGAAGAAAGAATTCTGTCTCCAGACAGTCTTTGCACTTGAGCTGCAACATCAACTCTTCCCTGGGTCTCCAGCCAGCCTGCCCTGCAGACTTCAGACTTGCCAGCTTCCACGACTGTGTGAGCCAATTCACATACACACACATATACACACCCCCTGTTGGCTCTGTTTCTCTGAGGAACCCTGACTAGCACAGTAGATGCACTAGTACCAGCGCTGGCTCAGCCCTGCAAAAGCAGCAGCATTCGCTCCTCCACTCCCCGCCCCCAACACACACGCAGACTGGAGGGTCAGCCTCCAAGCTCTGGCAGGGACATCCTTTTCTCTCCAAACAAAATCTCCCAGAAAACCACGACACAGAATTTAAGAAGGGCTTCTCTGCTTGGAAATGGGGTGAAGGGTCCAGGCCCTCCTCTCATTCCACACGGCAGAAAACTGCCCCCAGGAATCCAGGCCCAGAGGAAGAGTGTGAAAACCAACAACCTAATTACTGGTCACTTTCAGATCTCCCCAGCCAGTAAAACCACAAAGAAAATGGGCACACCACTGACAACTTTTCATTTTGCTAAGAAAGGACGTAAAAACAACAATATAAGCAATAGTCACTATCACCTTCTATTACAATCAAGATTTCCTAAAAGAGAGGACACTGTTAATGCTTAAAAAAAGGCAAAGACGACTACTTCTGATTATAAAACTGTTCTTTAGATTAAATTTAGCTTTATTAAAAACTCACTGCTTTACCCTTTTTTCTACCTCAAACGGGTGAAAATGCCCTGGCCCGGCCCCAGGCCGCTGCCAGATGCCTGGGCCCACACTCGGGGAGCGCCAGGGGCTGGGCTCAGGGCCTGCACCTTTTGGTTCCGTGTTTTCTATTCTAACCCTTCTCAACAGATCTCAGGCGGCGTAATCACAGCGTGTAGCAGCAGCAAGCGAGACCCAGCGAGGAGGGGCGAGCGGCTGCTGGTCCAGCCACGTGCTCGAAGGCAAGGCGCTCAATGTGGGAGAGCCGACGGCTTCCTTGGGGACGGCAGAGGGTCTCGAGCACTACGTTCCACAAGTTATTTGAAATCGCTCAACTGTGGGAGCAAATAAAGCTTCGTATGGCACCCGGCTTTTTCCTCTGATTGCGCCTGACCAGAAGCAGGAGCACGAGGCAGTGGGCGGGCAGCAGGGCAGTCCAGCACGCGGGCTTTCTCACCAGAGCACCAGGTGAACTCAGCTCCATCACTCCCGGCGTGACCCTGGGGAGGATGGGGAACCTCTCTAAGCTTTAGTTTCCTCCTTCGAGAGAATGGCTGAGAAAAGAAAATGCCATTACCTGTCTATGACCATCACTCACTAACAATGAAAGGATTCACCAAGGGATTCACTAAGGAATCCGGTTCTCTATACGACCAGCCTTGCAGACGCTCAGTCCGTGCAGGCGGGGCTGCGTCTGCCTCGTGCACAGCAGATCGCCAGTGCCTGTTACGCGTCTAACTCGCAGTGGGGGCCCAGTAAATAGCTGTCGGGTGAATCGATGAACAGACACGTGCAATTTAGGATACCAACCAGGGTGAAGGGTACTACGTATCTTACTTTACCTCCCCTAAATGGGAGCATGCGTTCCTGGCACCTGTCCCCGCCTCCCCTCTTGTCTAGATCTCTCCCTCTTGATAGAAGTCCCTGTGTCGCTGCATTTCTCAAGCCCAGGCTGGGATCTGCTGAGCCGCAGGAGAGCCCTCCTTGGGCTGTCAATAAGGGGCGGCTCCTGCTGGCCCCACTCCCAGAGGGAAGCCCACCTGCCTCCGCCTCCTCCTTGCTGGTTTCCAGCCTGGGGAGACAGGACCACCTGTGGTGAAGGCCTTCGTTGGGTCCAGACGGGCAGAAATGAAAGAGCGCCTCGCAAGCAGGGGCGGCAGTGCGAGAGAACACCCAGGCCCCAGAGCAAGGAGCCGAGAGCCTGGACTACGGACCTGACGCAGGCTGCAACAGGGCCACGTGGCCTTGGCTACGGCATCCCAACTCACTGGTCCTCAGTGTCCTCAACTGGAAAATGAAGGGGGGGGATCAGAACAGTGGCTGATTATCAGAATCACCTGGGAAGTGTTTATGTAGCCCAGTACCACCCCAACATGTATTGATTCAAATGTTTTTTTAATTCTCCAGATGATTCCTATCATCTCAGTTTGGAGAACCACTACCTAGAGGCCCCTTGCAGCCCCAGCACTTTCTAGTAACAATCTCCATCCAGCCTTGGCTCCTGAGGAGGAGAGAGGGGGTGCTGGGGGAGGGAGGTGCGTGCGGAGCGGGCAGAGGCAGGAACAGCGGGGACATGCTGCCAAGGCTTCAGAGCCAGCCAAGCTGATGTCATCGTTCTGAATTTCAGCTCTGGGACCTCGAGCAAGTTCCTTAATCTTGGGGCGTGGAATAATCCACAGAGAGCGGCTGGCAGGAGTGCGATAACTGTGGGAAACGCCTGACTCGGCCGGCAGTCAATAGGGACCCCCTCTACCCACCCTTTGGACATGTGAGGGCATCAGGTGGTCTCCTTTACAAAGCTGCTCACGTCGGCTTACAGGGGAAATGTGGAACTGATTGCTCACCTCTCCCTTTTTATTTTTTTTTAAAAGATTGGCACCTGAGCTAACATCTGTTGCCAATCTTCTTTTATTTTCTTTCTTCTTCTCCCCAAAGCCCCCCGGGACATAGTTGTATATTCTAGTTGTGGGTCCTTCTAGTTGTGGCATGTGGGATGCCGCCTCAGCATGGCTTGATGAGTGGTGCCATGTCCGGACCCAGGATCCCAACTGGCAAGACCCTGGGCTGCTGAAGCAGAGCACGTGAACTTAACCACTCAGCCACAGGGCTGGCCCCCAAGTCTCCCTTTTTTAAATTAGAGGTGAGGCAAGTGGAGTAAATATTACTGAACAAAAGGCACTGTCCTCCCACGGAAGAGAAAAGGACTACTGGGCATCTCTGCACATGGGTGACTTCTCTGGCTTTGGGGTCGTCTCAAGGGCAGGCCACATTTAATGACTCGCACCCAGAACAGAGGCAAGTGGCCCAAGAGCGCACAGGAGGACCCAGTGAAGCCTCCTCTGGCCACGACAGCCACAGGGGCCAAGTTTTGGGCCAGAGCCTCTTCAGTCCTAGGGTACCTTCATTTCTCCAACCTGCCTGTGGGGAGACCCCACTTGGGCCGGGCGCCAGGAGACAGAAAGGAAAAGTTGAGGGGGAGAGAAACAAGGAAAGTGTGAGAGAACTGAGAACGACATGGGCCACGCTGGGTGTCAGAAAGGAACTCGGAGAGCAGGACAGAGTGGTCCCGACCATTGGGGTCACGGAAGCTTCCTCACAGGAGAAGCTGAGAGAAGCGAAGGCGGCCAGGCGAGAGGGGAGGCAGAAGCCGCCGGGACAGACAGGAGACAACCAACTCAGCCTCTCCTTTCTTTCTCGGCGACTGCCTGTAAAACGTGTAAGTAAGCAGTGGGCATCCTCTATCTAACTGTGGATGAGAGAAGGAGAAAAATTTAGGAGATGAGTGGAAATGACCCAAGGGTCCCTCACAGGATGAAGGGATAAATAAACAAAATGTGGATTTTTGCTGGAGAATATTCCATCTTCAGTTTTGCGGGATGGAGAGTTCTGTGAAGGGATGGAGGTGATGGATGCACAACAATATGAATGTGCTTAATGCTACTGACCGTACACCTAAAAATGGTTAGGATGGTACATCTGTTGTTAAGTGTATTTTACCACAATTTAAAAAACAAGTCAGGGTATGAGGGTGGAGAGAAGGAAAAAGAAAATGAATGAATTAGGATGCACAGAGAGAGGGCAGAGATGGAAAAAGACAAAAAAACGGAGAGAGAATTTCACAACCCGCCTTTCCTGTCCTGGGTTTCGGTTCCCGCGCACAGACTAGCTGCATGGTTCTCCTGCTCCCTTAGAATAAACTCCCACTCTATGCATTTTAATTCTCTGCTCTTGGAAATTCACAATGCACATGAGCGTATCAACGGCCCTGGGGAGGCCTTGGGAAGAGGCCTGTTGAACTCTGCTGACTCTGCACTTCTTAAACCTTTGTCTTTGGCTACAGAAGCCTTGCCTGACCGAACAGCCAGTTACACCTTGCAGAACACCGGAGAAAACACAGCTGCAGCCGACGGGGACCCAGGAAGCAGGATGTGAAGGATCGGCTCGAGGTGTCAGAGGACCACTGGGGCAGCCCCTGCAGAGAGCGGTCAGCAACGAACAGCCAGGAAGACCAGGCCTGAGAAGAGTGGCCAATAAGCAGGGTGAGCCCCCGGCTGCGTGTCATGAGAGAGGGTCACTCCACACCTTCTTGCGAAACTGCTGTTGTTCTCAAAGGGGAGGAGGGAGAGAATGCCTTGGCCCCCAAATCAGGAGACCAGGGTCTCAGGCCTGGTTCTGCCCCTCACTGTGTGACCCAAGCAAGTCCCCTCCAGCTCGAGAACGCGATTCTAGCGGAGGCTCCATAGCAATGACACAAATTCCGTATTTGCTCTGAACCAGCTCCATCAACCCCCAGCAAGGCCTGAATGGAGGGGTCGAGCCCCTTACTCAAACTCCCCCCTAAGACGACGAAACAGGGCAAGCCTGCCTTGTTGGCCTGTTCCCTCGCTGAGAGGAGGATGGAGAGAGAGTGGAAACTGTGTGCTCTGTCCGGGTGAGCTCACAGGATCACGTGACAGGAGCCCCAGGCCCTGGGCAGAGGGCACAGCGAGCTCAGCACCTGCCGTTTCAGGCAGAAAGGCGACTTGGCCAAGATCACAGAGACCAGGCATCATGGATCTGGGCCGGGACTAGAGAAGAAAAGCGAAGAGAGCAAGCCAAGCCTGGCAGGGACACTGCAGACCTCCCTGAGGACCCTGCAGGGGACAGCTCAGCCTGGCCAAGCCCCTGAGGCATCACTCAGCCATGTCCTCCCACCTGACCTGGACATGGCTGCGGATTCCCACTCCTCCTTTCTCAATTTCTCAAAATAAGAAACTAGTAATAACTAAAACCTTCCCATGTTGTGAAAGTACAGGTGGCCCTTCCTTCCAGGACCAGGAGCAGATAATGTGAAATCTACCCGTTTGTTGAAAAGCCTCTGTCACGCTCCCACACCGAGGCAGGCACAGTGGGGAGACGGGAATAGGATCAGGGCATGTGGGCTGCCAGGTCTTGGTGGGAACACCAACATCACAACACGATGGGTGGGCACAGCTCCCACCGAGGGACCAGGGCTGTGCCCAGGAGGCTGGCCAGGAATCTCCGTCCCAGACTTTCTCCCAGAGAAAGGAAATAAGGTTCAGGCACTGAGAAAGTGCTAGGAAAATGCCAAATAATGTTAGCATCTGCTGCCCAGAGTCTGCTTCAGAATTAGAAAGCAAATTGGTACGTTTAATTCTACCCCGTCTGCCAACTGTTTCCAAGTAGAACTGACAGTCACTAAGCCGAACCACAGGAAAATGCCTAAGCCAAACTGCAGGGCCCAACCCCAGCCCCCTCCCAATTTTCCAAGCCCCACAGCCACCCGCCACGGGCACAAGCCCACCCTTCAGCCCTCTGCCGGCAGCTCCCCCATTTCTTCCCACAGCCCATCCACGGCACTATGTGCCCGCTGCACTGGGGCCTGCTGCTGACGCTGCGACTCCCGTCCACAACCACCTGGGTGCCCATGCGGCTGGGCACGCTGAGACGCCACCCATGGACCCAGCAGCAGGCCAGGAGGGAGAGGCTTTTTGGCACAGTGTTTTGTAGGGGAAAGGACTGTCTTCCGGAGCAAAGCCACAGGCCTCATCGAGGGCTTGGAAACCCTGTCTCACCTTCCAGGATCCTTAGGAGGCACGCACAACACACAAAGAAACCCAAACCACATCAAGGAGGACCACGCGCAGTAAAACTCTCAGCGCTCCACAAGTTCAAAACCATCAGCGTTCTGACTCAGAATATGCGCCCTTATTGTGTGATACAGACGATGGACTCCTAATGGCGCTCCAACAGTCACACCCTAGCCCTTGGAAACACACACAGGAATCACCAAAAAGGAGGCAGAAGGACACCATCCAGTGTCATTCCCACACGCACTCAGTAACCAGGAACAGAGCAATGCAGACAATTCTCTCAGGGGAAGCATGCTGTTCACAGCATGCCAAGGCACATCCAAGTTTACTCGCAACTTCAAAATTCCAAATCGTGGCTTTTTACATCTCCCAAATTGGCAAAAATGTGTACACAAAGAGAATACACTTTGTCTCTCTCTCTTTTTTTAATCAAAAAGAAAATTTGATCCTCTTAAAGTTTAGGAATCAGCAAGAGAAAAATGACTCCTCAAAATGAGTCCGTGCCTCCCCAAAAGAGGGGTGGCTGTTGGTCGAATGATTCTAGCTGAGAATCACGCGGTGGGGCGGTGCTCCGAGATTCCAGCACATGCCTTCTGAAAGCCTGGCGAGAACCACTCGTTCAGAGCAAGGAAAAGCGCCAGCTTACTGGAGACCCGTCCGAAAAGCTGTACAGAATGGAGAGGAGGGGTGGAAACACCTCCAGCTGCGTCATGCCCATGTCTGTTTCCCCATCCCACCCACAGGAAGCCCCAGACCTGCCTCGGTTGTCGGTTGCCCTGACGCTGGAGGAGGGTGGGAGGACGCGGCTCACGTATGTGAGAACTAACCATCTAGGCCATTCCACCTTCTCACTTACGGCCCACGGGGCCCAATTTTCAGAAAAGTCACATTCGCCCTTCCGAACAGACCAGCCACACTCCAGCGTTCCTGGTCACCTGTCGCCTCTGAGGTGCGGGACCTGGCCTGTAAAGAATCCGCGCCGCCAGTCATGCATACTCTGCAGACGCAATTCTGAAACCGCCAGGGCCCATTACAGGGTGTGCTTCACCGGGCACTGCTGTTTCTAGGGACAAAAAGACTAAGTGAAGAGCCTCCACAAAGAATGGGGTAGAAAATACAAATTCCACCAGGACATCTGAAACCAAGTTCCTCGGCCTCCCAGGGGAGAAGCCACAGCACCAAACACCACTTCTCCTGGGACAGGCCACAGTGTGAGGAGTCAGACGTAGGTCACATCCAACCCGGAAAGGGTGGTGGAAGAGGAGCCATCTGAGCCGCACCTGGAAAGAGGGACAATCCTTCAATTGGTAGGAAATGAGGCTGTCATTACAATCCCTCGGTTACATTTGGTTTTTGACGACATACATGTGTTACTTTGGGGGGGAAAAAAAAGCAAGCAGGGCAGGCAGCACAAGAGGCCAATTCTGGCTGAAGGGTGTGACTGTGCTGGTGGGTCCTGGCTGAGGACTGTGACGGTCAGCGGGTCTGGGAAATGGAGGAGGGTGTCGGCTGGAGGGTCTGTGCACAGGGAATGCAGAGGTAAGGTACGGATGGAGAGGTAGCCGCAGACCTGGGACGGCGGCTGAACAGGAGAAGATCAATGACCATCTGCTGGGAGAAGGGCAGGTTGGGGCTGGACGACGGGAGGCCCTGAGGAGCTTGCTAAGGGGTTTGGAATTTACAGTGAAGCGTTTTCCGTGGTTACATACTGCACATGACGATGGCAGCTACAAAGACCGATGGCATCTCCTGCATGTGGGAGAAGGCGGCAGGCCCACATGACAGAAGCCGTCCCGACCAGGTCTCCTGACAGGCTGGCCCCTCTCTCTGAAGCTGTGGCCACTTGCAAGGCCACTGCAACACCACACGCCACTGAGGTCTCCCTCCCCCGCCGTGGGCAGCAGCTCACCGCCTTGCCTATGGCTCAAAGGACGTCATCCCCACATTCCTTTATCCTAGGAGCCAAATCTGATCACTCCTCCCCTTCTCTAGAAAATTCTCCAGCAGAGGGAGAGAGGGACGCAAGAATCTGTGCCTGGCTCAGCCCCAATGTGCCCAGGACACACTCAGAACACCCAGTTTGTGGCCCAACCAAAAATTAAATTATTTCTGTTCCACAAGTGGGCAAATTCCCAAGAGTCCAGGTAACAGGGCTGGGATTTCATGCGTGGGACTGAAGACCTCACCAGGAGACACAGAGAGCGGCAGAAGCCTGGGCTGGAGGGAGCCTGAACCACCCATCATTCCTACCCACCCTGCCTGGAGCAAGTGAGACAAGCAAGGGGCTGGGGTCCTCTGTTCTAGTCCCACGTCTGCATTAAGGGCTGTGTGGCCTTAGGCAAGTCAACTTACTTCTCTAAGCCCCAAAGCCTCTATTCACAAAATAATTAATTAAAACAGTAATATTAGCAACTAATTATCCCCATTTTACAAATGAAGAAACTGAGGCACAGAGAGGCTAAACAACTTGCCCCAAGGTCACAGAGTACAGGCGGTCTGGCTCCAGAGCCCAGGCCGGTATAACCACAAGGCTACACAGCGTCTCACGAAAAGGCGACCGGAAAGGACGGGAGGTGATTCCCAACTTGCCTCCCGTCTCTGATGTGCTCTGCTTCTTGACCACGCTAAGTCACGTGTGCACCACCCCCTAGGTGCCTCGCCTCTTTGAAGAGGGAGTGGCCCTGACCACGTGAAAGTCACCTAAGTCCTCGCTGGCTCAGGCGCGCAGCTCCCGAGGGCTCTGCCTCCATCCTGCCTGCAGGCGGGCACTTTCAGCCAGTCACGAGGTCAGCCTCATGGGGGTCACACAGCCTCAGGGTTTCCCAATCCTGGCCATCAGCCTGGCCACTGGTCCCAGACGGAACTGGGAACAGTGGTTGGTTCGATACGAATCCATTCTTTCCCTCCTTGAAGAGACTGACCCATTCACGCAGCCAGGCCGTGGGCGGGAGCGACATCTGATGGATCAAAGCCTGTCACTCCTTAGGTATCCAAAGGTTCAAGCTGAATATTCCAAGGTCAGGTTCCTTTTGGAAAAAATTTAACTCACTGCGGGTAACCTGGCCTCCCAGGGCCTCCCCTGACTCAGGAGCCTTGTCTATGTCATGGATTTATAAAGACCCCACCTACAAGTAAAGACAAGATGTCAGAGGCAAAACTGGAGAAACACCTCATTCTCAAGCGTCTTCTTTCCTGGCATATAGGTAATCTGACTGAAACATCATAATGCCACATAGGAGAACAAACTTAATACACGAGTCCACACGGAAGCACATGAAGGCGCCCCAGAGCACCAGCATACCACCAGGAGAGGAACAGAATCCAGGCCCCGACGCACGTTCACAGGTTCTGCTCACAGCGGCTGGCCCCTGCTGTCTGCTCCAGCCCGCAACTCGCCCTCATCTCTTTTGATGGTGGGGCTCCCTGTGAGCTTTGGTTTGATTTCAGAGTTCTGCCACCCAGTCAGCCCTCCTGACTTTGTTTTGCTAATGAGGAAACACTTATGTGACCTGCCCAAGCTCCCAGAGCTGGTCAACCATTGCCCAGGACAGGCCAATGCTCCAACTCCCAGGCCCCGCTCATATGACCATCCTTCAACCATATTTTGCTGAAAATCCCAATCACAGAATCTCAAAGGAAACTCATTGAACCACCCACTGATGCTCAGACAGCCCCTGGGGTTTGAGGTTCATCCATTCACTCAACAATTACATACTGAGCTTCTACTCCATGCCAGACGCGGTTATTAGGCACCAAGGCGCAAAGGTGGCGCCTGTCCTGCCCCAGCTCACGTGGAGATCCGCTCTGTTTCTGAGCTGTGGGCAGTTGGGAAGTGACTGCACTTTGCGGCCCTTTGGTTCCCTCATCTGAAAAGCCCTGTCTCACAGGCTTCCTGAGCCGAGGTGCCTGTCAGTCACCCAGGACAGCACCGCAGGTGCTCAGTACCTGTTGATCCTCACTGCAGTTACCTTTAGAAGGGCTCAGTAAGCTCCCTAAACCACCACCTGTGTCCATACAAACGGCTCCGAGACCTCCTGAAAAACCACCGCCAAAGCTAGCTTCATCCCACCCAGGGCTGTTTGGCACCCAGGGTCTCATTCTGGGTTTGAAGTGAATTGTGACACTACAGAATAGGGTGGGCCGCAACCACAAGAGGCCCCAGGACCCAGAGGTAACCTATCAGCCGCCGGGCACCGGGATGGGGGACTCCAGGCCACAGCTCATACGCGCTCACAAGAAAGGACAGGAATGAAACCTCACCCCAATGCCCTCTGGCCAGAAAGAGGCTCAACAACGTGAGGGGCCCTTCCAGGTTCCAGGGGGTCCACACCCACAGTGGCCGGCAGAAGAGGCCCCGGGCTCCCCACCCCCGGGGTCTAAACCCCAGCTTCCCTCGGTGAGTTCCTCGATCCCTCCACGTCCACGTGTAATGGGGTTGTGGTAGCACCTACCTCCTAAAGCCTCTGCAAGGATTAAAGGAAAGAGGAAGGGCAAGCCCCTGGGGGGGTCTGGTGTACAGCTGCTCGTGCTTTCATTTATGCTTTTTTTGGATAAACAGTGAATTCCTTGGAAGATGTCATTTTTACTCTAATTGCTTCATAAAAGTCACATTCCCTCGGAGGGGGACGCCCCGAGGAGCCGTGCTGGTTGGGCACAAGCCCAGGGGCAACCACTGCCCACTGAGCCCGATGGCCTGCAGCACTGTCGGCCCTCCTAACAGAAGAGCTGGAGGCCAGGACAGCGAGGGGACTCTGTCCCTCCTCCCCCAACTTCCACATTCACCTTTCTTGCCTCGCCATTTCTAAATGAATGGGCCCGGCTGCTTACATTAATCCTGATTATGTAACACAGGGAAATTGCACAGGGAGAGGGGTCAGGAAAAATCTCTCGTGTCAGTTTACACGGGCGCAAAGGGTCCCACAGGAAAGTGCCTCCGGAAGCTCACTCATGGCCGGGCTGCTCAGGGCCACGGGCAGCTCTGGAGACCTTGAACTGGTGCTGAAGTCCGGGCCGGGCCACGCAGGGGCCTTAAGCACCAAGGTCCCCTGACACTGCTGCCGGGCACCCATTCCTGCGAGGTCACCACGAGGTGGAAAAGGCCCTCCCGGCTGCTGAAGGGTCTCGCTACCCTCTGAACCGTCGGGAGATTGACAGATGGGGCCCAGTGGAGCTGCAGGACCGGGCACGGGGAGCCCTTTGTGGGTCCTGCAGCCCCCATGCTCCAGTCACCCTGCAGGCCTTGGCTCCCCACCTGTGGGTGTGGGTAGGTTCTCAGCTCCCTCAGATTCTGGGGGCTAAGTCCATGTGGCACTGTGGGGCACCGATGTTTCCCACTTTCCCAAATAGGGCAGTCCCCCAAGATGTGCACCTAAACGTGAGTGTGACAGGCAGAGAGAGTCCTGTCCCAAGAGTCAGAAACCTAAACTCCCGTGCAGCTCTGCCACCGACCAAGGCCCTGAGGAACTCCAAGCAACCGCTTCACCTGGCTGGGCAGCAACACGAACGAAGGTCTGCCAGCAGGGAAACCCGGGGTGGGGGGGGGGGGGCACAGAATTCTTCTGTTTTGTTTACTGATCTACTACAATTGCAAATATTTGTGGAATGAGTAAGTGGAGGTAATAGATTGTCTCTAAGGAGGTGCTTTTTGGTCTCTAACACTCTAAATCTATGAAACCTGTAAAGAGTCCTTTGAAAAACAAATGTGTGTGGGTGTGTTTTATTTGAGGTGAGGTAAATCCACATTACTAGACATCAAGCCTACTTGCAGCTTAAAAACGCCTGTATAAGAAAAAAGGACTCCAGGAGAAATTGGAGGCCTGTGCACCGCTGACAAGAGTGTAAAATGGTGCCGCACCCACAGAAAACAGTATGGAAGTTCCTAAAAGAATTAAAAATAGAATTACCATATGATCCAGCAATCCCACTGCTGGGTTTACATGCAAAGAATTGAAAGTAGGGTCCCAAAGAGATATCTGCACGGCCATGTGCATGGCAGCGTTATTCACAATGGCCAAAAGGTGGAAGCAACCCAATGTCCACCGATGGATAAACGGATAAACAAAATGTGGTATATCCATACAACGGACTATTATTCAGCCTTAAAAAAAGGAAGGAAATTCTGACATATTCCATAACATGGATGGACCTCGAGGACATACGCAATAAGGCAGTCACAAACAGACAATACTGTAGGATTCCCCTCATGTGAGGTACCTAGAAGAGTCAAGTCCACAGAGACAGAAAGTGGAATGTTGGTGGTGGGGGCTGGGGGAGGGGAGAATGGCAGTTGTTTAATGGGAATAGAGGTTCAGTTTGAGAAGATGAAAAAAGTTCTGGAGATCCATTGCATGACAATGTAAACATCCTTAACACTACTGAGCTGTACACATTAAAAAGGTTAAGACGGCAAGTTTTATGTTACGTATATTTTACAAGTAAAAGAAAGTCCTAAATCTAATCAACAGCTTGCTCCGCATGCATTTCATAGTCTGAAAACCTGTCACAATCAAATAATTGCCTGAGATTTCCTTTAACACCTGAGATAACAGTTTTTTGTCTGTTTTTGGACAAGGCAGCCAGGGGTCTCGAATGCACAGCATAATCCCCTGGACACAGCAACATCCCTGGCTCAGAGCCTGCCTTGGAAGGAAGCACCCTGGAAGGAAGGTCAGCCCCGGCGCTCGTGGATGGAAGGCAAAGGAAGGCAGAAATGCTTAAGATGCAGAGTCTGAATCCTCATCCTTTCCCACATGCTGGCCCGTGGCGCCAACGGGGCAGCGCTTCCCTTTCCAGGACACGCTGGCCTGGGCCACCCCAAAAGATACTGCACCGCCACTGCTCAGGGCTGGAGGTAGCTGCCGAAAACCAGCCAAATATTCGTCTGAGAGAGACCAGGTGACGATGCCAGGAGCTCCAAGGCGCTGCCCTTGCCATCAGGGCCAGGGAGTGGGGGGGCCCAGCACTGCTGGTGACAGCTCTCCTGGGATCCACCCTGGACAGGCCCAGGGAGCCGGGCACCTCAGAAGCCCTGTGCACAGTTCTCAAGTCAAATGTGGTCCTGCCAGCTTCTGCAAGAGCAGCTTCCACGCCCTTCACAGAGGCCACACCTTCTAAAGCACACCCGCTATTAGCCTATTATCCACAGGAAAAAAAGACCTTCCAAAGCACCCTGTCGCCAGCCTTCTGTTGCTCATTCCTCTACTTGTAATTATATCAGGTGATATGTCTGCACGCCTGTCTCCCATCAAAGTCACAGAGGAACACGAGGGAGGCACAGCCTCACCCTTCTGTGATCTCAGCACCCAGCACAGTGCTTTCACTAAAACAGACACTCGGTGACCAACTGTCTGTCGAGGACTCAGAGACACACCAAATTTCCCCCTAGGCACACACACAGCAGGCGCTTTAAGCCCCACATGCGCTCTCTGCTGCCTATGGATGGATCTGTGTCCCACAGCATGATGCGCCTCACCATTCTCTGGGGGCTGCCACATAGGTAACAGCCGAGGGTACAAGCCCCACCAGAGCAGGCTCCAGTTCAGGGGACGCTAGAGGTCTAAGCAGATGTCCAGGGTAAATTTCTGGGATGTTACGGAAGCCCGATGTCCCACAAACGCCACTATCAAATTATCTCCATAATGCTGGATGATCTATGTGTACATGGGGCCAGGTCACAGCTGGAGGGGACATTCTCTGGCTGTCTTCACACACCTTCACAGCAAACAATAACAGAGAAAGATGACAAAGTACCAGCAACACCAGGCTAGATGTTCTAAGGGCCTTGGGGGAAAGACCCCACGGGAAACATCCTGGAGACACCTTTCAGCCTCCAGAATCCATTCACACGTAGAAATGTTTGCATGTACAAACTATACCATAAGCTTTTAGGGGAGTCATTTTTCAGTTTTACTGGATGCCTAAGAGAATGGCAGGAACCTTCAATCATGGGTAAGTCTTCCTGGGCCTAAAACCCTCATCCTGGAAACAGTGAGCTCAGGGGTCTGATTTAAACTGTCATCTGATGAGCAGGGTTTCCAGAAGCGAGGGAAGGAGATTGGTGCCAGGGATGCAAGTGAGTGGCCAGACTGCGGTAGCCTCAAGTTGGTAAAACAAGAGGGTTGTACCAAAACATCGTGCCTCCTACACGGATGTCACTGCACCGCCGGGGGGCTGGGTTGGGCAGAGCAGGCAAAGAGCCCCTGCCTTCAAGGAGTTTAGAGTCTAGTATGGGAGAGAAAGAGTAAACCAAAAGTCACACAAAGAAGCAATTACAGACTCTACAGGCCACGAAGCAGAGTAGAGGGTGAAAGTGCTACAAGAGCAAAGGCAAGGGACCTGATTTATATTTGAGGAGGGGTCCTGCAAGCGACTGTGAAGCGGAGACCTGAAGGTTGGGGGCGCCAGGGAAGTGAAGCATAGCAGAAAGGGCTGCCTGGGGGCGCAGGAAGGTGGAGCATAGGAGAAGGGGGCTGCCTGGGGGCGCAGGGAGGTGGAGCATAG